>NC_137889.1:186315080-186854688 GCF_963455335.1 Martes martes
CAGAGATGACAGTGATTCAGCCACAAACCAAGGATGCCCCTAACACTGGACAGTATAAGAGGCAAGAAACGGATTGTCCCTTAGAGCCTACGGAAGGAAGGCAGCCCTGTTGACACTTTTTGGCCTAGTGATACTAATTTTGGACTTCTGGCCTCAAGAATGGGAGTAAATTTCTTTGTTTTAAGCCATCTGGTTTGGGGTGATTTGTTACAGTGGCCACAGGAAAAAAATCTACATGCTCACTACCATTCCTTTTCTTTCTTGCTTAGAAATCCATCCCATTTCTTCTTAACCTGGTCACACTGGATTTGTTCCACAAGTACCGTCCATCCTGGTTTCAACATTTGCCATAAACTTTGTCCTGTCATACCAGGCCTCATGATCTCCTCATCTCTGAAAGCATTTTAATACTTTCGGCACACAAATTAGTGCTTAGTTCACAATCTTATGCTTGATCGTTCAATTGATTTTTTTCATCAATTTTCTTCTCAAAGTTTATTGCACTTCCCTTCGGTTTGTATCTATTATTTCTATATAGCTCATGGTCCTGCAACGTTGATCCCATATAAAGTATTCAATGTCTTAATCTCAATCAAAAAGCTTTCTAACTTAATGCTATTCTTTTTTTTTTTTTAATTCTCATCTTTCCATGGGTATTTTTTTCTCCTCATCATTGTGAATCTCCTTCATTGTTTTATACTCTGATCTTCCACTTAAATGGCAATCTTGGTTTTCTTTTTGATGAAAAATGATTTTGTGGGTTTTGAATGTCATTTTAGAATCCAAATTTTTGATACTGGCAAACTCTTCAGTGATGAGGAGGTTATGCATATTCAAGAGAGTACACATTTGGATGGGTACCCACTCTGTTTTTATTGCCAATACATAGCTGGCATTTAGGAGACTGCTGAAGCTATGGCCACGTAACAGTATTATTTGTAAGTGAACAACAAGCTTTATTTCCAACTGGCTCCTTTGTGTTCAAAGACATGGCTAGAGACAAAAAGATCAGTTTGAGCATGACCCCAAGCACATGTTCTTACTGGTTAAACCATGAAGGAATCAGTCATCTTGACTACTTGGAAGCCCTGGTTTCTAAGATAAATAGACTGAAGGAAATTAAATGTGGGTGTTTGTGAAGTATATGACTCCAGACAAAGGAAATTAATGCCATTCTAAGGCTGAGAAACTATTAATTAGCCAGAGCTTTGAGATAGAAAACCAGGGCCCTTTGAATAAATTTCATGGTTCCAATACGCCAATTGATCAGAGAAGAAAAGACATTGATTTGAAAGACTGATGTCATTTTGACAACAGTCAAAAATCTGGTCTCTAAATATTATACAGCTAACTTATTTGGCAGATTTTCTCTCTATCTGATGGTGAGTTAGATCTTAGATAGTTATAACTATAGACAGAACACAGAAACATATGTATGTACAAATACATACATCTTCCCCATACATGGCACACACATATGACATATGGTTTTTAAAGAAATGATCAAACAACCAATCATATAAAACTTACTAATTGCTCGATAGGTAGAGAAAGAGGGTTTACCTCTCTCTTTCCTAATAATCCCCAGTCATTCAATCTTGACTGAGAAGAACTTAGTAGGATGAGAAAATTAGGAAAGAGAGAAGACTTAAAACAAATCTTATAGAAGTGCCAGGGAAAGCAATGAGACAAAGGTTTTTGTTGCAAAGAGGGGCTCTTTGTGGGGGATACCAATAAAAATCTTGAGAGGAGAAGACACACTTCTTGAGAATTTACTTTTAACCTAGAGAAAACAAATGTACGGCAGTATCACTGCAAATCAAAAAAGTCAAAGATTCAGAAAGAAATGTTTGAAATACCACAAACACGAATGATACACATGCTGAAACATTAATGTTTCTCTTCACAAAAGTTTTTTTATACTTCCCTACCAAAACCCTACCACACTATTTTTGTTAGGTTTTTAGAATTCTCATCTGTTCTTTTCCATTTCTGAATCATTTGCAATTTTCTGCTACAATAGCTTTATCCACAATGTTAAAAAGTAAAATACATTTACTGAAAATTTTATATATAAGTGTACACTAGAACTATTGATTTAAAATTCATTACGCAGCAACCAGAAAAGATAATTTAGCACAGTATGGTGTTCTGACTTCAGAAATAATTTTCCTCTGATTAGCTTCTCTATCTTTTTCTGTTTGCTTTTATCGTTGCTGCAAATGCATATAAACTTCTTGTTTATTTGGTTCAGAAGTTTGGTAGTTCTGGTCGTCAGTAGCTAACCCATCTCCTTGACTTCTGTAAATGAGTGCCTTCGTCACAAGCATGTTGGTATCATCAGCTGTGCTCCACTGAACAAACTGGTGAGTCTCCTAGACCTGGGTTCTCGCTTTCAGGAATATGCTGCTTTTTCCAAGCAATATGTGTATATGTTATCTCTCCTATTTCTGACCCCTAACTTCTGCACATCAAGGCCTAGAATTCATTTTATCAGAGAAGTCAACAAGAAAGTGGAAAATGTAGTTTCAATAGCAGGGAGAATGCAATTTTCATTTTTAAATGAAATGCATGAGGCTGGCCTCGCTGGTCATAGAAATTTAAAATACCTCCCTTGACTCACGTAGATATCCCCGAGAAAGTTATCTCCAATAAAATTTGACATGTGTGGATTTCCTGAATTGAGTGAATTTTGTCTGGAATCCTAGTGGAGGTGCAGGAAGTTATGATAATGACTCTTATCTTTTCAAGACTAAGTCACCATTTCATTTCCACAGATCCTAAACTAAAGCAACATAAAAAAGATTTCAAACTGTCACTGTTTATTTGTTAAGGTAAAGCCAGGCCACTACTGAAAATCTTCCCTTCCTGGGGCAATTATCACTTTTTTAGCTTTAGGGATGAACAGAAAACGGAAGTCCGAGGCTCGTAAGACTAAGAGTTTCCAAATCCTTTACCTTATCGTCTACTGGGTCATCAGGGATACTCCCAAGTGTGTTTCAGCTTCCCCTGTGTCTGTTACTCCAGAGTACAAGATGTTTAATGCCTAGATGTGATGTTCCCTGTTTATCCACCATAAATAAAACAGTGAAATGGATTATAGCTCTGTTTTTACTCCCCCTACAACCCCTCTACCTCCTGGACACACCAAGTGGGGAGGGAATGCGGACAAAAAGGGTGGGTAGGCAGTTCCCAGGGATGGTGCTGTCCTTCTCCTGATAGTGGGTGTTTGCATGGTGTTTCATGCTGAAATCCCTTATCAGATACCCCTTTCTGAGTTTCAGTTCTTGGCTGCTTATCTCTCTGACATTCTTCTCAATCTTGTCAGCCACTCTCCAGGTCACCTGGGCAAACCACAGACCAATCCAAGGTTCCGCTTAGGTTTTCCTCTCCTTTTATTCACATACTTATTTATCTGTGGCCAGATATTTCCATTTTACTAATTCTCATCTGTTATCTAAGTTTGTCTGTGATGATGCAAATAATTTTTTCCTCATGATTTCTACATCATCCAGGTGTCATTAGAATATATTATTCCTATTAAAAAAAGTGTTATTTTGCAGTTGTTGTTGCTTTATTACTGTCAATAACGATTCCTCAGAGGGAAGAGAAATAGGGCAGAAGCAAAATAGAAATAATGCTTCTTTTAATGTGACCTTGGGGAAAATAAAATGAGTCAATGTCCACTGAATCTTTAGGGTTTTATTCTTTCCAGTAGGAATAAAGTCCCTGAGATGTGTGAGAGAAAAGGCAACAAAAGTAAAATTATACACAATGTGTGGATAGTGGGGCAAATTGGCAAAACAGCCCTAGTGAATGTAGAGTTTTCTTGTTTAATTAAACTTAGCCAAGTATTTTTTTTTGTGAAAATAAGTTGAAACTTTTCCTGTTAAAATATTTAAAATTTTAAGTATCTCCAAAAATAAATAAATAAATAAATTCTTAAAAATTAAAAAAATTACATTTTTAAGTATCTCCAAAGTTGGAAAGAATTGAAGGCTGAGACAGATAAATTTATGATTATGTGCCCAGTATGGACAAATTCACCCAATAGAAGAAATAAATACAAAGTAAATAATAAGTCCTCCTGGGGATAATGTATCATAAAGCTGTTATTAAGTGTTCTAATTTTACAGAATTATATAATTCTAATAATTTATATCTACTCACACAGTACAGTTAAATATATATTTTAATTCTCATTTTTAAGTTGATAATTCAATCTCATTCATTATTTATGCTTATGAAAATATTGTTTAAATTGACTTTCTATCTTCCTATAAGAAAAATACTGGCTATATACATGGCTTGGTTTCAAGTTGGACTGAATGGATTTTAAACAATACCCAGCCATTAGTTAAGACTGCTGGAAAACTTGACAAATTATTAAATTTAATGTTTCTACTATTGTAGGCTATAGGATATTCTGTTTGTAAGTTACTTGATTATTCACCATCTCACACACACACACACACACACACACACACACGGCCATGTATATTTTCCATGCCTCAGTAGCAGTCTGGAATATGTTACTAACTGAATTTAAGCACATTTACATTAAAAAAAAAAAACAAAAAAGCAAAGAGGCATCTATTAATGCACCATGTATTTAAAGTAGTGCTCTTAAAAGCTTTCTCTCAGAAATAGAACAATAAAAAATCTCTAGGTAAAAACACAAAGAAAAAGCAAGTGTGGAACGAAGATTTCCCAAGCATCTTTCAAGCAGAAGTAAAATCTGTTTCCCTAACAACAAAGAGTTATTGTTTATCCACTCCAAAGCTTTAAAAGTTTCTTTTCATGAAAACCCAAAGGGGAGATTTTAAGAAAGACTTAACAATGATGCTAAAATTTTAATTCAAAGAGACTCATGGGGATATTTGGACATGAAACCTCAAGCCTTCATTTCTATATCATACCTCTCTATGTAAAATAATGTGTAAAATGATACAAACACATCTTCAAAAGAAATGCAGGTTTTGCTTCAGTTTTTGGAGAGTGTAAATCCTTCTTTGTAATTTTCAGGACATTATTTTCTATCGTTTGCCTATGCTGCTTAGCACCTTTCTGGCCCCCTTGCATTGCTGATGGCAGTGCAGAGACAGCACTCCACAGTTTACTATGTGCTCTACAATGATTTCCTAAGGGAAACTGTCTTTTGGCTAGTCACCTTCTTACTAACCTATTAATGTAAGAATCTCCAGAGGTACAGACAACTTATTCTAGAATTTCTCAAACAATGTGTTTGGGACCTATGAAAATACTTGCAGCACCACTTTTCTTCATACGGTACTGTTATATAAATTCCCATATTTTCTTGTTCAGTTGTAAGTTAATGAAGGGTTAATATAGCCTGTATCATGGCCATTTGATATTAGAAGGAAATCTGAAAAGTAAATTCAGGTATTTTCTCCATATATGAGGAGATACACTTTCCTAAGTTTTTCTTGAGCCTTTCATTATAATTTTATCTCCTAAAGCTGGGTGACATAATTAGAATTTTTAGCTGTTATGTCTGTCTCACAGATATATGCAAGAAAAATGATATGAGAATAGTCATGTTTGCAAATGAAAATATAGTTTAAGATCCTCAACACATTCTATTTCAATGATTATCAAATAGACTATTGTGCCCATGAGATTTTAAATCAATGTTATTTATATCTGATAAAATGTGTTAATAAAATGGATAGATTTTTAAGCAAATGGTTTATAAGTTCTGAAATATGTATGTGTGTATGTATATATACACACATATACATACACGCATTTATATATATATATATATATATATCACCCTAATCAAGATTGAAATGCATAGAAAAAATATAACCAATGTCCATCATTCACCCCAGAAAGTTCTATTGTGTCCATATGCTGTCACTATTGTTCTCTTCCCACCCCCTCTGTAAACCACTGATGCAAATTTCTAATGCCTAGCTTTATTTTGCTGTTCTAGAACTTTCTGTAAATGAAACTGTACAGTATGTCTTTATTTATGTTTGGCTCCTTTTGCTCAACACAATGATTTGAAATTCATCCATCTTCTTGTGTGTGTTAGGTGCTGTTTTTCCTCTTTTATTGCTTAGTGGTATTCTATGTTTAGAGTACACCACAGTTTGTTTATATAGTCACCTCTTGTAGCCATTTGGGTTGTTCCAGGTTTTGGCTATTAGAAATAGAAGTGCTATAAACATGTGTTCTACAAATCTTTTCATTAAGATATGTGTTTACCTCTCACGGTTAAATGTCTCGGTGTGGAACTTTTGGATCATAAAGTAGGTGTATATAAAACTTTATTGTAAGAAGCTGCCAAATTGTTTTCCAACATGTTTGTACTATTTTCAACTTCCACCAGCTGTATATGAATGTAACTGTTTCTCCACATCCTTCCCAATGATTGGTATTGTTTTAGCCATTTTAGTGGGTGTAAGTGATATTTCATGGGGGCTTTGGTTTGTAACTAATAATGGTGAGCAATGTTTATGCACATATTGGCTGTCCTTATGGATACTTTAGTGAGAGCCTGCTCAAGTCTTTGCCCATATTTTGTTAATTGGATTGTGTGGCATCTGGTTTCCAAAAATGGTACCCCATAAAACACCCCTCTTGGTATTCATTTTCCCTCCCACATTGAAGCCTAGATGGTCATGACACATTTGAACTAACTGAATGTG
Source organism: Martes martes (assembly GCF_963455335.1). NCBI lineage: Eukaryota > Metazoa > Chordata > Mammalia > Carnivora > Mustelidae > Martes > Martes martes. Next base: position 186,321,758 of record NC_137889.1, read on the forward strand.
GTATGAGTAATACCTTACCCGTTCCAGACCTAAACTTAAAGAAGACCTGGAAACTTCTGCTTTGATGCTCTAGCGTGCCAAATGCCATGTGCAAAGGCCAATTATCCTGTTGGAAAGAGAGGCCAAGAGGATGCGATGCCACACAGAGAGAACAATCACTTGGAGGGACACAGAGGACCAGACTGGAGCATGAGTTATCTTTGGCATTCTACCCAATAGAGGACAGCCTCTGCTGCTAGCACAGTGGCAGAATGGCCCATCTCAGTAACATCGACTCTCAGAGTTAGGAGAAGGAATAAAACACTTTTCTTAAGCCACCATGTTTTAGAACGTTTTTATGCTTTTACAGAGCAAGTCAGGTTGCTTTAATTTTTATTACACAAGTAGAAAAAATGTATGTTTTTGATATGTCTTTTATCAAATATATTCATATGAATATTTTTTCCCAGTATGTGGTTTACTTTTTCATTTTTTCACCAATTCTTTGATGAAGAAATGTTCAATATTAGTGGAGTTCAGTTTCTCATTTTAATAGAAATACTTTTTATGTTTATTCATATTATTTTATTTTAACAGAAAAAAACCAAAGATATTTTAACATTTCTTCTGAGAAAGCCTTCCTGTAGATTATGAAAATAAGGTAAAAATAATGCACCTATATTTGCTTCTGTAAGTGTTATTATTTTAGCTTTTATTTTTAAGTTTATAATCTATCAAGTATTACAATTTTATATATGGTCTTTGGTACAAAGTAAGGGTTTTTTGTTTTTATTCTTTCCCTAATGATATCTAATGTCTCAGTACTTGTTAAAAAGTTTATAGTTTTCCCATAACATTAACTTTGTTAAAGTTAAAAAGAAGATTTAAGATTAAAAAGTCATTTAATCACTTGTTTTTTTTAAGATTTTATTTATTTATCTGAGAGAGAAAGGGAGTGAAAGAGAGCACCAGCTGGGGAGAGGGGCAGATGGAGAGGGAGAAGCAGGCCCCCTGCTGAGCAGGCAGCCTGACTGGGGCTCCTTCCTAAAACCTTGGGATCATGACCTGAGCTGAAGGCAGACATTTAACCAACTGAGCCACCCAGGTGCCCTTAAATCATCTTTTTTTTTTTTTTTTAAATCAAAACAAAACAAAACAATAGCATTTATATTAATGCTTTCTACTGGGTCAATATCTCTCAGCTTTTGTATTTCTTACATTTTTTTTGTCCTTGTTTCTGAAGTCTGTCTATTTTTATTGGGTAAAGATTTACAAAATGATAAAATTACATATATATATACACACATATACATATATATACCTAAGGATAACATTCTATATTATATATAATATATATATTTATCTTTATGCCTTATATATCTTTTGTTTGGCTGTTTTAATCGTTTTTATTTTAATCTTTGGTTTTCAGTGTTATAATGTTTAGTGTCCTCATCATGGGCTTTACAAAAAATTAATTTTGCTTGGGTTAACCCACAATTTTAAGATTTAAGGACTGGGGCAACATTTTGCAACATTTTATTTCTGCTAAATTATCTACTACTTTGTGGGATTCTGAATAATCTCTATATTTCCAGTTCAGTATTGTCCCAAGGTCATTGAAAACCGTTTCTGTTTTAGCATCTTTTTACTTATATTCTTTAGTTGAATGATTTTTATCAACTAACTTCAAGTTCATTAACTCTCCTTCCATAGTGTCTATGTTGATGTTGAGCCAGCAATTTTTCTCCAGATACTGTATTTTCAGTTCTAAAAATTTATTTGCTTTTTAAAGATATTTTATCTTTCTTTTGCTGAAATTGCTTCATCATTCTAAACAGTTTTCATCTCAGTGATTGTATGAAATGATTTTTTTTCCTATCCATTTTGAACCATTCTAAATACATTGGTAAAAGTGTTGCTTCTGTAGTTTTTGTTTTTGTTTTTGTTTTTTTAAGTTTGTACAAGGCATTTAAAATATATTAAATATTTCACACTTGGCATTTTTATTGAAGAAAAGTAGAATTTAAAAACCAATTTTCCATATTTGTTGACAGAATATAAATTCCTTTCAATGTCCAGTAGCTAATTGAAGAAATCACTCAAATTTCATCAAGTTTTGAGTTGATTTTAAACTGGGCTTTAAAAAGGCTGAGTTTCACTCTGCTGGCCCAACTCTAATCTTATGCAATAACTCTGAATATTAATTTCTTTGATTTACATCAGTGTTTGAGCCAGAAGGGGATTTGGCCTCTTTGGAGTCAGCGGGTCTCCAGGTTTAAGAAGCTACAAGAACGTACAACTCTATGCCCTTGGTAAGAAATTCACCCCTGCTTTTGTTGTCTTTTTCTTGGCAAAGTTTAGGAAAGGGGAGAACTGCTAAATTAAGTTTATTATTCTTTTGTTTAGTCATCATTTAGACTTATTTCTGTCTTGATTTACCCCACTCTCATTAATAATAGCTTGTCTGGTCTTTCCTCTGCCCAGCAAGGTCCTACCTAACCAAGACGTGGCTTCTACCTCCAGCTGCTATGACTCACTCCTCAAATGTCACTACTCAAGTTCTTCTAGTATCTCCTGCATGTGCTTTTCATTGACGGTACTGTAAATATATATAATTTCATTGTATCCAGATCTTCCTTGGTGTTACAACAGGAGTGAAGGATTTTCTTACCCGTTTACATTCTAACCAGGAGGAAAATTCAGTGACATTCACTAATTTAATATTTGCAAAGTTCATATTCATGTAATATTTACATATTAATGAGCCATACATGGTCAGTGTATATCTAACAGCAGGAATTTAGCAGTGAGCTCATCAGGTGAATAACAAACAAACAAACAAACAAGCAAACACTGCCCTCATGGCACTTAAATTTTAAAGATAATATGAAAATGATCATTCTGGTTTGGGGATACAATGTGGCCTAAAACTTGACTTGCTCTCCCCCTGCTTCTACATCTCTCTTTTCTGTCTATCATTCTCAAGTCCTTTCTTCCCATCTCAAAGGCAAGAATTATATGGTCGTTTGCATCTATTGCATTTTAATCTGATAACTGTATCTGCTCTTGATCTTGGCATTATTGGTTATTCACTTTTTTAGTTTTTATTTTTTTCACATTTCTCTAGATATTTCTCAAATGTCTACAAACATTTTCCAACCTCTCTTTGTAAAAGAAATAAAATTTATCTGGAATCTCTTCTCTTTTCTATTTGATACTTTATCTTACTACTTTTAGAGCCAATGGACTTGAAAGAATGGTCTAGAGTCTATTTTTTCATCTCTTAATTTTTATCTGCTATTCTTCAAAGAGATTTCTGCCAGACGACTAGTAAAAGTTGCCAGCATATGCATCATTTCCTATCCAAGTCAATTTTTGAGCTTAATTTACTTAATCTTGTAAAACTACTAGTGATTTGCCCTTTGAAATTGTTTTCTTTCTGGTCTTTCAGGAATACATCCTTTTCCATTCATTCTTATCTTTTACTGCCTGCTTATTTAGAACCAGTATTTAATTTGCATCTCTGACTTTTATGGATCTAATTGTAATAATTACCACCAAGTTTTTATTTTATTTTTTATTTTTTTATTTTTTTTTAAATATTTTATTTATTTATTTGACAGACAGAGATCACAAGTAGGCAGAGAGGCCGGGAGAGAAGCAGGCTCCCTGCTGAGCAGAGAGCCCGATGTGGGGCTCAATCCCAGGACCCTGAGACCATGACCTGAGCCGAAGGCAGAGGCTTAACCCACTGAGCCACGCACTCACCCTACCACCAAGTTTTTAATGTGTATTTCAGATATTCCTCCTTAGCTTAACACTATATATAAAACCAAACATTAGATATTTTCATGTGGGCATCATCAGATTGGGTAAAATGTAACATATCTACAATGAAGTCTATTATCATTCACAATAAATCATTCCTGATTCAAATCCATCAATGAATATATCACCATTTACCTTCCTATTTAATATGCTACCCTTTCCTAAAATCCCTACAGTTTGTTCATGAACGTCATTTTAGTTCTCTCTTTCTATCTTCACAAATATTGAAAGAGTCCATAGGCTAGAATTTAAGTGACCAAATTAACTGCCCGAGAAAAACAGGGAAGGAATGTACATTAAAAGATGTGAGATAAATTGACATGCTTTGATGACATAAAGTTATGTGAGTGAATTAGCAAAAGGAAGAAGGCAGTTGGGGGAGACAAAAATAAAAGTTTGGAAAATAAATCAGTATTTTGGGGGACATTTTGGATAGTGGAAACTAGTAAAAGGGGTAAAAAATATTGAGGATTACTTCAACTTTATTTAATAAGTTAAAAGCATGCACATTAGAAGAAAAGCCAAGAGAACACAGAATGGATCTAAGATGTATTTTCTACATACCTCAGAAGTTTTTATTAAAACATTTTCTCATTTAATTCCCCTTAGAACTCTATAAATCATCTACTGATGACCCTATTTTATTGTTTAAAAAATTATGTTTCTAGATACCAAGCTACTTCCCAAAGTCATACCACAACTAAGTGTCTAAGTTGGAATTCAGACAAGATATTGTGATCAAATGCTAATTTCTTGCCATACTTCTCTAAATATAAAACTTAAGATACTTAAACATTTATTCAATATATTTTATATTAATTGGATATACAAGAAAACACATAAATATGGGGAATCCTCTTAATATCCCAGTAGAATATCTTGTGATAAATTGTATTTTTTATACTAGTGATGAGCATTATCTGTTCATGCACATTCTGGACACATTTTCTTATGATTTGTGAGTAATAAGTTCTGGAGAACAATACCTAATAAAATTCTACCTTGAACATTCTGTTATATTTATGCATATTTAAAGCATGAAGAATTTTTAAATGAACACAATTTTGCGGTTTAGGACACCAAACTTTAGTTTTCATTGTTTTGAGTTATTTATTCCATCAGCCCTAATCAGGCACTATTGATTTGTAGGGGGAGGTAGGGTTGATAGGTGTTTTCAATGTGTTTAAATATGAAATCAGTTGCGTATCTGGGAAACATGTCTGTTCTTTAATGCAAAATTTATGTGGGTATAACAATTAACATATTTAAAATATTAATAGAATCTTAAAAATCCATCACTTCTATACTGAATAGCAAGCCCCTGTCATTTCCATGCTTCAGTTTAATTGTACACCTGATTATGAAGCAAAGTGATGTTCGATGTGTGCTGTTGTATGCTATCACTGGTGGTATGCTACCTCATGGATTCCATTAGTTTTCAAAAATAATACAGTCATTTGGTTACCTTACTATGTGTCTCTTAATTCAAGTAAATATGAATTTTGAAAAAGATATAATTAGATACCCTTCCATCAATAGTAAGCCATTCTATCAATTAATCTTTTAACAACCTACTATGTTATGATCACTGAAATAGGAAGTGAAGAACAAAACCGCCACAATCGCTCCTTTTATGATTCTTACTGGGAAACACAGATTAAAAAAGGAATCATTATGTTTATTTAAATAATTATTTATATGCCTGTGCTCTATAGGAGTATGTATGTGATATTATATAAGTTTAAACCCCAGGAAAACTAACTTAGCCAAGGGGTAAAAGAGTAGATGGGAAAATAAAGATACAAATGTAATGATCCGAAGGGGCACATGCCCCCAAATGTTTATAGCAGCAATGTCCACAATAGCCAAACTATGGAAAGAACCTAGATGTCCATCAACAGATGAGTGGTTAAAGAAGAGGTGATATAAATACACAATGGAATACTATGCAGCCATCAAAAGAAATGAAATCTCTCCATTTGTGATTACATGGATGGAACTAGAGGGTGTTATGCTGAGCGAAATAAGTCAATCAGAGAAAGACAATTATCGTATGATCTTTCTGATATGAGGAATTTGAGAGGCAGGGCATTGTGGGGGTTAGGGAGGGAAAGAATGAAAGAAGATGGGATTGGGAGAGAGACAAACCATAAGAGACTCTTAATTTCACGAAACAAACTGAGGGCTGCTGTCGGGTAGGGAGTTAGGGATAAGGTGGCTGGGTTATGGACATTGGGGAAGGTATGGACTATGGTGAGTGCTGTGAAATGTGTAAGCCTGGTGATTCACAGACCTGTATCCCAGGGGCAAATAATACATTATATGTTAATTTAAAAAAAAAAGTAGATGGGAAAAAAGATTCCTTAAGGAAATGATTTTTGAGATTAGACCTAAATTATAGGAAAAGTGTAAGAATGTAATGAGAAGGAAAGCAAATTATTTCAGATATGTGAACACTGAGAGATGAGAGAAAGCATGATGGGTTGTAGATAATACAGGAAGCAAAGCACTATGAGTTTTAGGGATTGTAAGAAGATCAAAATGGCTTAAGGAAAGAATATAAGTAAAGGACTGAAAGTAGATGAGTTTGGAAATATAAGAAGAGCTCAGATCATTTTAGAATTTCTAGAACCTAGTGAGTACTTTCCCTTAAATCAACATTGAATATATATCAAACAGCATTAAGCTTAGGAGTGATATGAAGAGGTTTGCATTTTAAGATGCCCATGTTGGAATAGGGTGTGGAGAGTCAGTGGCTCTATGAAGACTAATTAAAGTACTCCTGCTAGAGGATGCTTGTGTCATCGCCTGCTCTAATGTGGAACAGCAGTAATGAACTTTCTCAGAGATTCCCTCGCTGAGAATATTCAATTTTTGTTTATCTCAAATTGAAGCAATATTTCTCCAAGAGCTAGCTCACAGCTGAATAAATGTACTAGGTTCCTTGGCAGTTACGTGTGGTCACGTGACTATTTTACAGCCAGTGATATATGTGTGAACGTGATTGGCACCTATTCCAGTCTTGGCTCATAAAGCTCTCCCACCTGTGCTCTTCTGCGCTTCTTTACAGGAAACACAGGAAACAAACTGTGGAATATGGCAGAGTCTACATCAAGCTGGATCACGGACAACATTTTCACCTGTCCAGTACGATTACAAGAGCAAAAATGTTACCCATGTGGAGCACACTTATGATATCGGTTAGCCTGTGCTACCTAATATGCAACTTTGTATTTTATTTTAAAAATAAAAAAGTATGAGATTGTGTCATTTCAGATAACATGAGTGAACCTAGAGGGTACTAGCCCAAGTGAAGTAAGTCAGACTGAGAGAGATAAATACCATATGAAATTTACTCGTAAGTGTAATCTAAAAAAAAAATGAATAAACAAAAAGCAGAATTAGACCTATAAATATAGAGTACAAGCTGGTAGTTGTCAGAGGAGGAGGAAAATGGTTGAAGGGGAATAGGAGGTATAGGATTCCAGTTATGGAATTAATAAATCACAGAAGTAAAAGGCACAGCATAAGGAATAGTCAATGATATTGTCGTAGGAATCATATGGGGAGGGATGGTAACTATACTTGTGGGAACATAGCATAACGTCTAAACTTGTTGAATCATTATGTTGCACACCCGAAACTAATGTAACATTGCATGTCAACCATATTTTAAAAAGTAAAAATAAATAAATAAATAAATAAATACAAGTTGATTTTGCATACCGTAACTCTAAAATCAGTTAGATAATTGAATCGGTTATGTGACACCTATATTTTTTTCTCTAAACTTATCATTATCTAAGCTTTTCGGTACTAATTATGGTGACATGATACCTCATTATGTGGTTTACATATATTGTTCACAATATGCCCTTATGTCATTTTTCAAAAGTCAGCTTTACTGGAATAAAACACATTATATTAATTTCCTCAGACTGCTGAGAAATTACTACAAACTGGATGGCTTGGAGAAATTTATTCTCTCGCAATTCTGGAGGCTAGAAGTTTGAAATCAAGATGTCAGCAAGGTTGGTTCCCTCTGGAGGTTCTGCTCCTCTCTAAGTTTCTGGCCATTGCCAGCAATTTTTGGCACTTCCTGGGTTATAACTGCATCCCTCCAATCTCTGCCTCTCTTATGTAGACATTCTCTCGGAATGTCTCTGTATCCTGTGCATTTCCATAGCCTTTTCATGATGCCATTAATCACTGAATTTAGAACATACCCTAATCCACCATGATCTCATCTTGATCACAGCAACAAACACAGACCCTATTGCCAAACAGGGTCACATTACCAGTTACTAGGGTTGGGACTTCAATATCTTCTTTTGGAGAACACAACTCAGTTGACAACATATACATACAACAAACTCACTAGTCATAAAAATATAACTATTTGACTTTTATAAAGAAAACACTGCACATAAACACCATCATACTCAAGATATGGAATACATTCATCACCCCTAGTGATGCACCACCCCACCCCAATACCTAGCAATCATTAAAGTTTGCTCTTGCTATAATTTTGCCTAATCTAGTATGCCATATTAATGAATCATACATTATAAAATATTTTGTGTCTGGCTTTTGTCACTTATTGCAAAGATTTTAAGATCCAACAATGCTGTTGTGTATATATGAAATATGTGCTTTTTGTTGCTATAGAGGGTTCTGTTATATGAATCTGCCACAATTTGTTTATCCTTTCTCTTATGGATGGAAATTCTGCTGTATCCATCCGGGTGTGCTTCTGTATCATCCCCATGAGACTAAGGGGGCAAGGGAAACTGACAAGAATACAAAGTCCTTTGTCGTCTGTTCCAGAAGTCTCACATCTTCTTTAAGTAAATGTGAAATCATGAGGCTAACTTAATAGCTTGCAAGTAGGTTAAAAACTAGTTTCTTTATAATCTTTCACTGATACTTTTTCCAGTGACTAATGATTTCAGACTGGTATACCATGGGTTTTATTTTTGGCTTTGTGTTTTTCTTATTTTATTTAATGTACACAGTTGACCTGGTTTGCATATTTCTTTTTTTTTTTTTTTTAAGATTTGTTTATTTGAGAAAGAGAGTGCAAGAGGGGAAGAGCACAAGTAGACGTGCATGCATGCGTGAGAGAGAGAGAGAGAGAGAAAAGCAGGCTCCCTGCTGAGCAGGGAACTTGATGTGAAGCTTGATCCCAGGACCCTGAGATCATGACCCAAGCTAAAGGCAGACGCTTAACTGACTGAACCACCCAGGCACCCCCGCATATGATGTTTCAATAGCTATCTTTATATGAATAACTTACAAATATTTACCTACACTTCAACTATCCTTTAAATCTGCATATCCGATCACATACCTGGGCATTCTATCCTGATAGTCATATCAAATATACAATATCCCAATTAAATTTATTAACTATCCCACATAGCATGTTTCTGTTTCTAAGCATATCCAAAGAATACCACTTTCTCCAGCTATTCACTTAAAGGATTTTCCACTACTGAACTTGCTCCTAATTATCAAATACTCCAGCTTTCATATCAGTAATTTGTCTTCAATCTGATGCTACTTTCCAGCTCCCCCTTATTATTGAAATTATTTTCAAACTTTTTGTAGCAGAATGAATAGGGAAGTTGAGGGAGAATTTAGATATTTTGATAATAAATTGATATGCTTTTATCATTATTGAAGTGTACTGGAGGAGATGAAAGAAAGAGGGAGAGATGGGAAAGTGGCCAAAAGAAAGAGAGGAGACAGGGATAGACTGAAGATGATTGCAAATTTGTTTGATATGATACAGATAATTAGAAGAGAAAGTAAACTGAGAGAAGAACGAATTTAACACATAAGAAAAACCAACTCTTCCAGGTTCTTTTACAAACATTTTGTCATTTAGCTCTCATAATAAAACTGTAGAGTAACTATCAATATTACTCTTTCCATTGGTGAAAAAGAAGTTTCTGAGCAGTCAAGTCACTTGACATAGGTCCACACTTAGGGTCATTCAGAATAGGATTAAACTATTTGAAAAAAAAAAAAAATTGGACCAAAACAGGAGGAATTTATTTATATCTCAATAATAGCTTTTAATATTTTTTCATTGTAAAATATAGCCCAGAGAAAGTACATAAAACAAAGATGTACAGCCCAATGATATATCAAAAAGTGAATTCACATAACCCGAATCCAGATAAAGATAACTTCCTTGCACATTTAAATATACCTACTAAAAACTATAGCTTAATTTGGCCTGCATTTGAAGCTAGTATAAATGTAATCATCCTGCATATAATTTTTTTTCTTTTTCTTTTTCTTTCTTTCTTCTTCCCCCACCCCCGAGCATGTATTATTCTCTATCAGGGTCCTTTTGCTCACTAAGTATGTGTAAACTATTATTTTACTCTGTTTTTATTATATCCCATTGTATCCAAATATACCAATCTATCTAATCTACCTTCGGTGGATGGATGTTTGGGTTGTTTTCAATTTCTGGCCTATTGTAGTATTCCCATGAATAGTCCACTACTGAAATCTTGGAGCTAGTCACATGAATGAGAAGAGGACTTACTATTTCATGAAGTATTGGCATGATCAACCTTAGTAGGTAATGTGAAATAATTTTCAAAAGGAAATTCTAACAATTTATATATTCCTTCAAATAGTCTCTGAAGGCTCTTGTTGCTCCAAATTTTTCTCACCTTTGTTAGAATCTTTTTCCCTTTTCTTCCTTCCTCCCTCCCTCCTCCTTTCCTTCCTTCCTTCCTTCCTTTTTTCTATTGACCATTCTGTTGAGTATACATTGGCATTTCTGTGGTTATGTAAGAGTTGAACTCTTCTCCATATTTATAAGCTATTTAGAATTGCATAGCTGTGAAGTGACTCTCTGTCTCCCAACCTTTTAAAAACCAGATTCTTGATATTTATATTGCTTTAAAATAATGCTTTATATAGATACATGATTTTTATGGACTATATGGGTAAAGATACTTTCTACCATTGAACAAATCGCATTTTTTCTCTTAACTATGTCTATTGAGGAAAAATAATCATCAATTTTATGAAGCGAATTTATTAATATTTTTAAATGACTGGTGATTGTGTCTACTATCTTTTTTTAAAAAGATTTTATTTATTTATTTGATAGACAGAGATTACAAGTAGTCAGAGAGGCAGACAGGGAGAATGGAGGAAGCAGGATCCCCGCTGAGCAGAGAGCCTGATGCGGGGCTCGATCCCAGGACCCTGAGACCATGACCTGAGCCAAAGTCAGAGGCTTTAACCCACTGAGCCACCCAGGCACCCCAACTATCTTTTTTATATACCTCTGGATTTGCACTGCTAACATATATTGTCTAGGGTACTTGCCTCCATAGTCATGAATCATATTGGTGTGTAATTTTCTCACAATATCTTTATCGGGGGTTGGTGTCGATGGTATACAATACTTATTAAATGAGCTGTGGAATGTTGTCACTTTTTTATTCCCTGGAAGATTTTTGTAAGATTAGTAGAATTTATCACTTAAATTTTTGTTATAATTCATAGCTGAAACCACATAGGCTTTGAGGTTCATTTGTGGAAAAATTCTAAAATTGACATACGGTTAATCAGATTTTCTGGTGTCATTTTTGTTTCAGCTTTTTTCTGGGAATTTGTCCATCTCACTAAGTTTTTCAAATATATCCGCATACAGTTGTTTAGAATTGTCATCTGTCTGTATCTCTATGTATGTTGCTTTGCTTGCTTCTCATTCATTCCTTTACTCTTCTGACCTTATTCTTCAACCTTATCTAACTGCTCTCCACTTTTGCTACTTTGAACTGGCTTCATGCTTTTCAGAATTCACCAACTTTGCATTCCTAGACCTGTACCCTCTTTGGTACTTCCAGTAGAATTGAGCATTCTCTCTAGTCTGGACTCCTACAGGACTTTCTTAACTGTTTTGCTTTTTATCTTTTGTTGCTTTCAAATCCATTCTTCACAATGCCACTGGAGTGATAAAAGTAAAACAAATATATATGATTGCTCTTTTAAAAAGGCCAACATTTCCTGGCTGTCTACATTATAAAATTCGAGTAAATTTTCCACTGGAATATTCTTTTCACTACACTTTTACCTATTAAATCCATATTATTACTTTGGTTTAGTACAGACATACTAACCTTACTCTGAAAGCATTTGCTGACTACTGTCCCACCTACTGGGTTGACATCAACCTTTCCAAGGCTCTGTGTCCTTGTATGTATCTGCTCGATGTCATTGAATTGACTGCATTTTATTATAAGTTTCTGTTTGTATGGCTTCTCTGTAACTAAATAATTATTCACTAAATAAATAATGGATTCTTTACCTTCATAATCCTGATTTCTAGTTAAGTAACTGACATTGCTAACACCCTCAAGAAATATTTATTAATACAATGATGTGAACAGATAAATGAATGCAATATTTAATTTTAATATAAGTCAGTCTAGGGGCACCTGGGTGGCTCAGTGGGTTAAAGCCTCTGCCTTCAGCTCAGGTCATGATCTCAGGGTCCTGGGATCGAGCCCCATATCGGGCTGTCTGCTCAGCAGGGAGCCTGCTTCCCCCTCTCTCTCTGCTTACCTCTGTGCCTACTTGTGATCTCTCTCTGTCAAATAAATAAATAAAATATTTAAAAAAATAAGTCAGTCTAACAATGTAGAAGATAATGGCAGAACAGGTAATTTTTTATTACTGGACATAGAAAGAGAATAACAATAAACATATACCTTCGTTTATTTTGCTGCCACTGGCCACTTTGTAACAGTTACTATTATTATGCACTAGTTTAAAAGGTAGTGAGCAGATCATATCTCTTTAAAGGTTTCTAAGAAATAAAGGCAGAGTATCAAGTATTTTTGATAAAATGCGTGTTACTTGTTAGGTTTCTATATATGTAAAGTTCGGTTTAGGAATGTCTGTATTAATCCTGTTAGTTATTGAAACATGTCATATCCTGGCCTTCTTTTTCAAGCAGTTAGTGGAGAACAGTTTTTGATATGTAACTTCTCTGAAGAGTTAAATTTTCACTAGACCTAGTGGCTACAGCTACACATTGAAAAAAACCAAGGACTACACCTGATTTTTATATTTAATTATTCTTTGTTATTCTACTTATTTCAATAGATAATGTTTATACATTTTCTTAGGAAGAATCATCTTGACATAGGGTACTTGTGATTAATGTCAAGGAGTTTCAGGGATTTTAGTGCATAGTAGTTGCTTTCTTTGCAAATTCTCCCTACACATCCTTTTTACCATTGCCGCTTAAATGTGAGCGTTGTTTATAAAGTCCAATACAGATTTTGCCACTCTCCATGAAATCTCCGACACCAAAGTGCATATCTCTTCATGTCATCCTTCTGCCTTTCCATCACCTTCAAATTAAGATGCCAACTTTGGGGCATAGCACACACACTCATTCATATCTCAAACCTTTTTAAATTGCTTCCTGCTTCATCATTCTCTGCTTCCTTCCTCTTCTCTCCCTAACAGACAACAGTGGAGAAGCCAAATCCTAAGAACACTTGTTTGCTTTCATGACTTTGCACATCCCTTTCTTTCCGCTTTGAAGGTTGTTTTTGTTTGTTTGTTTGTTTTGTTTTGTTCTGTTTTGTTTTCTCCCATTTTCTGTCTGACTCCAATATATCCTTGAAGGGTTAAACTCCTGGAGGAGGGGATGAATGCCTTTCCTAACCCACTAATTTGCACTGAATGTTTTTCTTCTTTCTTCCGCAGCACCCCTGAATGCTACTGTGAGTGCCTAGATGATATCACGGTGGTAAGTATTCTTTCCCGAATCTTATTCAACCCCTGTACCCCTAGAACCAAGCACAGAGCCAGAAAGTAAAATCATCAGGTTAAATGAATGAATGACTACACTATTTCTGTGTCTAGGCACTTACAGAGGTCCCTTACCAGCTCCCTGTTCTTTCTTCCCTCACTCTTCTCATTAAACCACAGTTACCATCCTGTGGATACATGTTTCATTTATGTGCCTGTTGTCCCTAGCAGATTTCTGCAGTTCACCCTCAGTGCTCCTTAGCATCTGCTAGCTTCCCTTCAGCTCCTAGTTTAAATAATGTTCCATATGCATTCTTCAAGGTTTATTGATTCTGCTCTCCAGAGAGTGCCCTATACTTCAAGGGAAGAATTTGAAAATATGGGGATCATTAAAATAAATTCCTCTGTTTTGGCCAAAGTTCAGTTATGGTGCTGTAGTTGTTTGCAGATTTCAGCCTGGAAGCAAAGTTACATAATACAAGAAATTGAAAGTAAGCATCTAAGCAACAGATTAATAAAGGAATTTTCAGGGTCTTAATTTTAATCAGTTTACTTGCCACAGGAGAATAGTGTTTGAAGTCAAGGTTTAAAATTCAAGTATGTATTAATAGAATTCATTATTGCAAGGCATAGAAGTTATAAATAAAGCTAAATTACACGTAAAACAAACCCAGAATGTGAGGAGAGATTTGGAAATTCAGGATATTGTGATATAGGTTTATTTATTTGTTTCCTAAGTGCTACTAACTTTGTAAAATGTATCCAGTAAGCCCCAGAAAGTTCATCTATTATTACATCTCAGAACCTTGGATAATTAACGTAAACTGGCCTTCAAAATCTCTATCCCTACCTCAGAATTTTATCCTGGGTTGCAATCCTTAAAAAAAAAAAAAAATGATCTGAAAATATACATGTGATTGCCCCACAAGCATCTGAAACTCAGCATGCCTAAAACTAAATTTGACTGTCAATGTTCTCTGTAAATATGCTCCTCTTGCCACTTTAATTATCTTAATTATTGGAACCTTCATCAACTGAGGACACCATGTATAAATAACCCACCTTTCAATGTTACGGCACCCTTTCGTCAAATTTGACCAAATTTAGTCAATTTGTATCCCTAGCCCTAGTATTGGAGATTGTAGTGATGCTCTCATTTTTCCCTGAGTAATTGAAATACATTTCCATCTACACTATTCTTCAGAACAAACTCTTAGAAATCACTTTATTTTCATTATTTTCTCAACCCATATTTAATCTTTCAGTGACTCCTACAGTCTCTATTTCTAATCCCTGTTTTGACCATATTTAATCATTGCTGTGGAAAAACCAGTTCTGGTCATCCTTATCTTTTATTAAGACTACTGCTATAGCTTCCAAATTGGTCACCTTATCTTTACTCTTGCCACATCATTTTTGCACCCCAGTGTGAAACATTGTTCTAAAGGATAAGTCAGTTCGTCACTTTTACTACCTGCATTACATTCATCTAAAATAAGTCTCCCACCACACGTTAAAAGGCTTGATAAAATATGTATAAAAATTCTTCTAAACATATAGCTGCAGTTTTAAGAAGTTAAGTAAATACCCAAAGGCCAAAACATAAAGAGCAAGCATGAAACTAGAGAATTTATCTTGCATTGATACTCAGCTGCCCAGGAGGCATTTATCAATCCTTGAAACTGAGAAGCTTATATTCAAAGGTCTAGAGGAAAGGCCTTGGGACTGCACAAAATACAGAGAATGGAGAACTTGTATTAAATATAAAATTCTAAAAAGACCCCATCTTTTTTCAAGAAATTGTGCAGTAGAATAAAACAGCATCCATCAAGAAAAATGACAAGGCACATCTTTGTCTCACCCATGCTTTATATATAAAACTACAGTTGCTCATGAAAATCATCGGCACAAACACTGCTGGTTTGAGGTACGAATTAATGCTACAGTTTCCACAAGCAGTGCAGGCGATGTAATAACCAAAAATGGCTTCACTGGAGCGCATGTCAGAAGGAACATGGTGCACTGCTGAGGGGGCACACTCTTCAAGGTTAGACTAAAGGTCCTTTCCATCAGCAAAGCACTGCCTGACATTGCTACTAAGGAAAAAAAAAAAAATCACAAACCATAGAAATAAAACAAAACCAACCAACCAACAACCAACCAACCATTGTAAATAATAACAAGCAGAAAGAACCCACAACAGAAACAGATGCCCCAATATATAATATATGTAATTAATGTATTTTATGTAATTAACAGAATAGCTATACTTTGATGCCTGTGCACTGTGTCACAGACCTCTTCACATGTGTTAACATTTAATTCTCAAAAAATACAAACATATATTGGCAGTATTCTGATTTTCCAAAGGAGAAAAATGAAATAGATAAGTTTGGAGTATTTCCTCTTTTCACATATGAAGTTAAAGTTACATATTCAAGTTCTGGCATTCTTGGTATTAACTACTATGCTCTGCCATTTCTTATTAGAAAGATCAACTACTGACTATATTAGTGCATTTAAAATTATTAAAGTATTAAAAAGATGGACCTAAAAACATGAATAAGAAATAGGAGTTTATCAGAAAAAAAGAAATCTTAGTGTTTTAAAAGAGAAGGAAAAGTAACTTACTAAAATAAAATAGGGTCACCAAAATTAATCTGTGATTATAGAACTAGCCAAGTTCATATTTTTACTTCCTAAAACAGTTCTTAAAAATGTATTGGTAAGTTTTCCAAATCTAACTTTTAGTAATTATTTAATGGAGATTAAGGCATTCAAATTCAGCCATTAATATAAAGGTAGACTTTTTTTTTTTTTTTTAATCTGCCTTCAGGATCAATGAAGAAAACTGAAGTCATTGGACATCTGGTCCAGATTGCCTAGATCCTGAAAAAACTGAAGGTTTGGTTTCTTTGCGTTCTCTAATGTTCTTAGAGTCCTTGGAGTTTTGTTATGATTTCAGCTAACACCAATAATGGGATTTTGGAAACATAAATTTTCCCAGTGTAAGTTCTATGAAAAGTTGGCATGCTTTCTAAAATTTGTCAGTGTGGATTATGTTATAATAATCTACAGTGTCCTAAGAATTCTTGAGAAGTATGTTACATAAAATAACCTTTATAATCTAAGATCCTGATATAAATATGGGCATTATGGGGAGAAAGCACTCTGGGCTGTAGCTGCTGAAGTAACTTCACATCGCTCCAGACAGAGAAACCTCTCTGGTTAGGAATGAACATAATAAGAGCTTGAAGATAATGAAGTTTAGACTTCATTTTTTTAGTACTTTTAACTGATCTCCAACTAATTAATTTGATCTTTAGCATTAAGAATTTGGGGGTTTTATTTTCTTGGCACTCTAAAAGCTTAGATTTTAACCATTACTTAACTATAAATATGCTATATATAGTTCAGTACCACTGAGTTTGTTCTATCTGTGAATTTGGATAGATCCAAGTTTCCACATGCAGGTATTATGTGCAAGCATTAGTCACTTTATAATTTTTACCATTCTTTTGTTTATCTTGCATTTAAAATTAGAAATTCTAAGTAATATGAACATGACCTATGCTAGTCTCTTTTTTTTTTTTTTAAGGAGAAAAGGTTGGCACTGGGTTAATTGAATACTTCAAATTATGAAAACATTTGTACATTATATATGACTTTTTGATAATTGGCAGTATCTAACACAGTAGATTATATGGTAGAAAATATGGTATTCTTAAAACACAGTAGAAAATATGGTATTCTTAAAACACAGTAGAAAATATGGTATTCTTAAAAAATAATCTATTGATTCTACCAGGAAACTTTTAGAACCAATAAATGAATTCAGTAAATTTGTAGAATAAAAAATTATTATACAGAAATCTGTTCTGTTTCCATATACTAATAAACTATCAAAAAGAGAGATTAAGAAAACAACCCCATTTACAATTATATCAAAAAGAATAAAACACCTAGAAATAAACTTAACCAAGGAGGTAAAAAAACTATACACTGAAAACTATGACATTGATGAAAGAAATTGAACACACAAATAAATAGAAAGATATTCTGTGCTTATGTGTTGGAAGAAATAACATTGTCAAAATGGCCATACTACCCAAAGCAATCTACAGATTCAGTGCAATTTGTAACAAAATTGCAATGCCAAAAGACAAACAGAAAAACAAAGAAAACAAAAAAACAAAAGACTCCAATGCCACTTTCCACAGAAATAGAACAAACAATCAAAAAATGTATATGGAATCATAAAAGACCATGAATAATAACTCAAGCAATCTCAAAAAAGAACAAATTGGTGATTTTAAAACATATTACAAAGGTATAGTAAATAAAACAGTGTAGTGTCGGCATAAAAACAGACACATAGATCAGTGGAACACAACAGAGAGCCTAGAAATAAACCCACCTGGATGATCAATTAAATTACAGCAAAGAAACCAGGACTATGCAATGGGAAAAGGACAATCTTTTCAACAAAGAGTATTGGGAAAACTTGACAAACTCAAAATGGATTACAGACTTAAACATAACACTTGAAACCATATAGATCCTAGACAAAATCAAAGGATAAATTCTTTGACTTCAGTCTTGATGATGATTTTTTTGGATTTGACACCAAAAGCAAAGGCAACACAAGGAAAAATAAACAAGGGGAAGTATTTCAAATTTAAAAAGTTTATGGACAGTAAAGGAAACCACCAACAAAGTGAACAGGTAACCCACTGAATGGGAGAAAATAGTTGCAAATCATACCTGATAAAGGGTTAATATCTAATATATAAAGAATGCATGTAACTCAAGAGCCAAAAAAAGAAAAAATGTTTAAAAAATGGACAGAGATTCTGAACAGACATTTTTTGCAAAAATATACAGATAGCCAATTGATATATGAAAAGATGTTCATATCACTAATGATCAGGGAAATGCTTATCAAAATCACAATGAGATATTGCCTCACATCTGTTAGAATAGTTATAATTAAGATAAGAAATAAAAAGTGTAATGAGAATGTGGAAAAATGATAATATTTGTGCATTAATGGTAGAGGTGTAAATTAATGTAGTCACTATGGAAAAGAGTATGGAGGTTCCTCCAAAAAATTAAAAATAGAACTACCATATTATCCAGAAATTCTTCTGGTATTTATCCAATGAAAATGGAGACATGAACTTGAAAAAATATATGCAATCCCATTTTTATTGCAGCATTATTTACAATAGGCAAGATATGGAAACAATCTAGTGTCCACCAGTGGCTGAATGGATAAAGAAAATATCTCTCACACACACACACACACACACACACAGAGAGTCATGCTGGAATATTATTCAGCCATGCAAAGGAATGACATTTTGCCATTTCTGATAATACAGATGTTCCTAGATGACATTATGCCAAGTGAAATAGTGGCCTCACTTATAATGTGGAATTAAAAAAAAGAAGAAGAAATGAAAAAAATAAAAGCTTAGTTCATAGATATCTCAGATACAGAGAATAACAGGTAAATGAGTAAAGGGAGTCAAAAGATACAAACTTCCAGTTATAGAATAAATATCATGAGAATTTAATGTACAGCATGGAAAGTATAGCTAATAATACCGTATTGCCAGGGCACCTGGGTGGCAGTCAGTTAATTGTCTGCCTTTGGCTCAGGGTCTTGAGATCAAGCCCAGTGTCAGGCTCCCTGCTCAGCATGGAGTTTGCTTCTCCTCCTGCCTACCCCACTGCTCATGCTCTCTCTCTCAAATAAATAAATAAAATCTCTTAAAAAAATACTGTATTTCCTATTTGAAAGTTCCTAAAGTAGATCTTAAAAGTTCTCACCAGAAAAAAAAATCTATAAGTATGGATGATGATGGATGTTAACACTATACTTAGAGTGGTGATCATTTCGTTTCACAATATATACAAATATTGAATCATTATTTTGTACAACATAATGTGACTAATATAATGTTGTATGTCAACTCTACTTCAATTAAAATTTTATTTAGTTTAGGGGTGCTTGGGTGGTTCAGTCAGTTAAGCATCTGCCTTTGACTCAGGTCATGATCTCAGGATCCTGGGCTACATCCCCATGTAGTTGGGCTTAGAGAGGAGTTTCTTTCTCCCTCTCCCTCTGTCCCCCTCCATTCATGCTCTTGCGCTCTCACACTCTCTCTCAAATAAATAAATAAAATAGTTTAAATATATTATTTAGTTTATAACTCTTAGCAAGAAATTTTATTTAATTCTTTAGGAGAATTTAACGACATGCAAGAACTCTCTCTTTTACACACACCCACATACATGTGCATGAAAAACTAAGATAACAAAATTAAAAAACAAAGAAAATTATAAATAATTTGTAGACAAAAAATAAATGTCTTAAGATTATAGAAGAAAATGTGTCCAATATGTATACCTTGAAGAATTAAGTAATTAAAAAAAGAAAGATCTACTAATGGTAAAAATAATAATTTGACATAGCATCATCTTTTAATAAAAATGATAAAGTACAAGATGTTCATCTTAGAAATATTTCACATTCAACATTAATCAACTCCAAAAATTAGTCTTCAAAGAACTGTGCAAAATTAGGGATACGAGACTTTGTGATTGAGGAAATTTTTATCAGAAGATCATATGTTTGGGAAAAATACAGAAATTTTAGTATATGACAGATAATTTGAGAGGAAAGGACCTAAAATCACATCAGTGCAAAACTCAGATACGTATTCCTATTATTTATTGTTAAATTGAAGTGGAACTCCTCTGGGGAATTTTGGAAGTAAGGAAAACCATCTTTTATTTTCCTCATGATTACTGGGGAATGTTACTGGCCTATGTTGACTAGGGGATAGGGTCACTAATATCCTTTAAGGTACAAAACCATCTTGCTCAATAACTCTGTTTTTAACTTCTGGTTTCTATTTTGTAAACTGGATTGTAGTTTTGGGCACCATTTCTGTTTCTAAAAGAATTCGCCATGGGGCACCTGGGGGGCTCAGGCAGTTAAGCCTCTGCCTTTGGGTCAGGTCATGATCCCGGGGTCCTGGGATTGAGCCCCGTGTCAGGCTCCCTGCTCAATGTGGAGTCTGTTTCTCCCTCTCCCTCTGCAGCTCCCCCTCCTTGTGCTTGCTCTCTCACTTTCTCTGTCAAATAAATAAATAAAAATATTTTTAAAAATTCACCATGACACCTAATTTTTATTCTTCATATTATCTGTTAGTAAATTCCATGAACCATGAACTTTTTTAGGAAAATTCAGGTATGAATAATTCAGGATAATTTTGAGCAATACTTAAGCTTAAGATGATGATAGACAATCATGTGAACACTTCTCTAAGATTACTTATGTTAATCATCATGTATGAATTAATTTTAGACATATAATACAGTATTACTTTATTGGCATTCAGTTCTGTCTAGAATGCCTAATGTTCCATCAATAAGTGAAGGGAATTGGGAGAATGCCTTACAGGTTTCCTGCTAATAATACATTTGCAATATATTCAAGAACATTGTGTAAAAACTTGTCCTCAAAATATTACATAATATATTTCATGAATAAAACAGATAAGAATCTAGCTATATTAGGAAAATGTTTTGAAGTAATTAAAGAAATGTCTATTTAGAAACAAAAGGATGTCAAAAAATATCCATTTGATAAACCATGTAAGAATTTAAATACATCCTTACTTCAAGGGCACAGATATATTCCTGAGAAGGCTTGTCTTATCTGTTTTTCTAATAAGGTAGACTCTAAATATGAGTATTTTATAGAAGTTATAAATGTATGCCCATCATGACGGTTTTTCCATGCTTGCATTTAATTAATTTAACTAGGAAACCAGGTTGGGATTTTTCTAGCTTGTATTAGCATTCAGAAAATAACTAATGTTTTGTCCATTGCTACAATGTGGTTATACCTTACTATTTTTCTACATTATACTCTTGCTGGCCCAATGTACTTATTTAAGAAACACTTCGATATGTATTCAAATTTCATTGGAGATTTCATTCTCTAAATAAGTCAATTTTATATACTTGGAAAAATAGCTTATTTATATATGTATATTTACATATACACATATATGTAAAATATATGTGTATATATAAAATTTAAATATTTTCTGTAAAAATGTCAATACAATATTACAACTTGAATATGAACATTAATAATAAAAGTTTTATATTGATTTTAATATTTAATTTAAAATTAACTATTGCTTCTTTTTTTTTTTTAATTTTATTTATTTATTTGTCAGAGAGAGAGTGGGAGAGAGAGTGAGCGAGCATAGGCAGAGGCAGAGGGAGAAGCAGGCTCCCTGCGAAGCAAGGAGCCCGATGTGGGACTCGATCCCAGGATGCTGGGATCATGACCTGAGCCGAAGGCAGCTGCTTAACCAACTGAGCCACCCAGGCATCCCAACTATTGCTTCTTAATATTTAATCAAATATTAAATTTTATTAAATATCAGGGTCATATAAGCTGGGGATAAATTTTATTGAGTTAGTATTTCTATTTTACATACTTTAGCAGGTAAGAATTAGTAAGTAAATATTTGAGAAGAAATCATCAATATGACAAAACACCATGCCTGGAAGTGTGGTAGTACAGATATTCTGAGGGAAAAATATCAATAAAAACATATACATACTATATTATACCAAACATATTTTTAAAAATATTTTAAAACTCATTAGATATAAGGAAGTTAACCATAAATAATAAAACAGAATAAATAAGACAGAAGCTAAAATTACAGTGGTATTGAATACAGACATCATAACTTTTCTAATTTTTTAGCAATTCTAGAAACAAATGTATAGAGATGAATGAATCCACAAAGAATGGGATTCTGGTCTTGAACCCTTATAGGAAGGCATCCCTCAATGTAGACATCTCACAATTTATACAGAGTAAATGTGAATTTACAATAAAACCACAGTAACAAATACCATGAGAAGATTATCCACTATAAGCACAAGTTAGCAAAACCAGTACACAATAAGTATATATCTTAAGTAATTCAAAATTAGAAGCATTAAGTGCAGATTATAAAGCTGTAAAAATAATGCATATAACATGTTTAAATAAGCCAGAAGAAGATAGAGTGAAAATTCAGAAGATTACTGCATACTTAGATTTAGAAATAAACTCACTGCATCTTCCTGTAATTACAAGTGTTGCCATCAAAATAAAAACAAAACAAAATAAAATCTTAGAGAATACTTTTAAAATGATTAAACACTTTAATTAGAAACCAATATAGAAAGACTTGGTGGATTGGTCTTAACTTATGATACAACCCAAAGAAAGAGAAAAATATGAAACTGAGGTAACATGAACACTCAGTAATGTAAGAAAGTATACCATATACCTAACCTGAGCTCAAGAAAAGAATACAGGAAACAATAGGGAAGCTATATTAAAAAATGTAGTGAGAATTTTCCATATTGATGAAGAATATAAATCCTTCATTTCATGAAGGACATCATATTCCAAGCAAAATAAAGATATTTATGTCTAAGGAATATCAAAGACAAATACAAGGTCTAGAAGTAGCCAAATAAAAGACAAATCACATAAAAAGAAATGAACATTAGACTGATGGCACTTTTATCAACAGCATATAAAATGTTACATTGATAACATCAAAGTGACAAGAGAACATATGTGTCAATATAAAATCATGTACCTGGGAAAACTACCAATACAAAAGGAAAACAAACATATTTTCAGGTTAGCCAGAAAAACATTTGCCAGCAATAGATTTTTTCTAAAAAAAGACTTCTTAACAAATGTTATCCTACAAGAAGGTCCATTTTCAAAATATTCAATATTGTTAATGTATTATTCCCTTTCACTGACATAGATTACATAACACCAAGAAATTTGGATCTACAGAGTACACTAAAATGTTCTATGCATACTCTTTTGAGTCTGAGCTTCACATTATGCAGCAAATGTTTCTTCCAATTTTGCAACTTGTTGGACAATTGGCTTTATCATTTTCTTGGACACCAAGATAGCTTAGAAATAGTATAAGAGCAACAGGTAATTATTGAGAAGTAAGACGTTTTCTGGTAACCTAAAATAAATATATGTATCATTCCCCCCAAGCAAAATTTCTAAGCATAATTATTTGCTTAGATAACTATTAATTTAGCAGTTTCTTTCTTACCTGAGGTGTTTATATCCTTAGGGTCATGTGGCATAAGGCAAGCTAGCAGCACCTAAAGAAACAAAATAAGAATCCTGTATTAATTTTACTAGATTATATTTTCATTTAAAAAGCTAGAATATGAAGTAGAAAATAAAATACAAATGACTTTAAAACACAAACTAATTCAGTGAAAGCATGCTTAGAGGGAACTTTATAGCATTGAATCTGTATGTTAGAAAAGAAGAACAATATTACATCAACAATCTAAGTTTCAACCTTCAGAAAATTGAGAAAGAAGAGTAAATTGAATCCAAAGGAAGAAGAAGAAAAGAAATAATAATTAGAACAGAAATCAGTTATTTTGAAAACAGAAATTCAATAGAGGAAATTAATGAAAACAAAACTGATTCTTTGAAAAGATCAATAAAACTGATAAACTTCTACCCAGATTATCTAAGACAAAGAGAGAGGATGCAAATTACTAATATCAAAAATGAAAACAGGAGACATCACTACATAGCTTATTGGTATTAAAACATTAATAAAGGAATGACATGAACCACTCTATGCCCACAAATTTGATAATCTAGATGAAGTGGATTAAATCCTTAAAAGACTCAGAAGCACAAGGCACAAACTCACAGAAATAGAAGAGACAATAGAATAGGTCTATGTCTATTAAAGAAACTAAATCTATAACTAATAGTCTTCCAAAACAGAAAGCAGAAAGTCCAGAGAGATTCACTGGTGAATTCTACCAGTTAAGGAAAAACTTACACCAATCCTCTAAAATCTCTTTCAGAGGCTAGAAACAGAATATTTCCTAACTTATTCTATAAGGCTAGGATGATTCTAATACCAAAATCTGACTAAGACATTAAAAGAAAAGAAAATATAGACCAATATCTCTAATGAAATAGATGGAATTCATAAACAAAACATTAGCAAATAAAATCTAACAATATGTAAAAAGAAGTATATACCCCAACCAAATTGGATTTATCCCAAGTATGCATGGCTGATTAAAAATTTAGAAAAATCAATTAATGTAATCTATCATATGTATAAACTAAAATTATGAATTATATGATTTTATCAATAGATGCAGAAAAAGCATTTGACAAAATCCAGCTCCATTCAAAATTAAGAACTCTCAGTTGAATGGAAATAGAGGAGAAATGCCTGAACTTGATAAAGCAGACTTACAGAAACCTACAACTACATCAAACCTCAAAGTTTTCCTACTGAGATCAGGAATAAGGTAAAGATTTCTTTCATCACCATTTTTTTTTTCAACATTGTCCTAGAAGTCCTCACTAATGCAGTAAGACAAGAAAAGAAAATAGAAGGTATACAGATTGGAAACAAAGAAATAAAACTGTCTTTGTTCATAGATAACATATAATCATTTACACAGAAAATCCAAAAGAATTGACAGAAAACCTCCTAGAACTAATAAGCATTTAATAGCAAGATTATAGGATACAAGATAACATAAAAGTCAATGGCTTCCCTATATATCATCAATGAGCAAATGGAACATGAAATTAAAAACACAAAACTATTTAAATTAGTACTCCCAAAATGAAATACTTAGATTGATCTAGCTATCTATCTAGATAGATAGATATTTTTTAAATTTAGAAAATATGTATGAGGAAAACTCTGATTAATGAAAACAAAGAGAAACTAAATAAATGGAGAGATAGTCCATGTTCATGGATAGGAGACTTAATATTGTCAACATGTCAATTCTCCTCAATTTTATAGATTTGACACAATCCCAATCAAAATCTACACAAGTTACTTCATGGATATCTACTAGATGATTATAAAATTTATATGCAACAGCAAAAAAACCAGAATAGTGAGCTCAATGTTAAAGAAGAACACAGTTGTAAGACAGACACTACTTCACTTCAAGGTTTAAAATAAAGGTGCAGTTATCTATATAGTGTGGTTTTAGTGAAAGTATAGACAAATAAATCAATGGAATAAAATAGAAAGTCTAGAAAAACACCCACACAAATACGACAAAGGAGCAAAGTCCACAGGAGGAAATATGGTATTTTCAACAAATAGTGCCAGAATAATCAGACAACCACATGCAACAGAGTGAATTCAGATACACATATTACACCCTCACAAAAATTAACTAAAAATGGATCATAGGCCTAAATGTAAAAAGAAAGATTATAAAGCTCACAGGAGACAACATATGAGAAAACCTAGATGGCCTTGAGCATGATGTTGACTTTTTAGATCCAACACCAAGGGCAGGATCCATGGGGGGAAAAAAAAAATCACTCATAAGCTGAATCTCATTATGAAAAAAACAAAACAAAACAACCAACCAACCAACCAAATACTTTGATTATGCCAAATTAATAAGGCAAGCCACAAACTAGTGAAAAAAATTTTTTTAAAGATTTTATTTATTTATTTGACAGACAGAGATCACAAGTAGGCAGAGAGTCAGGCAGAGAGAGAGAGGAGGAAGCAGGCTCCCCGCAGAGCAGAGACCCCAATGCGGGGCTCAATCCCAGGACCCTGGGATCATGACCCGAGCCGAAGGCAGAGGCTTAACCCACTGAGCCACCCAGGCGCCCCTAGTGAAAAAATTTTTGAGAAACAAACAAACTTCTGATTAAGTACTGTTAGCAAATATACAAGGAATTCTAAAAACTCAACAATAAGAAAATAAAAAAAAAAAAACCTGATCATAAAAAATGAACAAAAGACTTTAACAGAAGACTTTATTTCATCAAAGAAGAAGTGTAAATGGCAAAAAAAAAAAAAAAAAAAAAAAAAAAAAAAGGTGTTGTACATCAAAGGTCATCAGGGAAATGCAAATTAAGACAACAAGGAGATACCACTGCATATCTATAAGAATGTTCAAAATCTGGATCAGTGAAGACACCAAATCCTGGTGAATACATTGAGCAATAAGAACTCCTGTCCATTGCTGGTAGGGATGCAGAATGGTACAGGCACTTCAGAAGACAAATTGGCAGTCTCTTATAAAATTAAAAATACTCTTACCATACCAGTTGCACATCTTGGAATTTACCCAAAGGAGCTAAAAACTTATGTCCACACAAAAAGCTGCACATGCATGTTTATAGCAGCTTTGTTCATATTTCCCAAAACTTGGAAGCAACCAAGATGTCCTTCAGAAGGTGACTGGATAAATAAAATGTGGTACATCCAGATAATGGTATACTATTCAGTGTTAAAAAGAAATGAGCTATCAAGCCATGAGAAGATATGGAAGAACCTTGAATACATATTACTAAGTAAAAGAAGCCTGGTAATGTAAACTACAGGTTTGGGTGATTATAATGTGTCATTCTGGTTTATTAATGTAACAAAGTTACTCTCTGAGAAGGAGGTTTGTAAAGTTGATAATGGGGGAATGATGTATGTGCAGGGGTAGGAAAAATATGGAAAATATCTGTATCTTCCTCATAATATTTCTTGTGAACTTAAAACTTCTCAAAAAAATTGCCTCTTAAAAAACATAAATTAGGGCGCCTGGGTGGCTCAGTGGGTTAAGCCGCTGCCTTCAGCTCAGGTCATGATCTCAGGGTCCTGGGATTGAGTCCCACATCGGGCTCTCTGCTCAGCGGGGAGCCTGTTTCCCCCCCCTCTCTGCCTGCCTCTCTGCCTACTTGTAATCTCTCTCTGTCAAATAAATAAATAAAATCTTAAAAAAAAAACCATAAATTAAAACCATAAATTAAAAATAAAACAAATTCTAGAATATCAAATGAATTGTACTTATGAGGCTTCACTTCAAAGTAGGTGTCCTTTGGGGCGCTCAGTGGTTCAGTCCCTTAAGTGTCCTTCTTTGACTCAGGTGATGATCCAAGGGTCCTAGGATTAAGCCCCACATTGGGATCCTTGCTCAGTGGGGAGTCTGCTTCTCTATCATCCTGTGTCCCTCCACCCCTCTCGTACTCTCTCTCTCTCTCAAATAAATAACTATAATATTTAAAACAAAACAAAACAAAACAAAACAAAAGTGGGTGTCTATTCTCCTGTCCCAGCTCTAGAGAAGCAGCTACTTACTGTCCAGTAATAGCGCAAAGTATCCATGAGATCACATAGGCCTTATATATTAAGAAAAAATTAAGAATCCTCATTTTATTTTATTTTATTTTATTTTATTTTATTTTATTTTTTAAGATTTTATTTATTTGTTTGACAGACAGAGATCACAAGTAGGCAGAGAGGCAGGCAGAGAGAGAGAGGGAAGCAGGCTCCCTGCTGAGCAGAGAGCCCGATGGTGGGGCTCGATCCCAGGACCTTGAGATCATGACCTGAGCCAAAGGCAGAGGCTTTAGCCCATTGAGCCACCCAGGTGCCCCAAGAATCCTCATTTTATTTTTATTATTTTTATTTTTTTTAAGATTTTATTTATTTGCCAGAGAGAGAGAGAGAGAGAGAGAGAGTACACACAAGCAGGCAGAGAGGCAGGCAGAGGCAGCAAGAGAAGCAGGCTCCCTGCCGAGCAAGGAACCCGATGCGGGACTCCATGCCAGGACCCTGGGATCATGACCTGAGCCGAAGGCAGCGGCTTAACCAACTGAGCCACCCAGGCGTCCCAAGAATCCTCATTCTAGACGAAATTTCCTTATAATTCAATGTTGACAACTAGTTCTTAAATGTAAATACTTGTTGAAGATTCAACTTACATGATGAGAACCAACCAAAATAAACATTCAGAGTCTATTTTACAAACTATCCCTTCACTGTGTTTGCAATAAAACTTCCCCATAATCTTACATGTGACTTCTATAAGTGGTGAGTTGATCTAACTTGAACACATTTTACCATATCAGATAACTCTACACTGAGGCTCATAGTAAAAATCTTATAACCCAATATAGTGTTATGTTTCCTATCCATAGACTAAAAAACTATGCAGCATATAAAAACCATGGAATATTTCTTAAAACAAACAAACAAACAAAAAAGAGGGCACCTGGGTGGATCAGTCGGTTAAGCGTCCAACTCTTGATCTGCTATTAGCTCAGATCATTATCTTAGGGTCATGGGATCAAGCCCCATGTGGGGCTCCACACTGGCCGTGGAGCCTGCTTAGGATTCTCTCCCTCTCTCTTCCTCTGCCCCTTCCTCCAACTTGTGCCCATTCTCAAAAACAAAACAAAACAAAACAAAAAAACCCTGTACAATATATGTAATTAAAAACATGAAAAATATTTTTAAATATACATAAATATACTTATATATAATGAATAAATGACGGAAGTAGATCAAGCGGTATCTATAGGCCCTGTAGCTCCGTTCTAATATCTGTTTTCCAAACTAATAGGAAGTTTTCAGCACAGTCTCATATATGTATTCAGATTCACTCATATATGTATTCAGTCTCATATATGTATTCAGATTCTCATATATGTATTCAGATTCACTTAGGAATGAAAACTTTGAATTTTTTTGGAATGCCCTTGCTAAATTTCTCATTTCAGTGTAGTCACTTTAAGATGCCAATTAAGGGATCGTAGTCTGAGATCAGGAGCTGGAGCCATCTTATCTGTCTCCAGTATGAGAGAAAGAACTAACAAAAATTATAAAGGCAACTCTTTTTTGCTTTAAAAATTGTATAATTTATTTTTAGATGATATTACAGGGTCTGAGGCAAATAATGATTTCTTCAATGTAAATAGTATGATATTGATCCAATACCATTCAGCTATTTTTTTCTAATCATGTCAAATTTTAAGATGAACATAATTAAACAATTTTATAATTTAAGACATTGGCCTTTTAAGATAGGAAACTTCATTTTTTTTCCTCTCTGAATATGTTTTTCCCGTTCTGGTCCATTGCTTTTGCCGTCAAGGCTGCCTGGATGCTCTTCAACTTTCCCTTTTACTGGCTGCATGAATCTTTCTATGACACTGCAGGGCTGTGAGAGGGGCCCTTTGTGTGATAGCTAATATGCGTACCTGCTTAAATTGCCCGTTAGACTGTTTGCCTCTTGAGGATTGTGACTGTGTCTAGTCCCCTATTATATTTATAGCTCTTACCCAACCAACTGGTTCATTATTGATGTTCAATAAATATTTGATGAATGAGTGAATAAATGACTTTCACTGGACTTAAGAAAGTGCCTATTACAACTGTGGATTTGAAATTGTAATGCTTAGCACTGGAACACATAGGTATTTCCTTCACTCTTCTCTCACCCAGTCTGATAGTCATCAAAATTCTATTAACAAGAATTTCAGCATTTATTTAGAATAATGATAATGTGAACACCTTGATGCTATCTGACTCATTATCTGTTAAATTCCTTTCAGCATGATTTTAACAACACGTTTAATATGCTGTATTTGGATTTAAAAAAACATGATATGCACAATAGCATTAATCCAAATATTTGATTAACTATAATATCACATATCCCTGTCATTAAAGATAACAGACAATTTATTATTCCTGTTGTAATTATATTAATATTCTAGCTAAATGAGTCTATTTAAATCTAACATTAAACTCTCACTCTGGCTGATTAATATACACCAATAATTTCTTATGCTGATTTACCATGTTTTAATGCACTATATTCTTTTTTTTCAAAATGTAGAGAATCTTAATTTTCTTCTGGATATATTTATGAAGTAGGAATAACATCTGAGGAATCAGTAACTAATACTCATCTCTACCCTACACGTTTTCTTAGGAGTATATCATGCACGTAATACAACCTTAGAGTTTTCTGTGAGATATTTAATATTATGGTGCCCCAAGGATACACTTTAACAGCAGCAAATATTTCCCTTTGGGGAGAGGGGATGTTTCAGTGATATAATGTGTAATAAGGCGTTGTGCTTCTAATCTTGGAGGTTTGTGGGTAATGAGGAGATAAAAAACAAATAAAATAACTGGAAGCAGTTTGCTTAATGTTAAAGGCTAATAAAGAAGTGATCCGAACCCTGAGCGTTGGCTAGCACGGGGCAAGCCCGACTAGAAGATTTTCTAAGTTATAGACCAGTCAGCCTCAACCACTGAATTAGTAAGTAAGCAGACACCAGCAGATGGAAGGAGTTGTTGATTGGTGCCTTGTTTCTTTCATTCCTTTTAGAAGCAGTTAGTTTCTCTTGGTGAATTAAGAGCTGGAAGTAATCTGCAAAGTAAAATAATACAGAAACTTGAGTTGTCCTATAGACATAGCAATGTCATCATGAATGCCAAGGGTATAGATGGGTGGCAAGGACTGCTCTACAATGCAATGTCTCATTATAACTGATGTTCTAGATTCTGTGACACAAGTCCTAACACAATAGACAAAAGAAGAAATTCTAGTGCTTTCAAACTCCCCTGGGCAAGATAGCTTTTCTTAAGAAGGAAAATGTTATAGCTCCAGGTAATAATAACGCTCCATTTCACCATTACAATAGTATGCACTTAAGTTTACAGTTGAGAGAATTTTAAAAATTCAGAAAATGCAGACTTATCAAGGAGGACAGTACTATTTTAATCAACACACTTATTCGAAAGGACAGTTCTCAGGTCAGAAATTTTCTCCTTTTCTTTCTCTTTTTAGCCTCACCTTTTCTGCCTCCCATGGTGACTACTCACTATTCCTGAGTTAATAATTTTATTTTTAATAACTAATTCCATTTAATTTCATAATCATTCAGTAACACGAATTTGTCCAGTTCAGCTGCTGAGGCAAAGCTGAGGGAAGAAATACATAAACTGGTATTGGATCCAGAAATTTTAGTCTTCTTTGTTGCTTATACCGCTTACATATCTGGATTCTGAGACTGAACAAAGCTTTTCTAGCAAGATGTTTGGTGAGGAGACCTTAATCTTAAACCCTATTTCTCGGTTCCTTTCTTTGCTTTAAGTAATGCTAAAATGAGGGCCAAGTAGTATAACCTTTACAATATTGATTTCCTTCAGAGTACCCAAAGCCAGTATAGAAGGTTATGCAGTCAGCTGTTAGCTGGAGGTTCTACAAAGAAAATAAATAAATAAATAAACAAAACAGAGCTAGTAAAAGCCACCAGAGACTCTTCCAAAGAGCTTTAGGGATTCTTTACAACAATTCCAAGGAAGAGAGCTGTATCATATTTTTATGGTTAAACAGTGCAAACACAAGATAAGATAGTTCACTAAACTTGGGATAAATTAAAATGAGTAACATGTCTAAAGAGGAATTATCATAACTGTTTTTTGACTATTCATGTTTATGAAAAGAAAAATGTTAGCTTTTCACATCATTATTTAACTGATTCACTTAAAGAAGATGTGTGTTTTCAAAATACCACATTAAAATGCCAGAGGGCTTTCAACATGATCAATAACATGAGGTCCACAAAAAAATTTTATTCTTTCTTTTGTTTATAGACTTGTGATCATATAAATAGCATTTCCTATTGTAGGACTTAAGTTATATGTAAATTATTTGAAGCAATGTCTGTGTCTGTTACATTGACTAATATGATGCTATTAGACCAATGGACAAAAAGCTTTGTGGATGAGAATATGATATACATTTCTTGCAATATCCTCATTTCACTGTTTTCTGGCTTTTCTATTAATACAATAGCATTGGTCTAGCCATTTTTACAAAGATTTTGTGTATTTATTTGAGAGAAAGAACGAGCATGAGCAGGGTGAGACGGCAGAGGGAGAAGCAGACTCTCTGCTGAGCAGGGAGCCTGACATGGGGCTTGATCCCAGGACTTTGGGATCATGACCTGAGCTGAGGGCAGATGCTTAACTGACTGAGCCACCCAGGTGCCCTGGTCCATCCATTTTTTTTTTTTTTAAACTGTCAGTCGTAGAGCAAATTCCATGCTAAGTGCATCCATATGTGTTCTGGAAAACCTGGGTTCTCTCCTCTCTTAATCTCACACTGATACTTAAGAAGTCAAAATGAGACTATCTGAAGGCTAAGATGTTTGTCATACATATGGTATAAAGAAGTCTGTTATGGTTTGCTTTGCTATGTACTGTTTTGAGCCATGACAATGATTATTATGGAATTTGAACTGTCATACCTTGTGGGCTCTCTAAGCTCCCATCATTCTTCATGGCTACAGGCTCAGTCTCAATAACATAATTCCAACTCACTTTAACTCCAATCAAAGAAATTTTACTTTCATGTATAAATGTTGTCCAAATAGTAATGTATATGGTAGTCCTGTCTGACATATAATCAGTGTTATTTTATTATTTATTTTCTAAATTGTAAGATGAAGATATATATGTTAAATTTTTAAAACGTATTGATATTAAAAGCAATACATATTAATGTTGTAAAGTTTGACAAAAGTGACATAAATTAGAAAATTAAAATTTCTCATCATTTCCGTATTTAGCGGCAACTACTATTTAGCATTTGCATTAGTTAGCAAGGGATGCCATCACAAAATGCCACCAGCTGGACGGGTTCTACAACAGAAATCTTATGTCTCACAGTTGTAGAGGCTTGAAATCTATGATCATGGTGTTGCAGAGTGCCTTCTGAGAGTTGTGAGGGGGAAATCTGTTCCATGATACTCCTAGCTTCTAGTGATTTGCTGGCAATCTTTGCTATTTATTGGCTTTGATTACATCATCCCTTCTTAAAGCCTTCTTTGTCACAGGGCATTCCATCCATTTGCATGTCTGTCTCTAAATTTCTTCTTTTATAAGCACAATAGCCATATTGGATTAGGGGTCCACCCTACTCCACCTTGACCTCACCTTAACCAATTACATCTGCAATCATTCTATTTACAGCTAAGTAAGGTCTCATTCTGAGGTTCTAGGTGTTAAGACATCAACAAATGAACTTTAGAGGAAAGTAATTTAGCACATAGCACTATCTCATTATGTATGTTTTCTATTTCCAGTGCTGATATAGTAATGATTGTCATAATTTACTAAGCCTAGACTTACCAGTGACTATGCAACAATTAAATAATTTCATTTTATTTGAGAAATATCAAATAAATCATACCACTCTCACGATTCAACTATTGAGGAAAAACTTAGGCATAGAGAAAATAAGTAGTTTTCCCAGTGTCACATAGCCAAGTACAAATCCAGGCTACCTGAACCCTGACTGTAGAAGATTCATGTTGTACATTCTGTTTTATAATCTGAATCTTAAAAGTCTTTTTGGTGTTATATAGGCCATTTGTCATGTAAACATCCTGGACTTAGTATATGATAGAAGACCGAAATGGTTTCATATTACGAAATCACAATATCCAGATCACAATATCCAGAACTACCTGACAAAACCACCAAAGCTTGATGCTTTTTCCTTGATCTGTATTTATAAGTTTGGATTTCTAGATACTGGATCCACATCTTACCAGTTGTGTCAGTTGTGGGGGGGGAGGGGCAAGGTTTGAATCTTAATGCTATAATTGCTTTGCTTTGGTGTAAAATTTCAAGTAAATGCCTATATTTTTAATAAAAAATAAATATTCTACCATACTTTTTCCCACTTGTCAGCACCATATCCAGGGCCACTGGATGAATTTCAAACAATACAAATTTTTTACATTAATAAATATAAAGACTCTAAAATAACATTTAAATGTTCTACTATTGAACTATAGGAACTATTATTAGTATCATTTCTCATTTTATCAATGAGGAAAACTGGGCACAGAGTGTATAAGTTCTTTATTTCAAATCATCCACATACTCACGGCCACGTCTGGGGTTTGAACCCACATCTACCTCCCTTGAGAGCCAGAACTCTTGTTCTTTATCACTTTATGTGATAATAATGTGCTATAATGTGTTTAATGAAATTCCTCTCCCATCCTTCAATCATTTGAATGCCAATTATCTGTCTCCTAAATATGCAATAACCATTATGCCCTGATCTCCCTCATGAACACAAAACTAATCCAGAGAATTACCATATTTAAGGGACTAATAATTCTTCACATTTTTTCAATTCCTTATAGCACAGGATTCAAATGTATTCAGTAAGTAGACATATACATACATGTATTTATTCTCCATAGATAATTTAATATTATAATGTTATGTTATAAGAGATCAAACCAGTATATTCTTTCAGAATGTACTAATCTTTATGGACATTTTTCTTTCTAAATACAAAAAACAAGTAGTACACACAATTAGAATTTATGTAAACATGTATATAATTCAATGAAGAGTGGAAATACAAATGAAGTTTTGACTTAAGGCAGAGCCATGAAGTGTAATAGTTCTCGCAAGTGAAAAGACCTCCAGACCCATAATAATTCTCATTACCAGTTTCAGAACGCAAAGACGGACACATTAGAATGTGGCCTTTGTGAGTGATAAAATGTTCGTGTGATTTTTTCCCCAATATCAAAGTTTAACTCAATTGAATATGTTCCCTTAATTATTTGCCTATACAAGATAATTAAATTTTGTAAAATATCTATAGAGATCACAAACTTAAATATTCATAAACTGAGAAAACAAAAATCAAGGCAGGCCACCTTCTTCATATCTTCTATTTTGTCACCATTTAGAGAGATATTTGTGTAGTAGAATATTTCTACATCATCAGAAAAACAGCAGGGAAAATGTAATGACATAATGCCGGTTACCGTCAGCCTTGGCATTAGAGCTCCTACACTAAGGTTGGGAAGGGATTATGGAAATTGGAAAGTGCATGGCCTTGTGTACATCAGGAACACACTAACCAGGTCCTGTTGTTGATGCTGGGTCTACTGTTGCCAGTGTGTCTGACATTTGAGGATAATCTGGAAGGCCATATTTTATATGAATTTTCCCAATTTTTAAATGTTGGTTAAAAACAGTTACACGCCAAACAAAATAAATCTACAGGCTAAATCTGTTCTTTAGATTGCCAGCCTGCAACTTCTGAAATATTGGCTTTGGTTTGAAACAGTCTGTCAGCTGTTTTTCGGAACAGAGAAGAAAATTTTGAAATAGCATCAGTCAAAATCCTATTTGTAATTCAGTTGTCAAAACTAGTCATTTATTTGTTTCATCTTAGATATTGGTCAAAGGGCACAAACATGCAGTTAGAAGATGAGTAAGTTAAAAAAAAAAAGAAGATGAATAAGTTCTGGGGATCTAAGGCAGAGCATTGTGATTATAGTTAACAACTCTATATCATGTACTTGAAAGTTGCTAAGAAACCACGTCTTAAAGATTCCCACCACAAAGCAGAAATGATAATTTTGGGACATGATGGAGGTAGTAACTAATTCTAGGGTGGAGTCATATTGTAACATATAAATGTATCAAATCTATGTGTTATATCCCTTAAGCTTACACAATATTATAAATCAATTATATCTCAATTAAAAAATAGATTGCTATGATAGCCAAGTCATTTTCAACTCTATCTATTCTTCACAGATCAGCCACAATGATCTTGTCTAGGTATAGAGCAGGTCATGTCACTCATTTGTCTCAAACCACTGAGTTTCCGTTAAGAGTAAAAGCCAAATTCTTATAAATTCTCACATGACTTGCCCCACTCACTTTCTAATCATGATGATTCTTATGCTTATTTATTTATTATTCTTTTAATTTTATTTTTTCAGTGTTCCAAGAGTCATTGTTTATGCACCACACCCAGTGCTCCATGCAATACGTGCCCTCCTTAATACCCACCACCAGGCTCACCCATCCCCCCCACGCCCTCCCCTCCAAAACCCTCAGTTTGTTTCTCAGAGTCCTACGCCTCTTATCTCCCTTCCCTCTCCTTTAACTCCAACTCACTGACTTCTTGCTTTTTCTTGAACATTCCAAGAAGGTTCTTCTTTGAGGGCATTTACCATCTTCTCTGTCAGACTTCTCTTTCCACTTATATTTACATGGCAGCCATCTCATTTCCCTCAGGTTTTCACTCAAAAGTCATTCTCTAAATATAGCCTTTCTTCGCCTCTCTATCTAAAACCCCCATCCTTATTTTCTCATGGCATTCTTTCCTATTTATCTTTTTTTTTCTTCACAATTTAACATATACACATACACTGTGGATTTGTTGTGTTTTCTATCCTTTCTCTACCCAACTCTATGACCATTTAGTTATGATTTTGCAAAAAAATTCATAAATTTTATGCAAATGGATCATTTTTCTATACTCTTCGTAAAACTGAGAGCATAGCATTATGTTCTCAACTTGCAAAGAACATTTCAGGGGATAGTATGGATCAATTCAATGTTTTCTGATGACTTATTTTATTAAAGCAATAAAGATTAGTGAGCCAAGGATAATTAATAATTTAAATAGGATGTCTCTTTCAAATATTTGGTCTCCAGCAAGTCTTGGCTATTGATTGGAATATATGATGAGTTACTCAAGTGTTTAACTTAATGAAAAAAGGCAGGTTAAATGTTGGGGTTAGCTGTCCAAGGGAATACTTTTATATTATGTATCCATTAATATATTTTCTACCAGTCTGCTCAAATATTACCCATTGAGCAGCCAATGCGATGTTGATACAGCATAAATCAGATTGTCATCCCTCTCTTGCAAAATACTCTAATGCCTCTGTATAGTATTCGAGAATAAAAGTGATTACAAAGCCTTGCTCGGTCACCTCCTTCAGACCTTTACTCAAACATCACCTTTTGGTTTTGCATTCTTGACGATATCAACTAAAATTGTAGTACTTTCAACTTCTGGTCCCCTCTTCTGTAATTTTACTATATTCTTACTTTTTTCTTTATGCTTTTCTCTACTATCAATGTAAGCTATATGAGGGCAGAGATTTCCATCAGAGTTTTTCCACTAATGTATCTTCTACAATACTACCAAATCAATTAACTCAAGTATAAATTTCTATAATCCAAACACATATACAACATAAATGCACATGCATAGTCTCTCAAGCTGTTATTAATTATATAGACTAAACAGAAATAAAAAACAGATACTCTTCTTAATTGTAATTATATTTTTGCTCATTTACAAGTATAATAATTTAAATAAATTTCAAATTAAAATTATTCTGAAGCTTAAAAATAAATATTCACCAATTCTTAGCAAATATGACTCTGACATTTGTGGAAGTGATTGGACAAAATGCATGGAAAAACAGTTGAAACTTTGACCAATACATGAGTTTCTGAACCATCAGGAAGAAGTTGCAATATAAATAGAGGTACTTGTCATTGACATAATAATGAAATTCAGTTATGAATGACAATTTCTGAATTGTTTAGGAATTTCATGTTATAATATCACAACCAAAAATTATTCACAAATCCAGTTGTGCATGGTATCAGTCAGGATAAATTAGGTGGCCTGGTGATTTCAAATATTTATCAGCTGTAGAACATGTTCACAGCTTATTTTTATTTATGCTCCATATCTAGTCTGGGTCAGGAAGAGCAAGAGCTTTTCTTTTCATTGCGGTCCCTCAGGATTGTGGAGGGAAGAGGTTCGTATGAATATATGCTTTCAAAACTGGACAGAAGGGAGGGAAAGTGGTGAAGTACAATTAATTTATGAAAGTTTCTGTGCACAATTGACTCTCATTTCATTAACCTGAGCAAAAGGTAGATACATGCCTAACTTCAAAGGAGATATAAAAATGCAATATTGTCCTCTGCTTTGATGGAAGTAGATAAGAAGCAGAACTGAAATATGTGAATGTGTATGAATGGCACTAATGACAATGCAAGGGTATTTGAAATGTGATATGAAATTTTGCTGCAGATAAGTTTCAATGAAAATGAAGTTATGGGCAACTTATTTTTGAAAAAAATGTTCAATTTTTGATGGATCACTGTGAAAGCCTACTGCTCAAATGCCACAAGAAACACACTGATAGGTAATGATGATGACGATAAAGTTTAGTGAACTTGCTGCAGCAAGGCAGGGCATAGGTCAGAACAAGCATGGGACATCACAGTGACAGTGACAGTTGGAGGGGCTTGTAGGCTTCCAACAGGATGTGTGCTTGTGCTGGAGGTTATCTGAAGTTTCTAAGGCAGCAGGGGCTACTTCTTGATGGCACAGTGTCCAGAAGTGGGAGGAGTTCTGTGATTAAATGCATGCCTAGGGTTGTCATTGCTGAAAGGGGCAGCTGTCATCGCTGGTAGCAATGTGACTGTGTTGCGGTCTTGCCCGTGTCACAGTTCAGTCTGGCTCACAGAATGGGATTGCTCCATCACTTCCTGTATTCCATAAGCATTATTTATACGTGGTTGGGAACGCTGTCCTGGTTGCCAGCAGAGCCAGAAGGAGCATTTCTGCTTTTCACAGGACGTAGTTTGGAATTTATTATGTTTCATACAACTTTGTCATCATTACAGCCAAAAAACAAAAACAAAAACAGGTTATTTTAACATGATGCTAAGAGGTGGAAGTTGGCAAATGTCCTCCTAGGTTCAGTGTTTTCACTGTGTCTTCGGTTCATTGGTTAGGTTAGTGCTAAATAATGAATAGAAAATAGAGATTTGGACCCGAATAGTGAAGACTGGTAAAAATGCACGGACCTAAGAATCAAAGACAGTTACGGACTTGATACAAGGGAATTATATAAATTTAGCAACTATATAAACCCTTTTCTTTGTTTTCTCTATTGAAGGACCCTAACTTTATCTACACATTCATGATTCAGTCAAGAAATCTGCTAATGTTTAAGCTAACAAGTTAGCATTTTCAAATGCTAATATTAAATGATTCCAAGTCACGTCTCTAAAATAATGTCAGCAACAAAAACCCCATGTAAGAAATGTATTCTTTTACCTTTTGACTACTTTTACCCATTTCTGCCACCTTCTACCCCTAGTCTCTGACAACTATCAATCTGTTCTCTTATCAAGGAGTTCATGTTTTTTTGTTGTTGGTGGCTTTTTGGTTTTTTTTTTTGTTTTTTTATTTTTTTTTTAGATAAAAGGTTACAACTTCCTATTACAAGATATAGGTCCTAGGGATATGATATACATCGTGGTGGCTATTCTTAACAATATTTTATTATATATTTGAAGTTGCTAAGAGAGTAGATCTTAAATGTTCTCATTACAAGAAAAATTTGTAATTATATGAGGTGATTGTTAATTAGACTTATTTGTGGCAATCATTTTGATATATATATATATATACATACATATATATATATATAAAATTATGTTGTTCACCTTGGACTAATATAATATTACATGTAATTATATCTCAATAAAATTTTATTTTTTTTAAAAGAAGTGTGCTCTTTGGTGACAGCAATGGATAATTTTTTGTTTTTCTTTTTGCTTTTATTTTTAAAAATTCTCATTAGGTGCAAGCTACATTGCTCTGTGTTTCAGCCCATTTGAGTAGCTTAAAAATAAATACACACACACATATATACACACTCATAATGTTACTATAAATAAAGATAAAAAGTTATTTACAAAGAAAATTATATTAGTAGGAAATATATATATAATGGAAATGTTTATAACATTTGGCATGCAGTATGGTATTATCATATATAATTATTTTATAATAATATAATATTTTATATTTTACATATTTTATAAAATAAAATAGGCTAAGCTAAACCTTTTTGAAAATTGTTTTAAGTCAGGGTGGGAGGGATAGGGTGGCTAAGTGATAGACACTGGGGAGTGTACATGTTATGGTGAGTGCTGTGAATTGTGTGAGACTGATGATTCACAGACCTGTACCCCTGAAATATATAATACATTATATGTTATAATACATTATATGTTAATAAAAAGAAAAATATATTATTTCAAGTTAAAAAGTACATTCACAAATAATAAGCTGAAAATGTGAGAGAGTGATGCAGTTCAGAGAAGAATATAAGGACCCCACAATGTGCAGCTCAGTTGCATATGAGTGGTGTGCTATGGAGCTGCTCATGTTTCCAAGGATAAGCTGGCCCTTAAGTTCATCAAGAACCAGGTGCAGACACACATCTGTGTCAAGAGGAAGAGAAGAGCTGAACAACATTCTGGCAGCCTGGAGGAAAGCAACAGCCAAGAAGAAATGAAACCCCTCTACTCTGTATATGATAAAATCTTTTTGGAAAAAATAAAATAAAATAATTAATAAAATGATATTTGAAGACGTAATTAATTAAGGATCTTGAGACAAGAGATCAACCTGATATATAAAGGTGGATCCTAAATACATTTATATGTATCCTTCAGGGAATTATAGGAAGATTTCATATCATATCACACCACACCACACCACATCCCCCAACCCCCTACCCACCACACACACTCAGGAGAAGTGATTTGAAAATGGAGTAAAGAAAGAATTGGAGATGCTGGCCTTGAAGTTTGGAACTTTGTAGTGAGTACGTGGCAACATGACCATGAATGCCCCAGCCACCAGAAGTTTGGAAGAGACCAGGGGTGGATCCTCCCCTACAGTCTCCAGAGGGAGCCCTGTGTAAACCTCGATACTAGCCCAGTGATGATGATTTCATAATTCTCGCTTCAGGTTTGTGAAAGAATAAACTCCTGTTGTTTTAAGTCCCCAATTGATGTTAATTTGTAACAGCAGCCACAAGAAACTAATACAAGTTTCATATGAAAAATAAGTTTCAACATTGTATAGATTTAGACTATTTATTTATTTATTTAGATGATTCTTTTTTTTTTTTTTAAGATTTTATTTACTTGACAGATGGAGATCACAAATAGGCAGAGAGGCAGGCAGAGAGAGGGGGGAGGGAAGCAGGCTCCCTGCTGAGCAGAAAGCCCGATGCGGGGCTCGATGCGGGGCTCGATGCGGGGCTCGATGCGGGGCTCGATGCGGGGCTTGATCCCAGGACCTTGGGATCATGACCTGAACTGAAAGCAGAGGCTTTAACCCACTGAGCCACCCAGGTGCCTCAGATTTAGGCTACTTAAATAAGCTATAAAAATTATGGGAAATCTGCTATTTTGGCCTTGCCATTCTAATACAAGCTTAGAGCCTCCTAATAACATTGCTGTAGCAAGCAAAGATAAATTAGTGTGCATCCTTTACAGAGATGAGAGGTTTTTGATAGGCAGGGCTTATTTTTTGTAAATTTATAAAAAGCTAATTATATTATTTCTGGAAAAATTAGAGCAATTATTCATAGAAAGTGCCATTAATTAATTGTTTTCCATTTGGAGAAAAGTTTTGATTTTCCCATAGGAATTAATCTGAGTGATAGCTGTCTTCATATCAATTAAAAACTAGTTAAACTTCTAGAAAGTAGGCAGCATAATCCTTGGAAACAACATAAATTACCAAAAGGAGGTTATAAAACAGAACAAAACAAAAGACAAAAAAGTCATCTACACTTAAATGCTAGGAAATGGTCATAACCTCACACTACAAACTTAGATATCTGCCAGATAAACTTCTATTTAATCCCAATTAAAAGAGGATGCCTGACAACTGAGTTGACAAGGCTACCAATTAATGATATATATAGCTAGAAGAAGAGGTAGGCTTCAAATGCAATGTAAAAAAATCTATTTTTTTTACATAATAATTTCATGAGGATAATTAATATGTGAAGTGGGCAACTTAGTATGGAACTAAGCAATTCAGTCAAAACATACCTTCAGGACACATTCATATATGCTTATAATTTGTCTAAGACTAGGAAGAGAGTATATATAAAACAAAGAGAAGGAGGTCTCCTGAGAACACCATGCATTGTGTCACCATTAACTATTAATAATTGGATTTGTATAGAGTTGACCTCATACAAACAAAAGAAGAAAAAGAAAGAGATACATGCAAATAAAATGCACTAAATGGGAAGAAAATGCAGATATTACATAAAAGCCAATAGACAAAGAAAAATTGGGAAGAAAAGATTTAGGAAAGAGTAACATTCATTCTCTTAGTTACAAACAACAAAAACAAAGCAAAACAGAAAACATCCAGGAACCCCATTAAAAAAAAAACAAAAAAAAAAAAGAAAAAAAATAAGATAATGGAATATGTGGAAAGAGCCAAGATGCCCTTCAACAGACAAATGTATAAAGAAGCTATGGTCCATATATACA
The DNA here is from genome assembly GCF_963455335.1 of Martes martes. Lineage (NCBI taxonomy): Eukaryota > Metazoa > Chordata > Mammalia > Carnivora > Mustelidae > Martes > Martes martes. The sequence continues at coordinate 186,364,507 of NC_137889.1, forward strand.
ATGGGATATTATGCCTCCATCAGAAAGGATGAATACCCAACTTTTGTATCAACATGGACCGGACTAGAGGAGATTATGCTGAGTGAATTGAGTCAAGCAGAGAGAGTCAATTATCATAGGGTTTCCCTTACCTGTGGAGCATAAGGAATGACACAGAGGACATTGAGAGAAGGAGAGGAGAAATGACTTGGGGGAAATCGGAGGGGGAGAGGAGCCATGAGAGACTGTGGACTCTGAGAAACAAACTGAGCGTTTTGGAGGGGAAGGGGTGGGGGGGTTGGGTGAGGCTGGTGGTGGGTATTAAAAAGAGCACATATTGCATTGAGCACTGGGTGTGGTGCATAAACAATTAATCTTGGAACACTGAAAAAATAAAATTAAATAATAAAAAGAAAAGAATAGCCACACATTTAGACAAAACAGTCTACCATTTCATAATAACTAATAAAAGTGATGGGAATGTTTAAAAAAAAAAAGATAATGGAATATGATGAAAATTGAGCCAGGCTAACTAAGGAAATAAATTAAGGAGAAATAACACAATTGGATACAATCAAGTGTAAATGAAGCAGAAAAGGGAGAATCAATAGTGTAGAAAGACAAATCAGTTTAATGGAGGACAGGCTTAAGAAAATCATATATAATGTAAAAACAAATGGCAAATAAATCCAGCCAGTTTATATAAAGAACATAATAATTAAGGACAAGGAGATCTGAAAGAGTGGTATTCTAATTTACCTGAAAAGAACAAAGGCAATGAAATAAGAAATACTCAAATTAAAACAAGAAGAAGAAAATTTCAATGAAGTAAATGAAAATGTGAATCTTTAATAAAAAAAAAATATATATATATATATATGTATAAAATGAAAGAAATTTGACTATGGCGAAATTTACATTGATCCCAATTCTCCATTCTTCTTCGTGTTCAGAGCCTTTCTTCATGGGACTTTGTAGTTCTTCCCCCCCAGAGGTGGAATTTACTTCTCTGCTCCTTCGATAAGGATTTGACCATGAGACTCACTTTGACCACAGGCGTATGTGAGAAAAAGGCAGTGTACAACCTTTATGCTTAACATCAAGAGATATCACATATTTCCTATTGTTTCTCTTAAGCTTCTTCCAACCCTGTAGAATTTTATCTATGCCCTGGTATCCAGACCTTTCACTGGCATCTTCCAATCCCCCACTCAATGGTCCAGAGAGTATAATAAACATGGGGCAGACATGAGCCCAAACTGCAGCTTAAAGACTGTCCAGCTAATCCCAGCCTATATCGACCAGCCCCCTGGTAAACCTACCATCATGTGATCACAGGTCAATTACTGTTCTAAATCAATAAATTTTTAGGTGACCACTTACATGGCATTTTTGTAGCAATGGTTTGCCTTAATATTCCCTACATAGTATACTCTTCATACCCCTACACAGTGTGCTGGTATTTTTTGTGTATACCTTATGTATTTATTTGTTTACCTGTTTATTGTATCCACAATGCAATGGGAGCTCAATTAGGGTTGAGGTCTTGGCTGCCACTGCACTGCTGTACACTCAGCATCTGAAAATGTATTTGAAAGGAAATAGTCAATAGATTAACAACAAATATTTTGATACATTAATAAACAAATGCTAGTAGTCAAGCAAATATCTAAATAGTTTTGTCAGTAATCCTTAACCAACCTCTCTGTGGAAGCATAGACTCTACATAATTTCCAAATAAAATCTACTTCATGTTACCCTCTAGACAACTGACCAATAAGCAGAAATAAAAACTACAAATATCAGAACAGAACTGTATCAGAGTGGTGGTGGTAGCACTGAAGGTAGTTATAAACATACAATCATGTTAGATGAACACAGATGAAGTTATGTTGTAAACTGAAACCTCATGAAAATCTTATGACAATTTATGTACAAAAAGTCTGAGATGAAAATCTCAAACATGGAAGTGACTTGAAAAGGTAGTAGAAGAAGGTATAAGTAAGTCATCATTTTAGTTTTTATTTTTTAATACTCATTTTATTTTATTTATTTGGGAGACAGAGAGAGAGCATGAGAGGGGAGAGTTCAGAGGGAGAAGCAGACTCCCTGCTGAGCAGGGAGCCAGATGCAGGGTTTGATCCCAGGACTCCAGGATCATGACCTGAGCCGAGGGCAGTTGCTTGACTAATTGAGCCACCCAGGCACACTCATTTTAGTTTTTATAAAGAATTGGTAATATTCTGCTTGGTATCTGAGGTTGATAAGTCAAGAAGTATAAAGACTGATATAAACCTGTACGTAAAGTTCTGTGAATAGAATGAAAGCATTGTATAATTTCCAGACTATCACAAAGAAATAGAAATGAAACAATAGTACTAATCACAAAGTACATGCTAGAAAACAAAGGCAATTGCCAGGAAACATTAAAAGCCAGAAAATCAAGTAAGATGAGGAAATAAAACCAAAATTTTAGTCCAAATCAATATATATCAGTGAAATAACTTCACACTCAGGCTTATAAAATTAAATAGAACTACATAGGGTTATTATGTTAAACTGTATATTGTTTATACTGGTTTATACCTAAAACCAAGTGATTTAAAAGAATGAATGTAAAAGAATGGAAGAGATGAAAAATTCAAATGTATACGTTTTACACAACACTAATGCCAGAAAGTAAATTCAGTTAAAAATTTAAAAAATGGTAACAAGATACATAAAACAAAACAAAACAATAATGCTAGAAAGCAAGAAGAAAGGGCAAAAAACAAACAAACAAAAAAACAAAAAAACCCCACAAAAATGTATTTGTCTCCTCTGACAAGGCAAACAGACAAAAAGTGAACAGAGAAGCTCTAAATAGACATATTTCAATTTAAGTCAAGAACACAAGAAAGACAAAGAAGACCTCTATAAATCCAGGAACATTAGAAATAGTAGAAACTACTTCACAAGCAATTAAACAAGAATAATGGGAAAATGTGCAAAGCTATATGAAAAGGGATTCAGAGTACATACAGTAAAGCAAAAGCATAATTGTGGCATGTTTAGAAAATAACTATAATGAGCCTAGAACATTTTCAAAATCTATGGAATATGGCCTAAATTATACTTAGAGGTAAATTTGGAGGCTTAAATATTTTCATTATCAAACAGGAAGAGTAAAAATAAATTATTGAACTCAAGAATTTAAAAAAAGAGAACATAAAAACAAATTAAAATAATGGTACCTAAAATACAAATGTGGGGGGAAAACATTTTTTGTTAAATTGAGTAGAAGAACAGATTAATCCAAAAATTTTGTTCCCAACCCTACTTGAGGTCCTTGGAATATATTAGTGTACAAGTGTTTAATAATCAAGGCTCATTTAATTCTTAAGGAAGAGCTCATCCCAATCTTATCAAACTCTTTCAGACAGTATGAGGTTAAAAACCAGACAAAACAAAACAAAACAAAAAACTAAGAGGTCAGTATATACTCTCAGCTAATTCATACAAATAAATAAATAAACAAATTTTAAAAAGGAAACCATATAGTTTAAGATACCTTAAATATTAGTATTTGACCAAAATTATTATACTCTAATTAACAATTCTCTGAGAGAAATTAAAATTAAATATTAGTTTCCTAAATTTTAAAATAATTGTTTTATTTAAATTCAAAATAAAATTTTTTTCTTAAAAGTTCAAAGCCCAAACCTGAAATCTAAAACTATTCTCCCCAATCCCTTTTTCTTTTGAGTCCCACATAGATTCCATATCAAAGCTTATGTTCTTTCCACGGCTAGATGCTCTGTTGTTTTGTTTGGTAACTGAAAATTTTCTTTAAAGTCTCTGACTTGTACTGGTTCAACATGAAGTCTGTAATGTGTCTAATTATATACTTAAACTGCCAAGGTTAGGTGTACAATTTAGTGAATTTTTCAGTATGTATAGTCATGTGACCACAATGATGATATTTAACATTTCCATCATTCCAAAATCTCTCTGTAGCACTCTTCAGTCAACCCCAGAACCGTGACAGCCGCTCAACTGCTCTTTAATATTATAGTTTTGATTTTCCAGAATTTTGTATGAATGGAGTGTTAACATACGTACACTGTCATCTTCCCCTTTTAAGACGGATGCTGTTCTTTGTTTTCAACAGTATAATCTCAAACTGTAAACAACTTAAATGTTCACCAACTGGTCAATAGATACACAAATTAATATACATTTATACAATGGAATCATTCACATTTAAAGAAACCAAAATTTTAAGAAACAAGATCATTAGAGGACTAACCACATAACGACCAAATTTGGGAGACAAATCCCTCTTGATCCTACACACTCCAGGACCCAGTACTTAGCATTATTAAAGTCCAAGACAGAGTTTCATTCCTATACAAGGGAAGGAGTACAGAAGTATGTCTTTGGCTTTAGCCAAAACCCAGAAATAGACAGGCAGTCTGGAACACCAAGCAGTCTGTGCCAGTTGTCTGGAATCCATGATGAATTCATTAACATTCAATTAGGAAAAGTCCCAACAAGAACTCAATTTTGTCACAATACATTTGCCACATCTAGAAGCCAGCCATGCTATGAAATCTGCCTCCTAGGCAAGCTTCTCACATTTGTTTCAGCTGGAGAATCATACTCAGCATATTTCAGAAACAGAGCTGCTGCTACTTGAAGCCTGTGCCACGGGGGGGTAGAAACTGGGGGTGGGGTGGCCTTGCATGAACCAAACTTCAGTTATGTGCTCCTCAAAATACTTTTTTCCCTCAATTTTCAATTCTATAAATTGCTCAGTAATAATTCCTCTGGGCACAAGCAGTATCTGCATACCTACTTACTATAATCCTCTCGCCTTAAAATACACTCTAATATTTTTGTAGAGTATTTTTCATTCTTGGGCTTGTGGACAAGTCTCTATATCCCTCCACAGAATCCTCTATGGCCCCAAATGCAGAATGGAATTTGATTCAGTGTATTTAGTCATGTCTACATAAGCCTAGCTCTAACAATTTAAAGCTAGAAATTCCCCTGTGCTCTATAGAACAAGCAAACTCAGATGCCTTACGTTTTAACTGCAGTAGAAATTGCTCAACACATAAATGCTTAAAAAGACTAGAAAGATCTATTTTTTTACAATCAAATCTTTGCTTCAGCCAAACATTCCCAGGAAATCCTGCACCTGTGTTGCAAGCTAGCAACAACCTACAAAATGACACTGCCTGAGCCTGCAAGGGTGGCTTTGGGACTGTCACTACAATCTTAGCCACCTATAGGGCCAGTGTTGGAGAGGTCTCCCATGACTGTTGCTGTTTTTATGATTACACTCCCCCTTCATCTGTATCTGCTTACTAATGTGCCTGTAACACTGTGATATATTTAAGAGGGTCTCTCAGCCCATGTACAAGTCACTCATTCCTTTTTTTTTTTTTTTTTTTTTTTTGCTTATACTCAGTTAAACCTATTCACCTGTATGTATCTGCCTTTGACACTCCTGAGGAATCCAATGTCTTCCCTAAGATTCAAGTACTTTTTCTTACCTCTCTGCTATTATAAACATAGCTATTCAAAACAGTGGACAAAACTTCCATTAACAGGAGTCACCATCAAATGCAAAATACCACATAAGTCAAGGCTTAAAACTTGTAGTCCAAATGTTACTAAAAATTATTAAAGTCAAAACTCTGTTCAAATCTTGGAGTGTAAGGCCAAAACCCACATGTCTAGACTCCACAAAAAAAACCTCTCCTTGTGTATGTTTTGTATTATATTTTGTGTTCTATTCAACAATTATCTCCAGTCATGCAAAAGATATTGCTGTTTCCTAGGGTACTCCAGAAATACTTGTACATAAACAGTAATGTTAGGTACTGTGTCCTGGGCCTGTACCTTCCCTAATGAGGTTGTAAAAAATTAAAAGAATTCAAAGAGTGACTGGTTAGGTGGAGGATAGAATATGGTCATTATTTTTTAGACCAACTGGATTGGGAAATGTAGTTAGTATGGATTCCAAATGGGCCTCTTAACTGAACTCAAGAATTAAGAAATTATATTCACCCATTTACTAACAATATTAGGCCAAAAAAGGGGGCTCCATGTAGATAGTCTGACCAAGTGATGTTTGTAGCACTGAGAAGCAGAGGAAATCCACAATTTCTATTGGCACATAGACCCTAAGATAAAGAGAATAGCCTGGGCTATGCCTGCCATTTATTTCTTCCTAAATCTCTAATCAGCTAATTCACTATAGTTACTCTAGGGAGTAGTGATTAATAGGGAAAGAAGTGGCAAGAATCTTACTGCTATTGGAGCACCATGTATATGGAAAAAAGTATTGTGATTGCAGATAATCTCTTCCAACATGTTCCAACAAATTCATCTCATGACAACTTCTTGTCTTTGATATATAGATCTGTGGTATCTTAGTTGCATTATCAAAAGATTGCATAAGAATGAAAAATCAAAGTTCTCTATATATCTTATTTAAGATTATCAAAATTAGGTTGTATTTTTCCAATTATAACCATATTTAAAATAAATTTTGAAGAGAATACAAAGTTCCCTTTTTCTTCAAATGTGGAAATCTGTTAAAAAAAAAAATCAATCCATAACTAAGAAAAGGCTGGAAGAACTATAAAATTGGAGTAATAAAGCCCTCCAAGAAAGAAGGGATACCAGAGACTGGCTAATGTGTGACAGAACATGGGAAGAAGACATAGCTGACATAGATGAATAAGAATAAATTGAACAAATATTTTAAACAATTGTCAGGCTCTGCACCCATCATGGAGTCTGCTTCAGATTGTCTCGCTCTGCCCCTCCCACTCATGCTCTCTAAATAAATAAATAAATAAATAAATAAATAAATCTTTAAATAAATAAATAACTGTGACAAAGAAGAGTATGGTTTAGGGTGACAGTATAGGACCTTTTGGATCCCCAGAAAAAAAAGTGGAAATCATATTAGTTGCAGGCTCTCTTTCATAGATCTCCATTAGATGCTACAACAAAAGCTGGTGGTAGTAGATGACCGCAAAGAAAACCTCTGTCCTTCAATGCCTGTAGGAAGGATTTCCCTGCTGCTGTTGAAAAGGTTCAGAACTCTACCCTTTGATTGAACTCTGTCTTTCTCAGTGAGAAAAAACCTTATCTAGAGAAAGGAGCAGCAAATGCTGCTGTAGTCAGGATACAAGTAAAGTCTGATTGTGAGAGGGGGAGAAACAGAAGGAAAACACTTTACAAACCTGGGAGTGGCAAGAAACATTCCTGAGCTCAGGATCCCATGTCAGTATCATTAAAGTTCTCTTGTTTCTAGAGCAGCAAGCTCTCTTCTATGGAAGGCCCACCAAAGGCACAAAGTTTCACTCTCCTAGGAAGATGGGAAAGAAACAGAGAAAACCCTATCTCTGAGGCCAGGTTACTACCTCTAAAACCCAACTAGTGAGCAATGACTAATAAAAAACAACAGCTTAACACTGAGGGTGGGTCAAAGTAACAGAGAAGGCATCCTCTGTGGCGCAAGGGTATAGGAATGGCCGAACATCACCAGTAATACATATTGACAACATATACCTCTGATATCATGGACCAACAAGGGCACACTACTTTTGCGGTATTTTTGCCAAAAAAAACCCATTACTTCTAATTAATTATGAGAAACACTAAAGTCAAATGTAGGGACAATCTATAAATAACTGATCAGGACTCCTCAATTTGTCAAGATCATGGAAAACAAAGAAAGATTCAGAAACTGCCATAGATTGGAAGAGACCAAGGAGACATGATGATTGCATGCTGTGTGGGCTTATGGGTTAGACCCTGGAATTACATAAAGAGGAATTACATTAGTGGAGGGACACCTAGATAGCTCATTTGGCTAAGCATTGGACTCTTGATTTTGGCTTAGGTCATGATCTCAGGGTTGTGAAATCGAACTCCTTGTCAGGCTCCATGCTCATTGTGGAGTCTGCTTGACATTCCATCCCTCTTCCATTGCCCCTCTCATCACTCATGCACTCTCTTTAAAATAAAATAAATAAAATCTTTAAAAAAGAGAGACATTAGTAGCAGGTAGGGATAAATCCAAATAGAGTCAAAATTTTAGTTAATAATATGTACCAATATTAATTTCTTAGTTGATAATCATGCTAAGGTTATGGAAAAAATTAACTTTAGGGGAAGATGGGTGAAGAGTACCCTCTTATAACTCTTCTGTAAATCTAATATTATTTCAAGAGAAAATATTATTTCAAGAGAAAAAAAAAGAAAACAAAAAGAAAAAAAAAAGAAATTATGCCAGCATTAGGAATGAAATTCAGAGTATCACTAAAGATTCTGAAGATATTAAAAGGAAACTAAGGAATATTAAGAAAAATTTATTCCAACATGTTGACATGTATGAAGTGTATAAATTATTTTAATTATAGAAACTATCAACATTAATTCAAGAAAAAAAATAGAAAACCTAATTTGTTTGATTGTTAAAGAACTGAATTTATATTTTAAAACCTTCTGACAAATCTCTAGGCCTAGATAACTTCACTGATTAATTCTACTTAATACTTAAGGAAGAAATAATGCCAATTTTATATCATCTCTTCTGGAAAGTAGAGGAAGTAGGAACACATCCCAATTGATTTTTTGAGACAAAAATTATCTTGAGCTCAAAACAAACAAAGGAATTACAATAAAACTGTAAAACGATATTCTTCATGAACATAAATTTTTAAAAATTCAATAAAAATATTAGTAAATCAAATCCAGATAAAACATCAGTCTTGACCTATACCTTGTACAAGGCTGCATGGAGGAAATGCAGAGCACCAGAAAAAGAGCAGATAATACATGATGAGCAAGAGGAGTTTATTCTGGAAATTTAAGGTTTTTAACATCTGAAAATCAATGCAGTCTATAATTACAAACTGAAAAACAGTAAGATTATTTCAAATGACACAGAAAAAGTATTTGATGAAGTTCAACATAAATTTATGATTTAAAAAACTATAAGAAAAGTGGTAATTAATTTGAACTTTCTCAACATGATAAAAAATACCCTTGAAAAATCTACAACAAAATTTGCCACCTCCATGGTAAAACACCAAATGTTTCTTTGAATATTGGGAACAAAGCAAAGACCACTCTTTATTAAATATTGAACTGAAAGTCTTAGCAAATGGAATGAATTAAATAAAAATTCTTAAAATGGATACAGAGTGAAAAAAGAGATAAAAATTATTCTTATTCACAAATTACTAAGAAAATTCACAATTTTTTATGTAAAACATCTTAAAGAAGCTACAAAAAAGCCATTACAGCAGTGCCTGGGTAGCTCAGTCAGTTAAACACCTCCCTTGGGCTCAGGTCATGATCCCAGAGTCCTAGAACTGAGCCCTGCATGGGGCTCCCTGCTCAAGGAGAGCCCGCTTCTCCTTCTTCCATTTCCCCTGCTTGTGTTCCCTCTCTCACTGTATCTTCTCTGTCAAATAAATGAATAAAATCTTAAAAAAAAAAAAAACCTTTTACAACAAAAGCTATTATAAGCTTTTACAACTAGATTATCAAGGATGTTAAAAATAATATTAATTTATAGAATGCAATCACTTTTTTATAGTAGTAAAGAACAATTGAAAATTAGATATTTTAGGGTCGCCTGGGTGGCTCAGTGGGTTAAGCCTCTGCCTTCAGCTCAGGTCATAATCTCAGGGTCCTGGGATCGAGCCCCACATCAGGCTCTCTGCTCAGTAGGGAGCCTGCTTCCTCCTCTCTCTCTCTCTGCCTCTCTGCCTACTTGTGATTTCTGTCAAATAAATAAATAAAATCTTAAAAAAAAAGAAAATTAGATATTTTAAAAATTACAGCAAAATTGCAAGAAAATATGAAACACTGGATATATGTATAATACCTCTTCACTTAAACTATAAAGCATTCATATGGTAAGTTAAAGAGGACCTAAGTAACTGGGGCAATATTCCTTTTTCATGGATTGTATTGCTCAATATTGTAAAGATATCAATTTTCCATTTAATTAAGGTATAAATTAAATGCAATTAATTTAGTTATATATTAAATGCATTTGCAATAAAATGCTAACAATTTTAAATATAAATTGACAATGTTTAAATAAAAATAGACCATCTGAGTCTAAAGATTTTATTGACAAGCAAAGGAACTAGAATACCAAAAACAAAAGAGAACTGGAATAAACATCCACATAATTAGAGGACTTACAAATTTGCAATGAAGAAGATAGCATGGTATTGATAAAAGGACAGATTGATTCATAGACTGATGGGACAGAGTAAGGATATCAGAAATAAATCCACTTTTTATATTCTATTAATTTCCAACAAAAATAATTCGATAGAAAATTGATAGACTTTTCAACAGTGCTGGAACAATTACATATCCACAGGTCTTGACCTCTGGCTTGTACAAGTCTGCTCTGTGGATATACAGGGAACTGGCGGGGCGGGGGGGGGAATGTGTGTGTATATGTGTGTTTTATTTGGGGGGGGGTCTGTCAGGGCCTTTGCCTGCATAAGTGATTTGAGTCAGTCCAAATCAACGTGTCAACAACATGTTAATTGACAGATCATTTTAAGACAATCCTGTGAAAGAAATACTGTGCCAGCCAGGAAGTGATTCACTTACTAACTGTCCTTTTGGAATTAAGGCCCATCTATTGGGTCCAGAATTACCTTATAATCATAAGTGCCAAAGTTTCTCAGGGAAGGAATCTGGTTGACTTAATTGGTGGGTTAAATGATTGGAGAGTACCCCAAAGGGGAGAAATACTGACTAAGGCTCCTGTGGGTTGTCTCAGGCACCTAAGGGGTACTTTGAACATTTTGAGGGGAGCTCTAAAATGTGGAGGGATGGTGCAGTGGTGCAGAGCCTCTAGGTGGGACAAGAACTTCACTTGTCCAGATCTAACAGAGGTGCCATGGTAAGCCATATAAAAAACTCAATTTAAATTGGATCACAAATTTAATGTAAAACCTAAAATTATAAAATTTCTGAATGATAACATTGGAAAATCTTTACAGTCAGGTTAGTCTTTTTCTTTTTTTTAAGACAATATGCACAAATCAGGAACCATACATAGAATAAAATGTGTAAATTTGACTTTGTTAAAACTAAAACTGCTATTTGGAAGACAGTTAAGAGAATGAAATCAGACACAAAATAGGAGAAAATATTTGCACAGCACATATATAGATAGCATATATAAATGACATACATTCTATATATGTCAAGAATTAATAACACTCAATTATAAGAAATAATCAAATTTAAATACAGGTAGGGGTTTGAATGGACACATCTCCAAAAAATATACATCGATGATAATAAGCACATGAAAAGATGCTCAGCATCATTAGTCATGAAGGAAATGGAAATCAAAATGATACTGAAATATTATAATGCACTTATTAAAGTGGTTTAAAAAATAAACATTCCAAATGTGGGGGAATGAAAGAACCAAGTGCAACACACAAGTGTTGCTGATGAAAATTCAAAATGATAAAGCTACTTTGCAAAAGAGGTTGGCAATTTTTTTAAAGATTTTTTAAATTTATTTGTCAGAGAGAGAGGGAGAGCACAAGCAGAGGGAGCGTCAGGCAGAAGCAGAAGCAGGCTTCCTACTGAGCAAGGAGTCGGATGCGGGACTCAATTGCAGGACTCTGGGATCATGACCTAAGCCAAAGGCAGACGCTTAACTTACTGAGCCACCCAGACAACCCAGAGGTTGGCAATTTCTTATACAGCAAAACAGTTTTACCTTCTAACTCAGTAACCTCACTACTAGGTATTTATCCAAGAGAAATGAACTCATCTGCTTACACAGAAACTTATATATAAATATTTGTATCAGGTTTATTCATGGTCACCCAAAACAGGAAACAAATTTTTCAGCAAGTTGTAAATGCAGAAAAAAAGAAAAGAAAAGAAAAAAAAGAGATACAACCATATAATAGAATACTACCAAGCAGTAAAAAGGAACAAATTATTGATACATAAAACAATGTAGATGATCTTAAATGGATTATCCTAGGTGAACAAAGCCAGGTTCAAAAATTACATGACCCATGATTGCATTTCAGTGACATTCTAGAAAACACATGCATGGTGGGATAGTAAATAGATCAGTGCTTTCCACGATTTGGAATCGACACAAGGGATTAACTACTAAGCATAATAAGGTAACTTTTGAGTATTGTGAAATGTTCTATATTTTGATTATGCTGTTGATTATAACTGTGCATTTATCAAAATTCACAGTACTATACACCAAAGCCAGGGTAATTTTTCATAATTATACCTCAACTGAAGGTTAATAAAAGAACCAATAAAAATTATGTAATTTTTACATGAAAAAACTATTTTTCCCCAACACCATCCCTCACGATTATCTATCATCAGATGTTCTCTATTAAAAGTATATATATACACACAGACATAATTTTTCTATTGACTTACTTATTTTTGCACATTTTATTTTAAATTCTTAGACTCCCTAAGAAGTTGCAACAACAGTACAGTGTTCCCTTAAACTCTATTTTTATAAAAACAAGAAAATGAAGTTATTACAATACTATTACACTGTAGACATCATTCAGATTTTACTAGTTTTTACATGCTCTTATATTGTTATTGTTGTTTGTTTGTTTTACATGAAGAGACTGGGTTATAAGCCATGGGTTATAGCACAACAAATGCTTTGATCAATGCTATGGAATACTGCCCAGTTTTCAAACTGACTTCCAGTTGGCACACAGCACTCCGTGAGACAAAACTTTGAAAATCAAATTTCCATGTGAACCATAGCCCATAAAACCCGAACACATGGCATTCTAAAAACCAGTCAGATTGACTGCCTGCTAAAGTAGTTCAGTTAAATATGAACCAGGGTCTCATAGCAATAGTTAAACTGCCAAGGTACAATGCAAAATTAATCATCATAAGAAGAACCAAAAAAAATCTCATTTTAAATGAGAACAGATAATCAACAGATGCCAACACCAAGATGGTGCAGCTGTTGGAATAATCTGATAAGTATTTTAAAGCCACATTCTTTAAAATGCTCCAACAAGCAATTACTAACACTATTAGATTTAATTTGAAAAAAAAAAAGAAATAGATGATCAGCAAAAAAGGGAGGAGTCTTGTATTTTCTAATTATATCTTTAGAAGAACTTTAGGAGAATTTAGAAGATATTTTAGAACTGAAAAATACACAACCAAAACAAAAGCAGATAAAATCCTTACTGGAAGCTCAATAGCAAAATGGAGATGACAAAAAGAAAACAAAAATCAGCAAACTTGAAGATAAATCAATAAAAATTATCTAATCTGAACTGTAAAACTGGGTTGAAAAACAAATGAATTCAACAAGTTCCATAGGAGTGCCTGGGTGGCTCAGTCAGTTAAGTGTCCAACTCTTGATTTCAGATCTGGTCATCATCTCAGGGTCATGAGATTGAGCACCACATTGGGCTCCATGCTGGGCTGGAGCCTGCTCAAGATTCTCTCTCCCCACTCTGCCCCCTTTTCCTTTCTCTCTCTCTCAAACAACACCAAGAAAACGTGTTCCATATGTCTTGTGGAGCAACAAAAACAAAAGATCTAACATTGTGAAAAAGGAAAGTATAGAGGAAAAGTAATCAGATGAAAATATTTGAGGAAATAATGACTGAAAACTTTCCAAATGTTAAAGTTGTAAATGTGCAGATACATGAAGGTCAGTAAACTCTGAGCAAGATAAGTCCAAAGACATCAATGACCAGACACATACACACAGTAATCAAATTTCCAAAAACCAAAGATAAAGAAAAATCTTGAGAGTGAGAGAGGGACCCATGATACATAGACTATAGGGTAGCAACAACTTGAATGACAGCATTTCTCATCAGAAACCAGGAGTTAGAGGAAGTAACAACATTCTTGAAATGCTGAAAGAATAATCAACCCGTAATTCTATATTTAGTGAAACTATCCTTCAGGAATAAAGGAAAAATGACGACAATGGCATGTAAAGAAAAACTAAGAAAACTTATTTCCAGCAGAACTACTTTAAAATAATTTCTTTTTTTTAAGGATGTATTTTTATTTATTTGACAGAGAGAGAGAGAGAGAGATCACAAGTAGGCAGAGAGGCAGGCAGAGTGAGAGGAGGGAGCAGGCTCTCCACTGAGCAGAGAGCCCAATGTCAGACTTGATCCCAGGCCCCTGAGATCATGACCTGAGCCGGAGGCAGAAGCTTAACCACTGAGCCACCCAGGCGCCCTAAAATAATTTCTAATAGAAGTTCTTTAGACATAATGGAAATGGTAAGATAAAATGTGGGATATTATACACATGTTTTTTAATGACATAAAACTTGAGTTATTGATTTATTATATTTAGACACTCAATTAGTTCCTTGTTGAGCTATGAAACTATTAGCTATCAATGGATGCTTCAGACATTTGGGAACTCCATCCAATCTGTGAAATAAACCTATATTAAATTTCTGGTCATTTATACAAGCTCTTAGCTCTGGAGTTCACAGGGTTAATTTCCTTCAGTTCTCAAAGTATGATTTCTCTGAGCTTATTTCCTGCACTGCTCAGAGAGTTGTGTATGTTTCCAGATATGAGACTGCTGCAGGCCATTTCTCCTATCATAATAATTAACTTTAAGTTATTGATTCATTGGTTTCTTAAAAGGGACTGTGATTCTATTTTTCAATATTATATGCCCATAAGCTAGCAGACTATCTGGTCCATAATAAACATTGGGAACAATTGGAAACAATTGAAACAATTGTTGGAAACGATTGAAATATGGTATAGAATGATATAGAATAAATATAGTATAGAATATGGTATAGAATGGGTATTTTCTCACTGTATCTTTATTTAAAATATAAATGGATGACTTTAAGAAAAATCACATTGTTAATTATATTATTCTAGAATTATCTGATCACCAATCTTAAATGAAAAAACACAGTATTGATTTAGCATTCAATGTGTTACAGAGACTATCTCCTTCAATTCTCAGAATAATTGTGAAAATAACACTCTTATTTTTCCTATTTTTATAAAGGAGGAAATTGACCCACAGAGAGGGTAATGCATACTCCTAAATTATAGTTGGTTAGTGATTGGGCAGGATCTGAATAAGTAAAAGTCCGAGAGGTAGTTCAACAACTTGTTATTTTACAATTGCTAATTTTTATTACATTTGAAAGAAGACATTGTTTCCAAAAAAATCATTTATCAATTGACATTTTCATGTTATTTTCCACACTGTCCATTTCTTGTAGGCAATATGATATATTGTTCTAAGTTTGGAATTGTAGTTATGCATATGTGATACTTCACCACATTTTTAAGCTTTAGCAAAAATATCCAATCAGATGATGACATTCAAATATTCTTTTGGAAGTTTCAATATTAGACTGCAAGTTCAACCTTAAATATTCTTTATTCTCAGCACATATTCAAACTATTGTGGAAAGGTTCTCTTTTAAATAATCAAAACGTACAAAAGTTTCAACTATTATTTCTCACTATATATCATACACTTTTCTGAGCAATTAACAGATATATTTAAGTTACACTTTCATAATTTCTATATATGAGAAACTGTTGATTTCCTTGGTCAGTAGAGGAGAAACTAAGGCCCAGTAAAACAATTTAACTTGTTCAACAACACACAGGTAATTATCGTTTGCAAAAAATTCATAAATTTATGTATTTGAAAGGACTTGTCATGTTCCACAGAGCATATCCACAGCAAAGCTTTTATTTAAAAGTATGAAATGAGAGAGAGTGTAGGCAAGCATTGAGAATATGAGAGTCATCCAGGCAAAATCTCACCAGGGCCCTTATGCAGACATGGACATTTTTGTCTTTCTGGATTAAACCACACAGATCTATGTTCTGAATTCTTGTTGCAGCGGGCAGAAGTTTCAGTCGGGTCTTTTTATGCCCTTCTGATCAGCTAGTCAAACCAGAAGGATTAAGTGCTTAGGTCAGGTGAAAACCACCAGTAAGCAAAGTAGCTCTGCGTGTCACCAATGGTGTTTTAGATTTTAAATAGCACATCATAAATTCCATTGCCCTTATATTAGTCAATAATAACACTCAGATATGTGGGCATCCCCAGGGATAAGGCTAGAGCTTTCTAGGTCCAGAAGTATATGAACTCTATCCCATATCATGTTGGACGCTGGATTTTAACCCTGTTATTCTGGGTCCAGAAACAATGCTCTTAATTCCATGTTATTGGTACAAAAAGAAAAATAAAATACTATTGAAGATGAAAAATCAGGTCTGAGTGGTAAATTGATGTACTAATATTAACATGTTAATTGACCAAAAGTTTAATAGCAGACATTTACAACATCATGAACTAGATAATTTTATACACACTCCCATTTTTCAGGCAAAGGAACTGAGACTTAGAGTGGGTATATAATGTTATACAGCTATTTCAGAAATGCGTCTTGGATTGTAGCCCTGTCTCAACTTCTAACTAGTCGTGTGTTTTGACCACACATCTTTACCATCTTGTGCAATGGTGTTTCTATTTCTAAGCAGAAATAAACTAAGCATCTGTTTCAGGGAGTGATGAACTGATGGGGCTGCTATTTATTACATAAGACCTGAGGCAAAACCTAATAGAAAGGAGGAGAGAGTAATGCAGACATCTGGGAAAGTACATTAATGGAAGAATGCAAGTCACTGAGGCAGGCATATATTTGTAGTGGATGGTCCAGCAAAGGAAGGCAGTGTAACTAATACCGTGTGAGAGATCAAAATTAAAAAAAAAAAAAAAAAAATAGTAGTAGAAGTCTAGGTCATTAAGGTGTATAGGGAAGGAGGGAAGCAGGCCTTGTAGTTTGTACACCATAAGGACTTTAGGCTTTATTAAGAGTGAGATGGGGGGGCGCCTGGGTGGCTCAGTGGGTTAGGCCTCTGCCTTCGGCTCAGGTCATGATCTCAGGGTCCTGAGATCAAGTCCCGCATCGGGCTCTCTGCTCGGCGGGGAGCCTGCTTCCTCCTCTCTCTCTGCCTGCCTCTCTCCCTACTTGTGATCTCTCTCTGTCAAATAAATACATAAATAAAAATCTTTAAAAAAAAAAAAAAAAGAGTGAGATGGGAAGCTTCTAGAGTGTTTAAGGGAGACCAATTACAAAATCTAAGTTACATTTAGCAATATTCTAAAGGAGAACAGATTGTGCGTGTGTAAAGTGGTAACATGGGGAAGGGCCTATGTGTAGAGAGCTGGTTGCTCAGACAAAGGCAGTGGATTGCTGGTAGATGAAGTGGTCTAAAACAGAGTATACTGGAAAGGTAAAACCATGATTTAAGCTGGCCTGCTTAACTTCAAATGTCATAAGTCTAAGACTAGATGAGTCTATGGGACAAATTCCTTTACATTGTAACTCCCAGGAGTCCATGGTATAACTCAAACACCTCTCCCCCTCTCCAGCTGAGGAAGGACTCTACAGTAACTCCTTTCCCACTGTGCCCTCTAGCTAAATGTTCCCTCTCAGGGTCCCAGTCATTCGGCATTCTTTTTATAGGAAAGCTCCCTCCTGCTCTCCTAATTACCATCTATACATAGATGTACTGCAAATCCATAATTCCCTCTCTAAAATCTTTCTAATGCTCTCCCGGAAATTGTTCATAATTTCCTATTAAATAAAACTACTTCTTCATGCTTCAGCCACAGAAAGCTCAAAACTAGACTCAATGTCCCACTACCTCCCTGTATTAAGTCTGCTTATAATCCAACAGACAAAACAAATTTGTTTCATCCATTCTGGTTACTCTCTCTGTGAACGCCAACTTTTTGAAAATGGATGCCAAGGCACTTTGACAACTAAAGATAAGAAGTTTTCAATTTATATATCAATTTTTAACAACCAGTAATGGCTGGCTGGGTTAGAAAATGAAAGTTAAATTGTAGTTTATCACATCTCTTTCACACACACATAATTGGAGTTTGGTTTAATTATTAATCAAATGTTCCTTTAAGCAAAGTCAAAATACATGGAAGGTTAGGGGATAGCTGAGTAGATGATTTTCATCTAAATTTTTAGTAAAAGCCCACATACCATGCTGTTATAACATAGGGTGGGATTTTTTAAATTTGTAGTCAGTCCTATATGTAATCAGAGAAGTAGCTATTTGTTGGAAAGACATAAGTACTTCGGCTAAGAGTGAGTTCTTAAAATTTCTCTCTTAGAAGGTACACTTTAGACCATCTCACCCAGTGTAGGAATCCCCTCTAGAGCAATCCCTGACCAGTCTTCCAGGCTCTGCATGAACATGTTCAAGTAGTGATCATGAACCCTTACGGTAGCTAATGCACTTTTAAAAAGTCTAATCATTAAGCCATTCTTTTTTTCATATTAAAGGAGTTATGGAAATACTGAGCAGAGAAATATAATAAAATCCAAACCACTTAGCATTGCTGTTCAAACATTTTTACAACCTAAATTCAAATATCTGATCTTCCTGCTTCATTGTTTATCCTTTAAATGAGTCTTGCATACTTTCCACGCATAACTATAATAAACATATCTCCTAACCAACTTCTCTCTACTTGAATATGAACAAGCTTTTTCCTCGCTGTATTTCAGTTTCTGTATCTGTTAAAAAAATGGTAATAACAAGGTTCATCTCATAATTGTGTGGAAAGGATTAAATGAATATACTGAAAGTGCCTAGGACTCTGCCTGGTAGGTATAACTTAACTTATGCTCAGTCTTACTGTTGCTACTGCTATTTTCTTACTACTATTATGATCTCTCCACTTTCTCTTATTGCCTCCATGTAGTTCTAGTCCATTCTTTTGACTCTTTTTGGCCATCTATTTCCTTTGATTGGAGTCATCTTTGGAATTTTCCATCCTGATTTGATACTTGACATATTTGATTGTGATTCCTGCTTTTCACCCTAAAGACTTCGCGTGCAAAGAAACCACTTGTGATCTTGCACAGGCTGGATTGCCCTTCATTCAGCCATGAATTGATGGTCAAAGTGAGAGTAGTAGAGAATTCCTAGAGCAACTGTTGTAGGTCCGTAATGTCATATCTGCGGTCAAATTTCTAACCAGTTTTTCTTTTCTTTTTTTTTTTTTTTTTTAACTTCTAAAGCTCATGTTAGCTATTAATCCTTATCATACAGCACAAACTTTAGTTCTAATCCCTGACCTCCCATTTTATTGGGATGTCCTCATGATTCCTGTTTGGTAAATTTTGCAGTGTCCTCTGAGACTGCCTGTTTTCTCTGTTAAAAATGACTCTTGAACAATAAAGACTTAGATTTTCAGGGCATTCTAAGAAGTGCACATCTTTAATGTCTAGCAACTGAATCAGCACTTCTTTTCCTGCTACCTTCATGTCTATTCTGAGGGGGCTATGTGGGCCTCATGGCGGTAAGAATCACCAAGAATTTTCCACCAACATCTTTTTTCCCCAAGGAACCAGTACTTTAGTGATCTTCAAATTGACTTGATATTTTCACTGATTTTTTCCAAAAGCCAAGTATAGGTAACTGAACATTCTGCATTTATATCATTATGCCTCTTTTGGTATTTAGGCAAATCTATGAATCTCTCTTGCAAATGCTAGATATGGCCCCTTAAGAGGGGAGCTCAACAGAGAATATTCTGTGCAAGTCAGTGTTTCTTTGGATAGCCTTTGACATTTTATTCAAAATAACCTTTGAGTGTATTTCAAGATATTTATTTCTCTAGCTTTTCAGTACTCTTGAGTTGTTTTCTTTTGGATTTATTTGTAATAAATGTTAAACATAACTTATAACTCCATTCTTACCTGCTTTTCACAACTAAATCTATGAATGACCCCTATTAACACCTCAACCTTATCTCAGTCCTTGAATCAGCCCATATTAAAGGGTTATATCTGGATATGACTTCTTAAAAAGAATACTCTGCATATAACTTGAAAAAAGTCTGTCCTTAAAATCTTGGATACTGATTTACAAACCATCCATGAAGAAGAATTGGATTTTCTCAACCTATCCATCATGGATTGATTCTTCTGTAAAACACACACATATACACACACATGCACACACATATACACACCTCAAACCAAGAACTAGAAAATGAAATTGAAAAAACTATAATCAAATTATAACATCCAGTTTTTATTATTGAAATTGTATTTTGGGGTACCTGGGTGGCTCAGTGGGTTAAGCAGCTGCCTTGACTCAGGTCATGATCTCAGGGTCCTGGGATTGTGTCCTGATTGGGGCTCCCTCTTCAGCAGGGAATCTGCTTCTCTTCCTCTGCCACTCACCCTGCTTGTGCTCTCTCTCTCTCACTCTCTCTCTAGTAAATAAATAAAATCTTTTTTTAAAGTTGTATTTCAATAAATATAAAAACATAAAGATGTATATTAAAAACATATAGGCAATAAACATAGAAATTGTTATTATGCTTGCAACTATTTGATCTTCTGCAATATAAATAAAATGCCACAAAATTATCCATAGTAAAGTTATATCTGTACCCTTGTATGAATAGTATGCATATGAATATTTACAGTTTTAAGCAATGAGCTTGCTGCTTAGCTATTAATTTATTTAATTTAAGTTGTGTTCATAACAATGATGCAGCAACAGATACTCTATAGCTAAACAGTTTCTATATTTCATTTTATCATCACTCATGGGAGAAACCAATCTAACAGAACATGTTAATAACAGAAGGAAAAAAAAAATCTAGAGCTATTAAGCAAGTATAGAATATTCTTTTTAAAGTTTTACTCAAAATACAGCAAAAGTTTTAATGATGTATTTTCAGAATTTACCTTCAATTCTTTCACTAAAAGGTGGTCTTGACAATTTATCTTGTAAATTATAGCTAAGTAAAGTAATTTGATAAAAACAAGTTATGGATTCTATACTGCTTTTTCTATTTTTTTCTTCTGCATTCAGAAAATTCAGTTATTTTCTTAGTTAATTAACTTTCCTCCATTCTCAAAAAATGCCTCCTTATTTTTTGTGTCATATAACAAAACAATCATGGGAGTGATAGCCTATATAGTCAGAGGCCTGATCACATTAAATGCCAGAGTTATTCAATGGCCTTATTCATGAAGATCACCCTAGAACTCTGTCTACCCCAAGTATTATTCTTCCTTTATAAAACCAATGTCTCAAATATCTAGTTTTATGGGTAATATATACTTATAAAGGACATGTTAAAAATAGAGATACATTATTTCACATAAGAATTAACAAGTTACCTTTGGAAATAATCAGAAAATAGAATTAAAAAAATCAAGCTTTTGCCTAAATATGGCCACCAAAATGCTAATGACCCAAACACAGACAAGATGCTTCTAATAGAATGGGATTGATTTGATGAAGGATGTTAATATTTGTCTTTAACAACAGGTTAGCTAAAATACCAAATATAACATAACCTTTTATTTTAATGTAATTCTGTTTTTTTCCTGATCCACATTGATATAAGTATTTTGTCTATTACTTTCCAGATGGCACAAACACCAGCATTAACAATTGTATGCCTTAAAAATAAGGGTAATCTGTTCTTAAAAAAATATATGAAAATGGGGCACCTGGGTGGCTCAGTGGGTTACATCCTCTGCCTTCGGCTCAGGTCATGATCCCGGGGTCCTGGGATCGAGCCCCACATCGGGCTCTCTGCTCTGCGGGGAGCCTGCTTCCTCCTCTCTCTCTGCGTGCCTCTCTGCCTACTTGTGATCTCTGTCTGTCCAATAAATAAATACATTTAAAAAAAATATATATGAAAATGCATTTAGACAATCACCTGGTAGTATTTTAGAGCTTCACATGTTTCTTAGAAAGATTTCACACTCTACAGTTAATTTCACCCTTTTAAATCATTTATTAGCTTCTCTGTATTCATATATTGAATCTTGTCCCTGGGAATGAACTTTAATTCTCACCATCTGTGCCTTGGCCAGGAATGTCCATATTCCTTTGATGCATAAATACATCCCGAATATTTCTCATTCTGTTAGTAAGAGCTGTGAAGCACAGAAAATAATGTTTCAAAGAGGAACCATGAGGGATCATTTATTGCTCCAGCACTTTGAAAAATCTATGAAATTCCTTTATGGCTTCTTCATTATATTTTCAATGGAACAATTAGTTTGAGTGGCTACAAACACTGAATTTTCATGACCACATTAGCCTTTGAAGCCAAAATTATTGAATACATTATTCTCTATGCAAAATATAGTGGGATGTGGTGAGTTTGCGATTAAAAATCGTAAGTTGCCTCCAACTGGAAAACTGGTTGAGAGTTAATTTCCTAACAGCCTATCTGGTCACACTTTAAAACCCATGTAGTTTGCATAATTCAGTAGTTTGTTCCAAGGATATATTTTATGTCTTGAGAGCTATAACTGTGGCTTTTTTAATATTTAGTAAACTTCTTGCAACAAGCAGTAACATCTCAAATACAAAAGTACTCCCTTGAAAACCTTGACTGCAATTTCTAAAGGTACCAAGTCATTCTCATACCTATTTCATTCAAACCCATATTATAACTACCCCAAAATTACTGAGGATATAACTCTATACCAATTGAAGTAATTTCTCACTATTTGACAAAGTAAATGCATGATGAAAATTTCCCTAAATCAACTGGCTTTACTTCTCTTATTGGATTTTTTTTTTAATATTTTTAAATTCTAGGAAGTTCAGACAATATATGGAAGTTTTGACTCTAGGCCGGATATTGGCAAACATTCTCTGTATATAAAAATATGAATATTTTAGGCTTTGTGTGACACAGTCTCTGTGACAACTACTGAACTCTGTAGCATGGGAACAGCTGTAGACAATGCTTAAGCAAATGAGTGTGCCTGTGTTCCAATAAAACTTTATGTACAAAAGAGGTGACTGATGAGATTTGGCCCTCAGGACCTAGTTTGCCAATGCTTACTCAAAACAATAGAATAAGACCCATGCCTCCCATTTCCTCAAGCAAAAACTACTTTCCTGACTGAAGAAAGCAGCCATCTGAAAAAATGAGTACATTGTACTTTTTTGGAAATACATTCTATATTTGTTGTAGCGGTCCAACTTCATGCAGTGGCCTTGTGATGGTTAATTTTATGTATCAATTTGGTTAGGCCAAGGTGCCCAGATATTTTGTCAAAAATCGGTCTGAGTGTTGTTCTGAAGGTACTTTTTGGATGAGATTAACATTTCAATGAGTAGAATTTGAGTAAATCAGTAAAGGAGGTGGGCTTCATCCAATCAGTTATGTAAGAGTATGTTAAAACATGATAACAAGTACAACTGTAGAAGTTATCTTCATATGTATCTCTACAAGAAACAAGACTTTTCACTTAAATAATATTTCTGAAATAATCCTGCTCATTTTTTTGTGCATGCAAGTGAGGTGATAGATGTTAATTGGTTGGCTTCATTGCAGCAGAAGTTTACAAAGAATATTCATACTGTTAATATTATATTCTTCACAGAGAAAATCAGTTGCATTAATTCTAAATATAATTTAAGTTTTTAATCTAATTCATAGAATTAATTAGTAAACCTTTTGGAAGTTCACTCTGGTACACATAAAATATCTGAAACCACTGGGATTGTTAATATAAATTAGTTTGAAAGTTCAAAGTTTGAAACAAATTGCTTTTGCAATGCGACACAAATACAATTTGCTACTGCATGGCATCTTAGTAAACACATTGCTTAGTAAATGAGAAAACTGTGGAATACAAATCTACTTTGTATATTGTACACATATAATAAAAATTACATCTAAACAAACCAGGGGCACCTGGGTGGCTCAGTGGGTTAAAGCCTCTGCCTTCAGCCCAGGTCATGGTCCCAGCGTCCTGGGATCGAGCCCCGCATCGGGCTTTCTGCTCAGCCGGGAGCTTGCTTCCTCCTCTCTCTCTGCCTGCCTCTCTGCCTGCTTGTGATCTCTGTCTGCCATATAAATAAATAAAATATTTTAAACAAACCATAATATTAAATAAGTAGCAATGATCAAAATTTACATACACACACACACACACACACACACACACACACAATAACTTGTTATAGAGAATCTTGAGATAATATAAATTTATGTGGTTAAAATATGTTTTCTCTCTGCTATTATCAGTCAGATTTTAGAAATGTTTTCACCTTTGAAGATCTACTTTGTAAGTTAACCTAACTGCTACAATGGCATTACGCTTTTTTCAGTGTTCTAAATTTTGGTTGCCATTTATTTAAAATAATTTGAAAATTATTAGTCAACATAAATGATGAGGGCAAAATCTTAAGTTTTTTAGTAAGTAAAATTAATGTAAGTAGACCTCCCAAACTAATACAGATATCTGATTTCTTCATTATTTTGTAGGAATAAACAAATTAAACAGCAAGAGCTAAAAGAGAAAAAAATTAACATTCTATTATTGGGTTTTGTTTTAGCTCAGCCTTAAGAAAATATTTGAATAGTTTATTATTTTAATTGAGCAAATATATTTCAATATTGGAATACAATAGAGAAAGACTGATGCTGCCATATCTAAATTTGTCAAATTTTAAAAGAATTATAAAGACAACTTTGAATGACTTACCTTTTCTGGCAAAAACACTTTCATGTATAATTCATTTTCTTTTGCCCTTTTATATGCCACTACCACCAGAGTCCCTCTCTCCAGCATAGCATGGGGTGGAAAGGAGGTTAGAGAAGGTGTACTCCCTTTAGAGAGTTATATAAAAGTGAACAATATTGCTAATTAAGCTTCCTCTGGGATTCTCAAAACTTTATTTTTAAAAAAATTTTTTTAAATATTTTTATTTATTTATTTGGCAGACAGATCACAAGTAGGCAGAGAGGCAGGCAGAGAGAGAGGAGGAAGCAGGCTCCATGCTGAGCAGAGAGCCCGATGTGGGGCTTATTCCCAGGACCCTGGGATCATGACCTGAGCCGAAACCAGAGGCTTTAACCCACTGAGCTACTCAGGCGCCCCAAAACTTTAGATTAATATATTGTGAAGTACAGAGGAAAGAAACACCTATTCCCCAAAGTCTGAGGCAAGATTTCATACAAATCCTATTTAGCTTCTAAATAATTTTATATATGTATGCATATTTCATTAAGAATCTCATGCTTATAACCACTATTAATTATTACTTATAATAATCCAAATGTTCTTAAATCTTAGGGTAAATGGGAAAATTCAGAGAGAAGTGTCAGTTTATGCCATGTTCAGACAGCCCATATCCCTATGCTCTGTGTTCACAGGGATAAACCCAACGATTCTTCAATAGATTCTTTAATAAAGGACGGGCAGAGTGTAGTCTGGAAAGCAGAATTACCTCTATATAAAACCAGCTATTCTCATGGTCCCATTTATCAAGCTTGCTTTCTACTCAATGATCTTTCAAGCACATAGAAAATTGACAGAATCAACATTTCTGTATGATGAATAATCATGTTCCTACTACAAATGTTTTGTGTATTCTCTGTAGTAAAAAGAAACTAGGTGTTATGTATATACATGGAATTAGAAAGGAATGCAGACAGTAATAATAATAGAGGCAGTAAGTTTCATCAACCAAACATTAAGATCAGTCAGGAATTTGCAAATTTTTAAGAATGTTTAGCACATTGTTGGTAACATTGACATATTAAAAGAACTGTGGACTTATTATGCCCCAGTAAATAATTTGTCTACTGTAAATCATTTATCTACACACAATTGTATATTGTGCACATATAATAAAATTATTACTGTAAATCATTTATCTACAATTATTAGTTTAAAAAGTATTATATTTAAGTTTTTATCCTTTCATCTGTTTTTATTCTTTTGTTGAGATATATCTATTCATAATTTCATATGTAGTATAAATGTTAAAGATGAAATTTAAAACGTCCTTGATTGTCCAACTTAATATTTTTAGAAGTCCCTCGATAATAGATTATAATTCCATTCTCTGTATTTTTACCATCTAGGTCTCTTATCTAACCTAATGTAAATTAACTATTGCTTTAGTAAATGAGATTTGTTGAGTTGAGTTAAGCTGCATATAAAAACAATTTCCATCTCATAATAATAGGTAGGCCATATTATCTTTTATTTTCTCACTGTTGATATGGTAACTCAATCCTTTAATTCCTCACATTTATTAGAAACCATTTTTTTAATATCAGACAAAAAGAAAAATTTACCTATTTAACTGTATGTCTTACTTCTGATTAAGAGATGTATAATTCAATAGCTCTTCAGAATTACAAACTGGAATGGAAGATATAAGTTATTAATTACTTTGTTTCATTATAGAAACTTTTGAATTGTGTAAAAAGCAACACAGATGTTCCCTTTCTTCTTTTACTTTTGTTCCTAGTGGTGTTCATAATTGGGAACTTAGCATAGCTTCTATACCCTTCTTCTACCCTAAGCTCCCACCACATTTCCTCCCCAGGAAATACTGAGAAAAATTCTCTAACAAGAGAAAATAAAACTCTCCCCTTCCCTCATCAAATAGCAGTAACAGAGACAAAGAATGAAGTAATCTGGGAGTTTAAAATTGCACTTATTTCTTTAAAAGAAGCATTTTAAAGTGGTCCTTCTAGGAAGACATGATTACATTTGATAATTACCTTCCTACTTGGTCAATAATAATTTAAGGATCTGAAAAATAAAATTCAAGTACTAGAACATACAAAAAACATACCAAAACCTGCTAGAACATGTAAACTGCTGAAAATCTTCCTCATTATTTTCAAAAGTAAAAGTTTAGATAATCTAAAATGGCTAGAAAAAATCCTGTTGCAGAGATGGATAACTTACCTAAATGCAATTTTCAAGTTTATTAATTTTCAAGTTCATAAATTAGAGAAACCTGTGGAAAGTAGTGAAAAATCACCTACAGAGGCAGAAGAAGACTATTATCTGACATGAGTTAAAAGCTTAACATATCAACAACATTATTTGGGCCAATGGTTTAACATCTCTAGACGTTAATGTGTGTATGTACAAATGCACAACTCACAGGACATTTACTGAGACCTGGGCACTGTAGAAGGCACTTTACACATTTTTCTCAAGTGAGTCTCATGATGACTTTAAGACTTAAGTATGATTTTCCTTATCTTATATATAAATTGAGATTATTTCAGAGAAATCAAAGTAATTTACTTACGAACAAATACCACACAAGTAGGAAAGGCAGCATTTGAAATGCATTGGTCTAGGACCAAAGCCCATAAATATGTATTTGTTACATTATATCAATTTATTAAAATGAACTGTTTATAAATAAAAGTGTCTTTGGATTATGCTCAATACATTTTGACAGTTACTTTTCATTATTTCATGAAGAACTACAGGGATCAAAAATTTGGCAACAGAGGTTCCTCAGCGACTATCTACCGCCCTCCATCCGCTGAGCTTCCCACCAGCAATCTTCTAATGTAACCCTTTAATGGCAGAATATAAGCCCGTCAGAATAGTTTACTTGATGGGTGCAGGAAAATTGCATTATCCTTCATTATAATAATTGCGGAGTTTACTAAATAGAACTTAATTTGAGACATCAGTTCTGGGCTAATTTTAAGAATCAGTATATTTCCAATTCAGACACTTTAAAGAGAAGGAAAAACAAATTCATGTTTCAAATTATTTGACAAGAAATAGATAAGGGAATGAAGGTTGCCTTCTCACTCTACTACACAAAATATTAGAAATCACTTTTTTAAAAAGTCCAAAGCAAGTATGGCAAGAAGCTGATTTCCAGGTTTATTGAATGTACAAGCTATATAGGTTTCTATGGTTAAAATTCAAAATCTAATTAATAAAATTTGATTAATAGCATTCTTACAGTTAACAAACTCCCGTTCCTCCTTCCCTCCTCCCTACTTTTAGGTTGACTAATTAGATCTATCTACTTTCTATCCAAGAAACCTAACAAGGCATTCAATAAATGTTAGCTCCTTTCCCATCACACAATTTAGGATTAAAAAACAAGCGTACATATACATTTTACTACTTATGCAATCTTTTTGAAAAATTATCACTACAAATATATCATTGTATACTTGAATAGTCATCTACATTAAAATAGATTTCAATTTTTTAAAAAAGATTTTAGTTAGTTATTTGAGAGAGAGAGACAGAAAGCAGAGGCAGGTGGGAAGGGCAGAGGGAGAGGCAGAAGCAGACTCTCCAGGAGCAGGGAGCCTGATTCCAGGACCCTGGGATGATGACCCGAGGTTTCAATTTTTTTTATACTAATGTTAATTTATTTACTCATGTGTTCATATCTTTTTCATTCAGTCATTCACTACGTATGCACGGGAAAAGAAGCTAGCACAGTTCTGCAGCATCACAGGGAAAGAATTAACTGACTGCAAGAAAGATGGAGACTATGTAGCTGATACTTAAGATTCAGTCCTTCGTTACAGTTTGTGTTAGCTTAACACATTCGTTTATACATTTCTCAACCATAGATCTCTTCTGACATAATAATCTATTTAACTGGCAATTTAAAGGCTGGTTATTTCAGCTATAACAAAATAGTTCTGGATTCTATCTGGAAAAGCTTTGTAGGAGGTGAACTAGTGGTGGATACATATAATAGCTTATTAACCAAATTCTGTTTAAAAGTCAAAATTCAGGAAGTATTATGATAATGAAAATTTCACATTTTCTTTATGCAGTGTTCAGAAGCACTCTGCAGGTAGGCCTTGTTCACATCTACATAATAAATACACTGAAAGTCTGAAGAGAGAAAGTAGGTACCACATGTTTACTTAGGAAACTAATACACTAGCAGAAACCAATGAACAAATGATATCATGGATAAAGAGCTTGATGATGATGTGTTTTCTTCAACAGAAGCTGCCTTCTTTTATTTTATTGCAAACACTTCTATAAAAATAGTAGAAACAAAACATAGTTCAAGAGGTTTCCATGTTGTGTAATTCCTGCAAAAGTCAGCTAACCCCACAAATCTTGTCAGAGAATCCGTTTATTCCTCCATTCTTAGGGATTATTAGATAGACATAATATGATTCTCACCCTCAGATACTGGAAGAAAACCTGAAAATATGCATAAAGTTTTAAAACTTAATTTTTTTCTAAACATTTTTGAATCTTTGAGACCCATCAGTTAAAACATGATGCAAAATTATATTGTTTTCATTTCTTAGAAGAAAAAAAAAAAAAGAAACAGTTATCCTTTTGTTTGGGAAAAGACATTTTCCGTGTTTCTAATTTTAATTTATATTGAGATCCAAAAACTTCTTTTGACATAACAGAAGCTGACAGAAGAAAACTATTTACACTAATAATCAGATTCTTATTCTGCATTTCAAAATATATCTAATTATAAGTCACTCACATATAATTTTCCACCGGCTTTAATATTTTGCCAGATATATCTTTAACTTACATAATTTTATAGATCTAGAAAACTGATATTTTGAAGGTTGACAGCCATTAAATCAAGACTTAAAGCAATGAATAAAGTCAGAAGCCTTTACCCTAAAGACCTAACTTTAATTAATCAGGTCACCTATCACCTTGACAAGTGAAAAGGGCCTTCAGAGGAAAGACCCAGACTTTATAGTTTTACAGAGTTATTATGAGCCTGATTTTGATCTAGAGACATTTACATGGCCTACGTTACAAGATAAAGGCTATATTTTTGAAGCCAGCTGAAGTTAATTTATAGGACTTGAAAGATGATTAATAATGCTGTGACAGGAAACAGAGAAAATGCTTTCTGGAACTCCCTTCTCCTGTTCTCCAAGACAGGGTCAAAGGTGTGATGTGCTCAGGTACAGTCCCATGCAAATCAGTTATACCCTGTTTATGCCCCTACCACCATCTGTTCTCTCTTCTGGACTTACCTGCTTATGTTGGGGAAGAAATATTTTCAGAAACAGTGAGCTAGACAACAAAGTCTTCCAAATTTGTCTTTATCTACTCTGGAATGGCATAGTAGTTTTCTAAATTGCTTTATATTCAGAGAGCAAAAACACAGTAAGTTGGAATTACACTAGTAAGAACAAAATGCATGAACATATCTTCTTTTGTAAAACAAAAGATTAAGAGGTTTTTAGGGCAGTGAAACCATTCAGTCTGATATTCTATTAGTGAATACATGTGTTTATACATTTGTCCAAACCCAAAGAATATAACAACACCAGGAATGAACCATAATGTAAATTATGGGCTTGGCATGGTAGATGTGTTAATGTAGGTTCATCAGTTGTGACAATGGTACTGTTCTGGTGGGGGTCACTGACAATGGGGAAAGCTATGCATGAGTGTAACAGGGGATGCTAAGGAAATATCAATACCTTCTTCTCAATTTTGCTATGAACACAAAACTGCTAGAAAAATACAATTTTTTAAAAAAATATTGAGGCACTTTATAAATTGATTGCTTACAATAATCTATCTTCACTACATAATGATATGGGAAACAAAGGCAGAAGAGAAATTATTAAATTTCCTTACTACCTACAGCCCATTGACAAGTCCTTGAAACAGGCAGAGTGACGTTCATCTAGGGACTCCATTGCCTGGATATTGACACTCCGCTAAGGGCAAAAGGCAATCCTAGCCTAACTGCACCTTGCCCTCCCCATCCTGTAAGTCTGCTTTAACACATAAACATTCTTATGGAAACTTCCTTTATCTCTGCCCCACAAGATACACGTTACAATCATCCTCCAAGCATGTGACCCTCTGATATACATCTGAAGGGGCTCATGACTGGGGTTTTATTAGACAGTAGTAAATGACCTTTTCCCAACTATGGCGAGTCCTCTTAAGGTCCTAGGAACTTTGCTTCTGAATTCCTTAGAGACTTAGGCTATCCCTAATTCCCTTTCAACTTGAAATTATATAATGGGCCACTCCTTATGATCTCAGGGCAGCTCTTTCTGCCCAAGGGTCCTGCCAACATGCTCTAATAAAACCACCTTTTGCACCAAAGACATCTCAAGAATTATTTGTTGTCCATGGGCTTTGAGACCTCAGATCTTTCCTACATCACTTAATGCATTTAATGCCGTTAATTTTAAAATATAACTTCAAATTAAGGGTTAAATAAAACAACACATTTTTAAAAATGGATAAAGTTAAAAAAAAAAGTAGAGTACAAAGTAAATATCAGGTGTATCTGAATAAAATGTATAACAATCAATAAAAATAAACCATTTGTGTCAACATATAGTCTACATTTCAGTGAAACTACTTTGGTTTTGGTATTAATCTGTGATTTATAAATGAAATATTTGGAACACACTGTAAGTAAACTAATATATGGATTATAAAGTTCTTAAAAGTTTTGCAATATTTATCCTCTGTATAAAATGAATTGAATAATGGAATCCTCACATTACAATTGTGAATATTTGCAAGTAAATTGCAAAATTTCTGGTTTTGTTATTGATAGCATTGTATTGTTAAAGTAATTTAAACAAAGGGGCCATTGGAGTAAGGTGGTTCTAATGGCTTGGTAATTTATATAAGCAAACCAAAATCTAAGCCAGAGTAAATGCATTTGAATTCAAAAATGTGAAACTGGGGCACCTGGGTGGCTCAGTGGGTTAAAGCCTCTGCCTTGGGCTCTGGTCAGGATCTCAGGGTCTTGGGATCCAGGCCTGTATCACATGGCTCTCTGCTCAGCAGGGAGCCTGCTTCCTCCTCTCTCTCTGTCTGCCTCTCTGCATTCTTGTGATCTCTGTTTGTCAAATAAATAAATAAAATCTTAAAAAAAAAAAAAAAAAGAATGTGAAATTGAAGAGCAACCAATTACAGATATCCAAGTAGGGTTCCCAAAATAAAGCAAGTGCTTAAACTATAATCAGTCAAATTATTTTTATGGTTTACTTCCTTATCTTCTCTTAAAAAAAAAAAACTTCCAACTTCCTTAGCTCTTTACTCTGGAGTGCTCCTAACTTTGAATCAATACATGTTCAAATACCTCTTGAAAAACTTTTATGTGCCTCAGTTTGCACAGGTCATATACCACACAATCTGGATTTAAGGAAGTACACATTTTGTACAAATGTACATCCATCTGTAGTAAGTGCTTCAAATTCATCCTGGGGTTCTGTAATAGACAAGGATTTGGTTTATTCCCCATCTTTCTTAGAAAATATTCAAAAAAGATAATCTTGTTTAAATACATTTTAGTAAGCATAAATATATTTTATTCCCTTTTAGTAAATTAGAAATACCCAATATTTGAATAAAGAGAGGCTACCAGAGCTTTACTTGTTCTACGTGTAACAACGTCTTTCTTGCAAGTATGCAGGACTCCACAGTTACCTGGAATTGAGAGGGGTTATAAAATCTAAGAGCTTCCACTCAGATTAGCCTGACCTATAGCATGGCCACCAAAGAAAATTCTCAAAAAGAAATCCATATTGTCCCTAGACTGGCTCCTAATTTGGCTCCCTAGCAAATTTTCCCAAACCTTCACTGCTTCTTGGAACCTGCCACTGAGCTGATTGCTCTAACCAAAACTCAACTTACCCCTGAGACCAATAACCACCTTGCAGATCTCGTAGCAGTGACTCCACCCCCTGCACAACCAACACACTATAATATCTACCAGAAGAAGTATAAGTGGTCCCCTTATTCTTCATTGTTGCAATCTCCTGGAGGCTGGTATGGCCTCTGTCTCTTTCTCTGGAATATTACTGAAGTGCAGTGATCTCAGAGTTCTTTGCCATGATGGGTTCTTAAATATTTACATAAGCGGCTTGTTTTCCTGTTCATAATAAGCATTTAGATTTCCTTCATTCTTCTGTCCTTAAGGCATTTGTTGAGGTTAATTGACTTCTGTGCTCTGCTTCTTGTCTATGACTCTGTTCTGAGATTGATGCTAATTGACTTCTCTGCTGTGCTTCTGATTCCTTTAAAGTTTATGTAGGTTATTCAAGTATTCCAAGGTTTTTATATATTCACATCTGAGCTCCAGATGTTATATCAAAATTCCATAGGCTGGGTGGCTTAAACAATAGAAATATCTTTCTCACAGTTCTGTAGTGGGGAAGTCCAAGATCATTTGGCTCATTTGTTCTTGATTAGAGCTCTGTTTCTGGCTCACAGGTGGCAGTCTTCTTAATGCGTCTTCATTATGGTAAGGAGAGAGTACGAAAAGATGGGTGAAGGTGGGAGAGGGTGACATCTCTGATCTTTCCTTTTAGGGCATAATCTCATCTTGAGGACTCTACCCTCAAGACCTCATCTAAATATAATTATCTCCAAAGATTCTATCTTCAAATACATCACATTGAGGGTTAGGGTTGTAACACAGGAATTTTAGATGGGACACAAATATTCAGTTCATAACAATTCATTAATTTATAACTCTATAATGTCAACTTTAAGAAAGGCAATATACCACCTTATATCCGGCAACCCCTAGCCTTGAGCTACACTCTCAGAAGCATGAACCTACTTACAGTTCCTACAGGCAACACTGGCTGTTTTTTGTTGTGGCCTTTGTAATTTAGCTTCTCTTCCTCACCTGACCCTCGAATGGACAATATCTATTTAGATTCCTCATATGGGAAACATTTTGTTGTCATTGTTTTTCAAATCTTGCCTTGCCATCTTAGACTGAGTAAGATGAACTTTCTAGCTCTGTTTCAAAACAATTTTTGTATTTGTAACACCCTGCACACAAACTCAATTTGTGTTTAATGAAATAAGGCATGAAAGCTCGTGAAATAATTTTCGTTACTTCCAATGCATACAGGATGAGAGTCAGGGATTTAAATAATAAATAAATAAATAAAACGATCGACTAGACCATGTTGATTAGCTACCCATTAACAAATGCCCACTTGGTCCTTGTCTCTTTTACCATATCCCTGTCCCACAGAATGAATCATATTTAATCTATGTCTGTTATGGAATCCCATCCCAACTCACAAATAATTAGCTTAAGAATAACATATGACTCAACTTCTGTCATCTGAATTAGAAAAGGAAGTACCATAGGGAGCTTCCAGGAAACATTTTCTTCCAAGTAAAACAGAGACATAAGGATAAACATCCTTGCCCTCTTTCTTTTTATGTTATTATAATAAAGAAATAATCTTCAGAGGCTACTGCAGACTTTTGATAACCAAAAGGAGTAATCCAAGAATGCATCTGTGAAATGAACCTAGAGGCCTAATTTGCTCAGCTGCTGTATTGGCTCTAGAACTTTCCATATGTGGACTATTTAATATGTGAAAATGTAAACTTCTTTCATTTAGCCTACTTTAAGTAGGTATCTATTTCTTGAAAATAAATGGATCCTAAGTGATTCAGAAGTCTGATGACCATGAGTAATAGATTTTCACCTGTTAAGAAAAATATCTTGGTATTGGTAGAAACATTCCCTCATGTTAGGTCCTCTCCTACCTGCCTTTCAAAACCTTTGGAATTGGAGGTCTTAAATACAGATTTTCCAGGATACTGCCCATTATATTTTAGTTATATAGGTGCCCTGATCTTTTCACTCAAACTGTCTAAGACTATAACCTTGTATTACCCACTGAGAAATGTCCTCCCCTTGCTTTTCTAAACAGAAGTTCATTTCTTTGAGAAAGTAGTACAAGGTAAGCCCCTACATTTATAAATAAACTTAGAAGAGACATGAGCAGTGGATTAGATAAAACAACAATTAAACCAATGTCTTAATGACTATAGCATTTTTAAAACTTATTATTTCTCTCCAAAAATAGGTCAATTATCTTAACGTCAATGGTGCATAGCAGCTTCTTTCCTCTGAAGGAACACTATTTTAATTTGGCATCAGGCATTGATAGAAACCACATCTCCATTTTCACTCCACTCACATCTTGATGTACTCAGCTCCTGCAACAAATTCTCCTAACATAGTCTTTTGCTAAAGGGGCAGCTCACTTAGCATATGAGATAGGAAACACCTCTTATCACTGTGCACAGAGAGCTTGAAAATGAATGCATTGAAAAGTGAATGTGTGGGAATGTACTATGACTGTGATATCTTTAACGACCATAGAATGACTATTATGAACTAGTAGAGCCAGAAAACTACATAGAATAATTATTATTTGAATTTACATTTAATTTCCAATGGAAAATGTGATTCAGTTAAGAGTCTCAGTAGTTTATCAATGACACCTTAAATTCCCTGTGCCTTCATTACTCCATAAAACTGAAATAAAAACTACTTTTAACATGATGCTTTTAAAATTGAAAACATGATACCTTCAAAGAAACAAAAACCTTATTGTTCAATAGCTCACAATGTGTCACCTATGAAGATGCAGATGAATTCAGGAAATATAAATCAGATGTGGATACTGTAAATATATTCAATCACAGAAGTCCAGTCAAGTAGAATTCATTTTGTGTTTAAAAATTTTTTATTAGTTCATCACCGTTATAGATGACTTTCAGGTATTCTTTCACTATAATATTGAAAGGACAAGACAAAACTTCAGGGGGAAAAAAAAAAAAACAACAACAAAACTTGATGAAACAGAGATATTTAGTTTACCTGATAAAGGGTTCAGAGTTATAGCCCTTAAGATGCCCACTGACCTGGGAGAAGAATAGATGAACATAGTGAGAACTTCAACAAAGAGATTAAAAAAATAAGAAAGTACCAAATAGAAGTCACAGTGCTAAAGAATACAATAACTGAACTAAAAAACACACTAGAAGGATTCAACAGCAGACTAGAAGAATCAGAAGATTAGTCAACTAGAAGAAAAGGCAGAATTCACCCAATGAAAACAGCAAAAAGGAAAAAAAAAAAAAAAGTGAACTTAGCATAAGGGATTTGTGCGACAAAATCAAATGGACTACCATTCATTATGCGGGTCCCAGAAGAAGAAGACAAAAAGAAAGGGGAAAAATCTTGTTTGAAGACAGAATGGCTGAAAGTTTTCCTAACTTGGAAAAGGAAACAGACATGCAGATTCAGGAAGCTCAAGAGTTCTAATAAGAAACCCAAACAGAACCTACCATCACGCATTATAATCACAATGTCAAGTGGAATACAAGGAAAGAATATTGAAAGCAGAAAAAGAAAAACAACTAATTACATACAATGGAACCTTCATTAGAATATCAGCAGACTTTCTACTCATACTTGGCAGGCCAAAGGAGTGATGCAGTATATTCAATGTGTTCAAAGAAAAAAATATCCAACCAAGAATACTCTATCTTCAAAGTTATTATTTAGAATTGATGTTGGCAAAACGTTTCCAGACAAGCAAAAGCTAAAGGAGTTCCTCAACACTATACTGGCCTTACAAGAAATGTGAAAGGGACTTTATTAGGCTGAAAAGAAAGGGTACTAATTGATAATAAGAAGAAACAGGAAAAAAAATATTCTCTCCGGTGAGGTAAATATATAGTAAAGGTAGTATATTAATAATTTATAAGGTTAAGATAAAGTTAAAAGACAAAAGAAGTTAAAAGACAAAAGAAGTTAAAAAAAGACAAAAGAAGTTAAAAAAACTATTATAATAATTAGTTAAGGGGTAAACAAGATAAAAAGATGTAAAACGAGTTATCAGAAACATAAAATGTGTGCATGTGAGGGGTGAAAGTAAAATTGTTGAGCTTTAGAATGATAACAAATTTAGTTATTAACAATTTAAAATAGACTGACATAGATATAAATTATTTGTAAGCCCCACGGTAACCACAAAAAAAAAAAAAAAGAAAGAAAAAGAACACTAAATACACAGAAGAAAGAGAAAGAAATATATCACTAAAGAAAGTCATCAAATCACAAAAGTAGAAAAGACAGAAGTGAGGAACTACAAAAACAGGCAATAAACAATTAATCAAATGTCAGTAAGTACATAAACTATTAATAATTACTTTAAATGTAAAAGGACGAAATGCTCTAACCAAAAGACATACAGTGGCTGAATGGATTTAAAAGACACACACACACACACACACACACACACACACAACGCATCTACATACTACCGACAGGAGACTCACATAAGGTCTAAGGACACACACAAACTGAAAGTGAAGGGATGGAAAATTATATTCTATGCAACTGGAAACCAAAAGAAAGCTGGGGTAGTTATACTTACATCAAACGAAACAGACTTTAAAACATACCAATAAATGCATACCTCAAGAAACAACAAAAGTCTCAAGGAAACAATGCAACTTTACACCTCAAGAAATAGAAAAAGAACAAATGAAGCCTCAAGTTCATACAAGGAAAGAAGTAACAAAGATTAGAGCAATGAGAGTAAAGAAGCATGAGAATAAAGAAGATTAATGAAACTAAGAGCTGTTTTTTTGTTTGTTTGTTAGTTTTGTTTTGTTTTGTTTTGACAAGTCATTAGCTAGAATCACCAAGATAAAAAGGGAGAGGACTCAAAATTGGAATGAAAGTGGAAATAAAACTAATGCCAGAAATATAGAAATACAAAGGATCATAAAAGATTGCTATGAACAATCACATGCAACAAATTGGACAACCCAGCAAAATGGATAAATTCCTAGAAACATAAAAACCTACCAAGACTAAATCATGATGATGTAGAAAATCTGAGCAGATTAATTTTTTTAAAGATTTTATTTATTTAATTGATAGAGATCACATGTAGGCAGAGAGGCAGGCAGAGAGAGAGGGGAAGCAGGCTCCCTGCTGAGCAGAGAGCCCGATGTGGGGCTTGATCCCAGGACCCTGGGATCATGACCTGAGCCTAAGGCAGAGGCTTTAACCCACTGAGCCACCCAGGCACCCCGAGATTAATTATTAATAAAGGGATTGAATCAGTACTTAAAAACCTCACAATAAACAAAAGTCCAGTACCAGATGTTTTAAATGATGAACTCTACCAAATATTTAAACTGTTCCTTTCCAAACTGGTACAAAAAAATAGAAGAGTGAGGAATTCTTCTAAACTCATTTTATTAAGCCAGCATTATCCTGATACCAAAACCAGATAAAGATACCACAAGGAAAAAAAAATTACGTACCAATATCCCTGATGAACACAGATGCAAAAATCCTCAACAAAATACTATCAAACTAAATTCAACCATACATTAAAAGGACCATAAAACATAATGAAGTGCATTTTATTTTGGGAATGCAAGGATGTTTCAGAATCTTCAAATCAGTCAATGTGATACACCCAGAGGAACAAAATGAAGAATAAAAATAATGATCATCTCATCTCAATAGATACATAATAAACACTTAAAAAATTAACACTTACTTATGATAAAAACTCTTAACAAACTGGATATAGAGGGAACATAATTAAGGCCATATGTAACAAACTCATGACCAGCATTATACTCACTGGTGAAAATCAGGAAGTTTTCCTCTAAGATCAGGAACAAGACAAGGTTGCCCAGTTTTGTCATCTTTGTTCACCATATTATTGAAAGTTCTAGCTAGAGCAATTAGGCAAGTAAAATAAAGGCATTCAAACTGGAAAGGAATAAATAAAATTGTCGCTATTTGCAGATGACATGATATTAAATATAGAAATCCTAAAGACTATATAAAAAGCTGTTAGAATTAATAAATGAATTCAGTAAAGTTGTAGGATATAAAATCAATACACAAAAATGACTGAATTTTTAAAGATTTATTTATTTATTTATTTATTTTAGAGAAAGAGAGTGTGCAAGCAGGGAGAAGGGGACAGGGAGAGAGAAAGAAAATCTCCAAGCACACTCCCTGCTGAGTTCAGAGCACAACTTGGGGCTCTATCTCACAACCCTGAAACCAAACGTTGGACACTCATCCAACTGAGCCACCCAGACACCCTATCAACTGCATTTCTATACACCAATAACAAACTATCAGAAAAAGAAATAAGTAAAATACCTTTTACAATAGCATCAAAAGTAAAATATCTAGGAATAAATTACACAAAGGTGGTGAAAGATCTGTATATTGAAGACTACAGACTTTGATGAAAGAGACTGAAGAAGACACAGATAAGTGGAAACATATCTCGTGGTCATAATTTGTTACAATCAATATTGTTAAAGTGTTCATACTACCCAAAACTGTATGGATTCAATGCAATCCCTATCAAAATTACAGTGACATTTTTCAAATAGAAAAACCCTAAGATTTGTACAGAATCACAAAAAACCCTAAAGAGCAAAAACAATCTTGAAAAAGAAGAACAAAACTGGAGGCATCACATTCTCTGATTTCAAACTGTATTATAGGGTCATACTAATCAAAACAGTACAGTAGGGGTACCTGGGTGGCTTGGATGGTTAAGCATCTGATTCTTGGCTTTGGCTCAGGTCATGATCTCATGGGTCCTGAGATTGAGCCTCGCATTAAGCTCCATGCTCAGCAGGGCATCTGCTCAAAAGATTCTCTCCCTCTGCTCCTCTCCCCACTTGTGCACTCTCTCTAAAATAAATAAATCTTAAAAATAAAAGAAAACAAAACAGTATGGTATTTGCATAAAAACAGACACATAGGTCATTCGCACATTGGAGAGCCCAGAAATAAACCCATGCATATGTGGCCAATTAATTTATAACCAAGGAGCCAAAAATATACAATGGGTAAGGGACATCTCTTTAATAAATGGCATTGGGAAAATTGGACAGCTATTGCAAAAGAATGAAATTCAACCACTATCTTACTCCAAACACAACAATTAACTCAGAATGAATTAAAGACTTAATCGTAAAACCTGAAACCATAAAATTTCTAGGAGAAAACATAGGTGGTAAACTCCCTGACATAGATGTTAGTGGTAATTTTTTTGAATCTGGCACCGAAAGCAAAATCAACAAAAGCAAAAATAAGTGAGACTACATCATACTAACAAGCTCTACATAGTGAATGAAATCATCAACAACAGGGCAATGTACAGAATGTGCAAAAATATTTAAAAATCATGTATCTGATAAGGGACTAATACCCAAAATATATAAGCAAGTCATATGACTAAACAGCAAAACACAATCCAATTACAAAATGAGCAGAAAGTCTGAGTAGACATTTTTCCAAAGATGCAATACAGATGACCAACAGGTACATTGAAAAGATCCTCAACATCACTAAACAATTGGGAAATGTAAGGGAAAACCACAGTGAGCTATTATCTCATACATAGTATAAGTTCTACTTACAAAAATAAGAA
This sequence comes from Martes martes, assembly GCF_963455335.1. Lineage (NCBI taxonomy): Eukaryota > Metazoa > Chordata > Mammalia > Carnivora > Mustelidae > Martes > Martes martes. The sequence continues at coordinate 186,404,653 of NC_137889.1, forward strand.
TGAACAAACAAGAAGAAACAAGTGTGGGTGAGGATGTGGAGAAAAGAGAACCTTTATGCACTGTTGGTGGGAATGTAAATTGGGGCAGCCACTGAGGAAAAGAGTATGAAATTTCCTTTAAAAAAACAGATAAAAATAGAACTACCATGTGATCCGACAATTCCACTTGTGGGTATTTATCCAAAGAAAACAAAAACACATATTAAAAATTTATCTGCACTCTGATGTTCATTGCAGCATTATTTGTAATAGCCAAGAAATGGACACAACCTAAGTGCCCATCGATGGATGAACGGGTAAGAAAATTGTAGATACACACACACACGCAATGAAATATTATTAGCCATATAAAGAATGAAATTTGTCATTTGCAAGAATATGGATGGACCTCGAGGACACTATGCTAAGTGAAATAAGTTAAACAGAAAAAGACTAATATCATATAATCTCTCTAATAGTACCTAAAACAAATAAATATAATGACAACAACAACACTCGTGGATACAGAGAATTGATTGGTGGGTACCAGAGGCAGGGGCTATGAGGTGGGAGAAATGGCTGAAGAGAGTCAAAAGATAAAAAGAAGGAAAAAAAAAAAAAAAAAAACTTCCATGGATAGTTTGACTAATTTGCATGTGTTGTCAAAACAAGTTGTGTTTTTCATAGTAGGCAAGCAGACAATATTTAATGAATATATTAGCTACTTGACTCTTGGTTTAAAAAACAACAAACAAAACCCTCTATTATATATCTTACATTAAACATGAAGAGTGGGAATTGAATGCTATAAAAGTAACATGTAAAACCTATTTGTTTCAAAGTAAATAAAATTTATAATAAAAATATGATTAGAAAGGACACTGCTTTCATAAATCTTTTTTATACTCTGTTGATACTTAATGTCTGATTTCCAAAAATTTAAAAGCACAATATGTGTTGTTAATTATTTGTTTTTTATTTAGGCAGAAGACCTGAAAAAACTGCTCAGAGTGATTGGACCACATAGCTTACTGAAAATAGTGTTTCAACATATTTCAAAGTCATATTTAAAATATATATGTTTACTTTTTATTGTCTTTCTAGTGTGCATTACTGGTAACTAAAAATTATTGCACACTAATGATCTAAATAGCAGTTATCTAAAATGAGAAATGCATATTTAATACAATTTTTAATTTAAAAATATAAACAAAACTATGCTTTATTAAGTTTAATATTAAAACTTAGCTGTTTTAATATGTAATATAATATATTAAATATATACTTAAAGGTGTCAAGACTGACACCTTCTCTATGGCTGTTATACCTCAGAAGGTCATATGTAAGGTACCTAATAGGATGTTACCCCTGAGAAAGAGTGAAGTTCCATGAGGCAGTAGGTGAAAATGGCACTCCTGGTAGTTTCTTCTTTTTCAATGTATTCTGAATAAGTGCAGTGTACATATAGCAGGATAACATGATTCATGGGTTATATTAGCTCATTTAAACTAAGTAAGTCTCAAAATTGGATAATGACCTTAAAACATTCTTATAAAGAAACAGCCTATTAAAAATAGCACTAGGGGTGCCTGGGTGGCTCAGTGGGTCGAAGCCTCTGCCTTTGGCTCACGTCATGATCCCAGGGTCCTGGGATCGAGCCCCATATCGGGCTCTCTGCTCAGCGGGGAGCCTGTCTCTCTGCCTGCTTGTGATCTCTGTCAAATAAATAAATAAATCTTAAAAAAAAATAAAAATAGCACCAATGATTCAAAATCATAAATAACAATAAGAAACCAAATATGATAATTAACACATAATTAAAGCTCTTTATCTGCTATATCATGAGACAAAGCATGACAATTTTATCATATCTGGTAAGAGGTTGGTGACATTTGGGACAAAAAATCAGATTATCAAAAATAGGGATTTATATCCATATTTAAGAATGAATATTTTTATTCATTAAAAACTCATTATTCATTAAAAACTACTGTCTGTAGTTCATTTTCTGATTTAAGAGTGCTCTGAAGTTCTTGTGATTAGCAAGATAAAAAAATTATCTCCTCTCTATTTTTTTAAAGATCTATATTTTGAGGATTCTAACTATGCTTACAAAATGTATAGCATATAAGGATAATTGCTTATAATTACAATTTGCTTTAACATTTATACTGGGAGTAGTGGTTAATAATTAGTAAGAGATCTTGTGATTTTTAAGTTTGAATACCACTTCTCTAGTAGCTGAGACTTTGAAAGCTTTTAATGAGGATGGAAACTCAGTTTAATATTTGTAATTGGGCAATTAAAACTTAGCATAAATCTAACATATGGTCTATAAATTTGAGTATTTTTAAAACAATAGATTAATTACACAATCTGGAATCTGGGATTCTTTACAATTATAACATAATTCCCATGCAGCTAATATCTGATGGACTTGATTGTCATCTGCTAACACTGTGAAAAAAAAAAAAATTTGTACCTGTGTCCAGATGCAATATTATTTACACAAATATTGTTTCGGTTTTCAGAAAGTGTATTTTACTTTTGAGAATTTTAAACTGCAAACTGTTGAAACGTATATCTATGTTAACCTGGACTCCTTTTACATCTTTCCTATGGATATATTGCAAAAAGCAAAGGGAAATACCTGAATTTCATAATTGAAATTTGGCCAAGATCCCATTCAGAGGCATACATTTCATCTTTGAGTTACTTAAGCAAATCCATTTGATAAAATGGATTACATAAAATATTAACAAAGTAGATAAATAAATAGATAAAATATTAGATAAATTAATCTGTAACCTAGGTTTCCCAAGAACTACAATAGGAGTGAAAATAAGGTCCCATCAAATGCCCCACAGGGTTTTTCTGGTGATGCCACCTCCTCTCTAGATGCTAATCCTCACTCCTGCTAAACCTTAACGTTTCCAAATCCTTCTGGAATTCTCTGCAAATCTCTATCACGTTCCATTAATTATACCCTGTCCATCAGCATAGCTTAGTGTTTAGAAACACAGATTTTGAGTTTGAATCTTGACTCAACACGTACCATATGTGACTTGGAGTGAGAGCGTTAAGGTCACAGAATTCAGTGTCAATACATGTTAAGTCCTTGGAAAGTGCGTGGCACAAAGAAAGGCATGTGCATATTTTCTATTAGCGTCATCAGTGATCAGTTCTGGTACTATGAACAACAAAGGAAGTTGTTTGGCCACAGGTGCCACCAAATTTACTGCCAGCACGCTGTGTTCTAACAATACCCAAAGGGATCTCTGCCAGGAAAGATGCCAGATCCTGATGTTGTAAGCACTGATGTGGGGTCTGAGCGCGGCCTGCCTCCGTGCAGTGGCTGCTGACGCTGTGGCATTCTCGCTGTTCCAGCGCAGACCTTAGTCAAAGAGCGCCTTCCCCCATTTGCTCTCTGACTCCATGTTTTGCTTAGAGCGAACACAATGTCTCGCGTTCCTTTAACCAAATCTTGATGTCGAGATTAAAGATTATAGACTAGTAGCTTGTGGGCAGTATCTATTGTTTATTCATATGTTTTTAATGTCTTTAGGTTGGCTTCTATTTTCTTTTTTTTTCTTTTAGTTTCTTTTTTTTTATTTTAGTTTCTTTTAGTAACACAATGTTACATTAGTTTCAAGTACACCACATAGTGATTGTTTTTAATTGACTATAAACTTATTGTTATTATCTTATATCCTAATATAGTTCCTTGTTTGGTTCCTGAAGACATTTTTCTTGGGGTCTAGTTTCTTTCTTGTATGGTTGGGTAAATGTATTTCCTCCAGGCTCTTTGTTATCACACCTGTACAAACCCTGGTAAGCCACCTCATTCATTCTCTAGATGTTTAAGAATTTAAGATTGGTGTGGTTTGGGATTTGACACAGAAGTTTTATTACAAATGTAATGTGACAAGGAAAATTTGACAATTATAAAGTGTTCTTCATCCTGGCTTGATGGAAAATATTATAAAAGCCCTTAAAAGATAAGTTTTAATAAATGGATAAATTAGTATTATAAGCATGCTTACCAAATGTCCTTATGCAGAGATTTATATCAACACTTTAGAGAGCTTTGTCATGCATTTTTTTTTCTTTCATTGAATCAAATTTATAAATGGAGCTTAAAATCTAACCAAACTACCTTAAGGTACACTAAAAGCTATGGTGAAAATAAAGAATTTGAATAAACTTTTTCTGAAACCTAACTTAGATTCAAAGAAGACATTATATAACAGGAGCTGAAATTTTTGAAAATCTGTATTAGCAAAACCAAAAGCCATTCAGGGCATAATGAGAATTTCTTTTTTTAATAGAAGTTTTAGGTGGACAACTTTAAAATTCTGTATCTGTATAATATTACAAAGTCATCACCTCAAGCCCAGTTATTATCCATCACCATATTGTAGGCCTCCTTCATCCATTTTTGCCCACCACCCCCCAGTGCCTTTCCCCTCTGGCAACCAATAGTGTTTCTCCCTAAGAGTTTGTTTTATATTATTTTATTTATTCATTTGTTTTGTTATTTTGGATTTCACAGAAATAAATTTTATTCAAAACTACCTTTCAGTTTTCAGAAACCTGACTGAAAACAAATGGCTAAAGTGCTACAAACAGAGGTATATCAATTGTGGCCAATGAACAAAGTCTTAGTTACATGGAAGCAATGCCCTGATGGTGACTGAAGCAAACAAAGGGAGAAGAGAACAAAGGAAGAAGGGAGATCACAGCCAAGACACTCAAACTTAGGCTAGGAGTCCATCTACCATCCAAAAGCCATCAGTCTAACAAGTCACTCTGATCCAGTATGATTATTGTTCCTCAGAAGCCCCTAAAAATCTCTTTGATTTCCTTCTCTTTACCTTCTGTGTTGGAGACAGTGAACTCCCTCAATATAGAGGCTTCTCTTCTTCCTTATTAGTGAATCCTCTATGTTTTAGTGAACTATCAGGCCATTCAGAATTCAAACTACATCTTCCAGCCTCCCTTTCAAATGGCTGTGACTCACGGATACCAGTATGGGCCAATGGTGTGGAGGGAATATGAAGTACCAGAGCACCAAATGAAAATCAGCGGTCTTACCCTGTATCAAATGGTGGTAATTCTTATAAGGTTGCAGGTAATGGTGAAACCCAGATGAAAGCTGAAGAAATCTGGTTTACCAAAACCCTTTTTAGATCTTGCTTTTCATGTTAGGATGCTCCTTGGCCCAGATTTAATACGGGAGGTCCCTTCGTGATGTGTGTTACTCTAAAAGAAGCTATTTGGGTTATGAAATGACTTCAATTTATACTCCCAACAGTTACACAGTTTAAGTGACATTTTTCATGGAACCATGCCTGAAAGATTTCAAAGATTAATAGATTCCAGGTGCTAACCATAAATGATCCTAAATACATCAGCTATATCCTGCTGAAAGTATCTCAAGATAAGGACTCTTCAGTCAGTAAATGCCATTAGTGTGTCTGCCAGTGTGTTAGCACTATTACAAGAGGATTTGGTCTGCTTCTCACCTCTAATCAGATCATATGAACCAAAAATCCATGTGTGACCTTCAGGACATTATAACAAACAATTTCCTATAACGTTATACCAGACAATTTCCACCAACTCAACTGAATTTAGCATTGACCAACACTGAGTCCAGATGTTGGTCAAACAACTGGGAGTTGGTACCTTTGATAAATAAAGAATTGGTGGGGCGCCTGGGTGGCTCAGTGGGTTAAAGCCTCTGCCTTCGGCTCAGGTCATGATCCCAGGGTCCTGGGATCAAGCCCCACATTGGGCTCTGTGCTTAGCAGGGAGCCTGCTTCCCTTCCTCTCCCTCTGCCTGCCTCTCTGCCTACTTGTGATCTCTGTCTGTCAAATAAATAAATAAAATCTTAAAAAAAAAAAAAGAATTGGTATGCCCTTACTGATGAAGCCAATTTCAGTTAAATATAAAATTCTTCTCTCATAAAGCATTCTGAATCCACTTCCACACACTGGCTCAAGATTTACACTGACATAAATTAATTTCGATCTGGTAACTATTTTGGTATGTAAGTCTTCTCCTTTTGAGTTCAAATTGCATACAATTTTCCATGCAAGCTACAATTTAATATAGTTATAAATCTAGAGGTAATTAGGGAAAGATGAGAGAATGGGGCATGAAGAGATTGTCAATGTAAATAGTGCAAATGATGTCATTACAAGTTTTTTAGGGTATGAATTACTTCATTGCATTTGTGAAGAGGCAGCCTCTGCTGTCAGAAGAATGTCATGGAATTTAGAAGTTTGGGGATTTACAGATTTATTTGAATAAACCAAAATGTTTCGATCACATTAGAGTTTCTATGTATACCTATCAATACATTAACTTCCATAAAAGAGACTTGATAGTGCTGTTTTAAATCATTCCTGCACTGGTGGTTTATAGCAAGGGTACCATACCCCAGCAATGGTATGCTGTCATGAAATAAGTGTTCTTATCTGTATTTGTTTTACCAGTTTTTCATTCTCTAATGGTGATAGTTTCTTTGCTCTCTTAAACCCCAATTCAGTCAGTTAACCATTCCAGATTCCCATTTTCTTTAGAAACTGTGTTGTTGCCTTCATTGCCTTTGTGGTAACAATTACTAAACATAAAAAGTAGTAAGTTACAACTAACAGGATTATTTCCAGAGACTTTAAAAAGAATTAGGTTTATTAAGAGATAATGAGTTCAAAGCATCTTTTAAAGGAACTTTTAAACCTGAATTTCTAAGAGTTATTCTCTGAAAGAAACCATAGACCCAGAGACCAATGTGCATGCCACCTCTGCCACTCTGTAGGTTGGGAATGACAGGAAATTGCTACCAAAGCTGTGATTTCCAGGACCGTGACCGTGGCCCCTTTGTAAGGATTCTCACTAGTAAATATATCTGTTCCCTGCCTCTCTTGCCATAAGTAACTCCACCTGGAAGTAAAAATCTCAATTGGGAACCTTTCTTACTCCATGTGGCTAAAGATTTCTCCATCTAATTTGTAAAACCTAAATGATATCCAAAACTCTAATATCAATGGAGTTTAAAAAGTAATATTTTTATTTCTCATATACATTGACAATAGATTTGAGTTAGTGTTGAGTAATGCGAGCTACTGTATGACATATCTGTGAAAGACTTTCTAATGAACATCAGTATCGAAATTGAAGGTGAATATATATGAGTTTGAAAAATAAAAGACTAAACAAAAATTTTTTTTTTAAGATTTTATTTATTCATTTGACAGAGAGAGTGAGATCGCAAGTAGGCAGAGAGGCAGGCAGAGAGAGGGGAGAAGCAGGCTCCCCGCCAAGCAGAGAGCCCAATGCGGGGCTCGATCCCAGGACCCTGGGATCATGACCTGAGCTGAAGGCAGAGGCTTAACCCACTGAGCCACCCAGGTGCCCCAAGACTAAACAAAATTAATATGTTTCTTTACTGTGAACCTTTAAGGATCCTTTTATATATAAAATTCCTTAAAAAGGTATATAATAGGAGGTATTTTAAGATTTGACCATAAGAATATTCTTAGAACACATTTATTAGAAACTAATGGGACCTTAGTATTTAGTGCAATAGAGTTTTAGAAACAAGCAGCCTAGCAGCTGCCTTTTAAAACAACCACTTAAATTCAATTGATCATCTCCCTCCACCAAAAACAAACAAACAAACAAAAAACAAAAACAAAAAGCGTTACAAAAAGGGGAGTCCAAGATGGTAGAGGAGTAGGAAACGTTAGTTTCGTCTGGTCCCAGGAATTCAGCTGGATAGTTGTCAAATCATTCTGAACACCTGTCAACTCAACTGAGATTTAAGAAAAGAATTGCTGCAATTCTATAAATAGGAAAGGAACTGCTTTCTGCAAGGTAGGAGGTGCAGAGAAGTGAATTCAAGCTGATACATGGGAAGATAGACTGTGGGGAAAGGTAGCTTCTGCCAGCTGGCTACCACCAAGTGATAGAGCAGAGGGGCACAAAATCAGAACTTTTAGAATTTTAATCTCTCCTATGACAGACATCCCTCCCTGAATGGCACTCAGGTGGCTAAGAAGGGTGGAATCCTAGGTGGGATAGTGTGGTCTCAGGATCTCTAGGGTCACAGGAAGACTGAGGGTGCCTGAGTGTAACAGAGCTCCCAGGTATTGGAGCAGGAAGGCTGACTGCAATCAATGATCCCAGAAGTGGGCTCTCATCTGGGGGTTGCAATAGACTGTGAACCATGGCTCTGATGGGCAACTGCTCTCTGAGCAGGGGTCCAGCTTGTGACAGAACCCCCTGCAAGAACCACTGCCATTCTCCCCTGGGAGGATTGGCTCTGGTGCAAACCGCAGGGATCTGCAGGGTTTAGAGACTTGAAATGGGGTTGTATGCCTGAGATAGAAACCGTTGATCACAGGCAGGGTGAGCACAGATTATGGCCAGAGACTAGGGAGACAAGAGTGATTGATTGCTTTTCCCTGAGGGTGTACAGAGGTGTAAGGGGCCCCAAGCCCTGGGTACCAGGGCTGCAGATCGAGAGACCATCATTTTCTTTTTTCTTTTTCTTTTTTTTTTTTTAAGATTTTATTTATTTACTTGAAAGAGAGAGCACAACAGAGAGAGAGCATGAGAAAGAACACAAGAGAGAACATGAGAGAGAGAGAGAGAGAGAGAGAGAGAGAGAGAGAGAGAGCACAAGGTGGGGGAGGGGTAGAGGGAGAAGCAGACTCCCTGCCAAGCAGGGAGCCCAATGTGGGACTCAATCCCAGATCCCTGGGATCATGATGCTTAGTGGACTGAGCCACTCAGGTGCCTGGGAGGCTGTCATTTTCATTCTCAGCCTCTAAAGCAGCAAGGAAAGCCTTTAGGGAACAAAAGCTACGAGAGCGATCTGGAGTGTATTTCTTAGCCTGGCCCTCTGGCAAGGGTGGTGCAATCATGTCAGGGGCAAAGACACTTGAGAACCAAAGCAACAGGCCCCTCCCCAGAATATCAGAAAGAACATCCAGCCTAGATAAAATTTACCAATCATACAGAAGTATAAAACTCTAGTGGCTAAGGGAAAATAGTATACAGAATTCATGTTTTTCCCCCATGATACTTTAGTATTTGAATTTTATTTTTTTCTCTTTCCTTTTTCAACCAATTTTTTACATTATCTACTCTTTTTTAAAAAAATCTTTTTCATTTTAATTTTTATGGTTCTATTCTATCTTTTTATTGGATTTCATTTTATTTTTAGTACATATATAAGTTTCCTTCAATAAAATTTTGGGATCTAGTTTTCTAAAAAACAGACCAAATACACACAGAATCCAGTGTGTTGCTCTGTTCTGTCCACCTGTGTGATTATATTCTCTCTCTTTAATTAATTAATTTATTTGTTTAATTACTTATTTTTTCAGATTCAGATCTCATCTAATTCATTTAGTGTATATTTCTCTGGGGTCCTTGTTGCCATTTTAGTGTTTTCTTCTCTTATTCATCTATTGTTCTCTGGACAGAATGAAAATATGGAAAAAAAAGTCATCTTAAAAAAGAGAATAAGAGGCAGTACTGACTGCCAGGGGCCTAATCAGTGTGACTATAAGATGTTGGAACTACAGTTCAGAATAATGATTAGAAACATACTAGCCAGGCTTGTAAAAAGCATACAAGACACTAGAAAATCTCTTTCTGAAAATAAGTAAATAAATAAATAAATAAAGGAATTAAAATCTAATAAGTCAACATTTTAAAAAAGCTATTAATGAGATGCAACCAAAAATGGAGGCTCAAACTGCTAGCATAAGTGAGGCAGAAGACAGAATTAGTGATATAGAAGACAAAATGATGAAGAATGAAGAAGCTGAGAAAAAGAGACTGAAACACCTACTGTACCATGAAGGGAGATTTGAGAGATAAGTGATAATCATAAAGCAAAACAGTATTAGAACAATTGGGATCCCAGAAGAAGAGGAAATAGAGAGAGGGAGTAGGGGTACAGAAGGTATACCGGAGCAAACTATAGCAAATAATTTCCCTAATCTGGGGGAAAAAAACAGGCATTCAAGTCTAGGAGGCACAGAGAACCACCCTCCAAATCAATAAAAATAGGTCAACACTGAGACATAATAGTGAAACTTGAAGTTCTCAGAGACAAAGAGAAGCAGCTCAGGAAGAGGTCCATAACCTGGGGCGCCTGGGTGGCTCAGTGGGTTAAAGCCTCTGCCTTCAGCTCAGGTCATGGTCCCAGGGTCCTGGGATGGAGCCCCGCATCAGGGTCTCTGCTCAGCAGGGAGCCTGCTTCCCCCCTCTGTCTGCCTGCCTCTCTGCCTACTTGTGATCTGGCTGTCAAATAAATAAATAAAATCTTAAAAAAAAAAAAAAAAAAAAAAAGAGGTCCATAACCTATAAGGGTAGGTAGACTGGAAGCTAACCTATCCACAGAGACCTGGCAGGTTAGAAAGGATTGCCATGATATATTCAGGGTACTAGATGAGAAAAGTATGCAGTCACAAACACTTTATCCTTCAAGAATGAACATTCAAAGTAGAAGGAGAGAAGAAAAGTTTCCAAAACAGAGGCACCTAGGTGGCTCAATTGATTAAATGTCTGCCTTCGGCTCAGGTCATGATCCCAGGGTCCAGGGATCAAGCCCCACATTGGGCTCCTTGCTCAGTGCAGAGTCTGCTTCTCCCTCTCCATCAGCCTCTCTCCCCAGCTTGTGCTTTCTCTCTTTCCCTCTCTCGCTTTCTCCCTCTCTTTCCCCCTCAGTTGTGTTCTCTCAAATAAATAAAAATCTTAAAAAAAAAAAAAAAAAGCTTCCAGGACAAAAAGAAACTAAAAGAATTTGTGATCACTAAATAAGCCCTGCAAGAAATATTGGAAGGGATACTTTAAGTGAAGAGAGGGCCCAAAAGTAACAGACCAGAAAGAAACAGAGACCATATGCAGAAATAGTGACTTTATAGGTAATACACTGGCAATAAATTAATCTCTTTCAATAGTTACTCAGAATGTAAATGGGCTAAATGTCCCAAACAAAGGATATAGGTTATCAGACTGGATAAAAAAGCAAGGCCCATCAATATGCTGTCTGCAAGAGACTCATTTTAGACCCAAAGACACCTCCAGATTGAAAGTGAGGGTGTGGAAAACCATTTATCATGCAAATGGACATCAAAAGAAAGCTGTAGTAGCAATCAAATCTATCATACAAATTAGATTTTAAACCAAAGACTGTAATAAGAGATGAGGCACGACACTATATCATAATTATAGGGTCTATGCTACAAGAAGATCTAACAACTGTAAATATTTATGCCCCTAACATGGGAGCACCCAGTTTTATAAGCCAATTAATAATAAAATTAAAAAAAACGCATAGACGTAGAAATAGAAATAACAGAAAATAGTAGGGGGCTTTAACACCCTATTCACTGCAATGGACCAATCACTGAAGCAGAAGATCAACAAGGAAACAAGGGCTATGAATGACACACTGGACCAGATGGACTTCACAGAACTATTCAGAGCATTCCATCTTAAAGCAACAGAATAACATTCTTCTCGAGTGCACATGGAACATTTTCCAAAATAGATCACATACTGGGTCACAGGTAAGGTTTCAACTGGTACCAAAAGATTTGGAACACTCCCTTCACCTTTTCAGGCTGCAATGTTTTGAAACTGGAAATCAATCACAGGAAGAAATTTGGAAAGAATTCAAATGCATGGAGGTTGAAGAGCATCCTACTAAAAAATGAATGGGTGAACAAGGAAATTAAAGAAGAATTTTTAAAAATCATGGAAACAAATGAAAATGAAAATATGCTGTTTAAAACTTTTGGGAGGCAGCAAAGGTGGTCCTAACAGGGAAGTATATAACAACACAAGCCTTTCTCAAGAAACAAGAAAGGTCTCCAATATACAACCTAACCTAATACCTAAAGGAGCTAGAGAGGGGCAACCAGGTGGCTCAGTTGGTTAAGTGTCTGCCTTTGGCTCAGATCATGATCTCTGAGTCCTGGGATTGAGCCCTACATCAGGGTCTCTCCTCAGCAAGGAGTCTGCTTCTTCCTCTCCCTCTGCTGCTCTCCCAATGCTTGTACTCTCTCATTCTCATCCTCTCCCAAATAAATAAATAAATAAAATCTTTAAAAAAAAGGGGGGGGGGAGCTGGAGAGAGAACAGAAAATAAAGCCTAAACCTAGCAGGAAAAGAGAATTAATGAAGATTTAGAGGAGAAATCAATGAAATAGAAACCAATGGAAAAGTAGAACAAATCAAGGAAACTAGGAACTGATTCTTTGAAAGAACTAATAAGATTAATAAACCCTGGCCAGACTTATCAAAAAGAAAAGAGAAAGGACCCAGATAAATAAAATCATGAACCAAAGAGGAGAAATCACAATGAATACTGAAGAAATACAAATAATTATAAGAACATATTATGAGCAACTATGTGTCAACAGATTAGACAATCTGGAAGAAATGGATTCATTCATTCCTTGAGACCTACACATTACCAAAACTGAAGTAAGAAGAAATAAAAAACCTGAACAGATGCATAACCAGCAAGGAAATTGAAGCAGTAATCAAAAATCTCACAACAAATAAGAGTCTAGGGCTGGATGCCTTTCCTGAAGGAATTCTATTGAACATTTAAAGAATGAATACCTATTCTTCTGAAGCTGTTTCAAAAAATAGAAATGGAAGGGAAACTTCCAAACTCTTTCTATGAGCCGACATTACCTGGTTTGATCCCCAAACAAGACAAAGACCCCACCAAAAAGGAGAATTATAGACCATTATCCATGATGAACATGGATGCAAAAATTCTCACCAAGATAATAGCCAATAGGATCCAACAGTACATTAAAAGGATTACTCACTGTGACCACGTGGGCTGCAGAGGTGGCTCAACCTCCACAAATCAATGTGATATACGACATTAATAAAAGAAAGGACGAGAACCATATGATCCTCATAATAGATACAGAAAAAGCATTTGATGAAGTATAGCATTCTTTCTTGATTAAAACTCTTCACAGTGTAGGGATAGAGGGTACATACTTCAATATCATAAAAACTATCTATGAAAAGCCCACAGTGAATATCATTCTCAATGAGGAAAAACTGAGAGCTTTTACTTTAAGGTCAGGAACACAGCAGGGATGACTACTATCATCACTTTCACTCAAAATATTACCAGAAGTCCTAGCCTTAGCAATCAGACAACACAAAGAAATAAAAGGCATCCGAATCAGCAAAGAAGAATTCAAACTCTCACTCTCCACAGATGACATGTAACTCTAAATGGAAAAGCCAAAGAACTCTCCCCCCAAATTGCTAGAACTCATACAAGAATTTAATAAAGTGGCAGGATATAAAATCAATGCACAGATATCAGTTGCATTTCTATACACTAACAGTGAGACAGAAGAAAGAGAAATTAAGGAGCTGATCCCATTTACAATTACACCAAAAACTATAGGATACCAAGGAATAAACCTAACCAGAGAGGTAAAGGAGCTGTATTCTAAAACTACAGAATACTTATGAAAGAAACTGAAAAAGACACAAAGAGATGGAAAAATATTTCATGCTCTTGGATTAGAAGAATAAATATTGTTAAAATGTCTATGCTACCTAGAGCAATCTACACATTCAATGCAACCCTTATCAAAACACCATCAACTTTTTTTTTTTTTCACAGAAGTGGAACAAATAGTCCTAAAATTTGTATGGAACCAGAAAAGACCCCAAATATCCAAAGAGAGGCTGAAAAAGAAAACCAAAGCTGGTGGCATCACAATTCTAGACTTCAAGCTAGATTACAAAGCTGTAATCATCATGACAGTATGGTAGTGGCACAAAAACAGACACATAGATCAGTGGAACAGAATAGAGAACCCAGAAATGGATTTTCAACTCTATGGTCAAGTAATCTTTGACAAAGCAGGAAAGACTATCCAATGGAAAAAAGTCTCTTCAACAAATGATGTTGGGAAAATTGGATAGCCACATGAAGAAGAACGAAACTGGACCATTTCCTTATACCATACAAAAAAATGGACTCAAAATGGATGAGAGACTTAAATGTGAGACAGGAGTCCATCAAAATCCTAGAGGAGAACACAGGCGGTAATCTCTTCCACCTGGGCTACAGCAACTTCTTGCTAGATACGTCTCCACAGGCAAGGGAAACGAAGGCAAAAATGTGCTATTGGGACTTCATCAAAATAAAAATCTTTTGCATAGCAAAGAAAACAGTCAATAAAACCAAAAAACAAGTGACAAAATGGGAGAAGATATTTGCAAATGACATATCAGATAAAGGGCTAGTATCCAAAAATCTATAAAGAACTTATCAAACTCAAGGCACCTGGATGGCTCAATCAGTTAAGTATCTGCCTTCTGCTCAGGTCATGATCCCAGGGACCTGGGATCGAGCTCCACAACAGGCTCCCTGATGGGGAGCCTGCTTCTCCTTCTCCTGCCTACTTGTACTCTCTCTCATCACCTCTTTCTCTCAAATAAATAAATAAAATCTTTTAAAAAAAGGAAGAACTTATAAAACTCAACACCCAATGAACAAGTAATCCAATTAAGAAACGGGCAGAAGACATGAACAGACATTTCTCCAAAGAAGACATACAAATGGCCAATAGACACATGAAAAGATGCTCAACATCACTCAGCATCAGGGAAATGCTAATCAAAACCACTGTGAGATACCACCTCACACCTGTCAGAATGGCTAAAATGAACAATTCAGGAAATGACAGATGTTGGCGAGGATGTGGAGAAAGGGATACCCTCCTACAATCTTGATGGGAATGCAAGCTGATGCAGCCACTCTGGAAAACAGTATGGGGGTTCCTCAAAAAATTGAAAATAGAGCTACCCTATGACCCAGCAATTGCATTACTAGGGATTTACCCCAAAGATACAAATGTAGTGATCCTAAGAGGTACCTGCACCCCAATGTTTATAGAATCAATATTGCACAATAGACAAACTATGAAAAGAACCCAGATGTCCATGGACAGATGAATGGATAAAGAAGAGATGGTATAGACAACACACACACACACACATACACACACACACACAGGAATATTACTAAGCCATCAAAAAATGAAATCTTGCCAGTTGCAATGACATGGATGGAACTGGAGGGTATAGTGCTAACTGAAATAAGTCAATCAGAGAAAGACAATTATCCTATGATCTCACTCACGTGGAATTTAAGAAACAAAACAGAGGACCATAGGATAAGAGAGGAAAAAATCAGAAGGGAAATAAACTGTAAGAGACTAAGAAAGTGGGAGGGGAGTGGGAGGATGGGGTAACTAACTGCATGATGGACATTAAGGAGGGCACGTGATGTAATGAGCACTGGGTATTATATAAGACTGATGAATAACTGTCTTCTATCTCTGAAACTAATAATATATTATATGTTAATTGAATTTAAATAAAAACAGCAAGTAGCAAAAAATTTTTCAAAAGGGATTAAGTTAAGGAGAAATGCATACACATGCATATGTATAGGTTGATATAGTGTGTGTGCATGTGTGTGCGTGAAAACAAATATATGGAAAGTTGAAGTAGATCGCATTAGGAATAACAAAAATAAACTCAAAAACATAACAGAAAACCAATACCTGATGACTCTCAAGCAAGCCTCTGGAACACAGAGGAAAAAAGCAATAAAAAAAATAAACTGATGAGGGAGAAGTTGATAGATCTGAAGCAGCAGAACTGGAGGGAACTCAATGTCCTATTTCTTTTAGCTACTTCTCAGGAATAGATAAAAACAAAGTCAGCAAAATATATTAAGAAGACTTTCTGGTATTATGAATGATCAAAACATGCCATTTTAGAAACTAAATAATTAGGAAATACCTTAGAAGTCTTCAATTAAGAATGAAAAATATAGTTTTTTTTTAAATAAAAGAAAAATTTCCGTATTTCTCTGAAAGACTAAGTGCCAGGACATATGGAATTTATATCTATAATACTTGTGAGGAAAAGTTTTCTCCAGAAACTTTTAATATGGGCAATTTATTTTTCATTTTTTAATGCAAGTGAGAGAGTTATTTACAAAGAAATACTCAGAAAATTTACTCTTCATAATATTTTCAAAAATATTATTTGCTATTGTACTTAAGATAATTATGAAATTACTATGTTATAAAGCATCATCAAGTAGGAAGGAAATCCTTGTACATACATGTTAAAAGGATGCTTTTATAATTTAAATTGTCAAAGAGTCAGCTACTCAAGGATCTGAGCAAAGTAGAATGGGAAGGCTTAATTCACCAGCATTATGAAATACAATCAGAAATTCAGGCAGGGTATCACTCATACAGGGCCTTGCAGTTTAGATATAGAAAGTTTAATCTCTTTGCAATGGGGAGACACAGAAGGATTTTGAGGAGGGCACAGTTACTTGACATGATTTGTAATTTGCAAAGATCCCTAGAGCTTCAGTGTAGAAGAGTTTTCTGGGGGCGCCTGGGTGGCTCAGTGGGTTAAAGCCTCTGCCTTCGGCTCAGGTCATGATCTCAGGGTCCTGGGATCGAGCCCCACATCGGGCTCTCTGCTCAGCAGGGAGCCTGCTTCCCTTCCTCTCTCTCTCTGCCTGCCTCTCTGCCTACTTGTGATCTCTGTCAAATAAATAAAAAAAATAAATTAAAAATAAAAAAAAATTAAAAAAAAAAAAAAAGAGTTTTCTGGAGAAGTAGAAACGAAAGGCCAGGTAGGCGCTATTCCAGAAGTCTAAGGGAGATATGGTTGAGACTTAGACCAGGGACATAGCAGTGAAACTGGAGAGAAGTGGAAATATGTAGAATATGTTTTGGGGAAAGACAAGATATGATGTGGTTTGGAATGTCAAGAGTGAGAAAACTAGAGAAATTAAGGATGATCTCTTGAATTTGACTTTTGCAACTGGATGGATAGTAGTATCTCTCCCTGGGGTGGAAAATATTAAGAAATACATTTATAGAGGGAGGAAGAATCAAGAGATCTTTGAAATGTTTAATTTGAAAGTGCTTAATTAAATATGAAACATGGTGATGGTTGAATGTATTAGCAAATAGCTAATGCTTTGTGTGACAGCAGTACTGAGGGATATCACCCAATATGCCAGATTGAGGAGAGCCATACTTGCCATACGTGCTCCTGGACATACCCTAGATGTATGACTCAGAGGGATGCTCAACAGTGGTCTGGAAACTCCATGAATTCTCTGAGATATTTGAATTAGGGAGCAGAAGATTATAAAACCACAGAAACTGTTTTTGCAACTGTTATTTTGGACCCAGCTTTTTCCTTTGAAGTAGCACAACTGCAGACATACTTCTGTTAGTTCCTAAGATGAACACTCTAAAGGATTCAGTGTGAAATATGTATGCATGTCCCACTAACTGATCTTGAAGAAACAGCAATCAGGAAATTGTAGTTAACCTCATTTGGAGCATTGCAGTTTATCTATAGGAAAGTTAGGCAGGAAGCCCACACTGATATTAAAACTAAAAGGAACACAAAACTTTTATATGTTAATATAGATTTTTTGAACAGTCTCAGTGGTTTTATATTTTTCCAATTTTTCTACAATGACCATTTATTACTTTTATTTTGTAAAAAAAAAGCTTCTTAAAAAAACCTATAAATTTTTCACTCCAGTGAAAATTTAAATTCCTATTTTTTTTGTTTTGTTTTGTTTTTTTGAAATTGAGTATGTTAGGTAAATTTGCATTTGGAAATTTCCTTGTATGAGGTCTATATGAAAGAAATGGAAACAGTGATTTTGGCACGAGGATATTTTAACAACACTACATACAATGGTGAGAAGTTGGAAATAAATCCTCAATACAAGGGGATTTAAAAGAAAACAATGTGATGTATCTACACCACTGATAATGGAATGATTAAAATTAAGCTTGTTATAAGCACCTTATGAACAAGGAAAATGTTTATACCATAGTTGTTAATTGACTACAAAAATACATATTTTCAGATAATCATAAATATTTAAGAGTCACTAAGAACCCAATATACTATGACAGAATGTTAGCTATAGTTGCTTGTAAGTGTTAAAATAAGCTATATCATTCTTATATTTTAATCTTTTATATTTTATTATACATCTTCTATTTAATTTATAAAATTTTCAATTATTCAAATTTCAATTGATATATTTTTGGTTTTAACCCACTGAGCCACCCAGGCACCCCTTATATTTTTTTGTTTTATAATCAGACAAAACTGGCAAAAACAGAACATAACATGATTTTTGGGGGGAAATTTTGAGCTATATTTTCAATATCTGGAATTCCATCAGACAACTGTCATGGGATAGGGAAACCATACATAACATCCATCTCTCCCACCTCAAGTTTGAACTAAATAACTATGACTGAAAGAGTAAAGAAGATGTGAAACCAAACTTTGTTGCTAATAAGGTCAATTATCTACAGGTTAGTTGCTTTCTTGATAACAAACCCCAGAATTTGAGATACCACCCCCCAATCATAGGTATATTACATATACCTATGAGAAAAGAGAAGAAATAACAAGCCATCTCTTCATGTCAGGTTCTGCTCTCAAACTCAGTGGCCAAATAAGTCACTCATCTTTCGAAAGGGAATGAGTTAAGGGAGGCTACAAAGGGGAGGAGGAAGGGAGGAGCTAGTAATGTTATGCTTTAGAATCCCCTGCCCTGGGAAGCAGGGAAGGAAACCCCAGAAGTTAGAAAGTTAGGCACATAGCACCTGGTTGGCTCAGTCGGTTAAGTGTCTGGCTCTTGATTTCAGGTCAGGTTGTGATCTGAAGGTAGACATCAAGTCCAGCATTGGGCTCAGTGCTGGGCAAGGGGTCTGCTTAGGTTTCTCTACCTCCCTCTGCCCCTACCTCCCCCATCCCCACTTCCCACTTCACCACACCTCTCACTCTCTCAAAAAAAAAAAAAAAAAAAAGAAAAGAAAAAAAAATTCTGGCACATGAATCCTAGTGAATACTACCTATTACATGTAGGAACAAATTCATTTCTATGGATTACATTTGTTTTTAAATTTTGTTCATGGTCCCTAGAACAAACAACACGTGCACTTCTATTAATAAATTTGTACTTCACAGTTACTAGCTCTTCCTGAGCAATGGAACCAAATTTAGGAAAAAAAGATATTTAGAGTATTTATCAAAAGTCATCTTGATATGGCTGATATAACAAAGCTTCTACATACCTATACCTTTAGGTTTGATGTTGCTGTTGGAATATATATATATTTTCTGAAAGGAAAACATTCCTTTTTATATATAAAGTAAAATATAAAACTATTATTTACTTTTTCAAATGGAAAATTATAGATGATTTTTAATTACCTTACAAAAATAAAATGCTTTATAACTCTAATACATTTTTATGTCATTTAACAATATACCTTGGACATCCTTCTATGGCAGCATATGGAGATAAATTTTTTAAAATAAATGCAAAGCATTCTATTAAATGGGCACTTTTTTTTTTTTAAGATTTTATTTATTTATTTGACAGACAGAGATCACGAGTAAGCAGAGAGGCAGGCAGAGAGAGGAGGAAGCAGGCTCCCTGCCGAGCAGAGAGCCCGATGCGGGACTCGATCCCAGGACCCTGGGATCATGACCTGAGCCGAAGGCAGAGGCTTTAACCCACTGAGCAACCCAGGCTCCCCAAAATGGACACATTTTTAAATTTCTTTATGTAATTCTCCCTTGATGAACCATTAAATTTGGGGGCATTAAAAATGCAGCAAATCTTATTAGTGGAACTATATATTTCTTCACTTAGATTATTTTCTAAACTAAAATAGTACAATCAAAATGTCTAGGTAAAGAAACGCACAGCTAAATTTTTCTTACTATGCCAGTACAGGCTTCCATAAAAAAACTTAATTGAGTAAAATTCCACCAAAAATAATTATTTTGGGTAGATTTCCAGTTCATTGGAAGTGCTATGTACTCTATTTTTACTGTATTTGAGTACAGAGAAAAATGAAAGAAAATATTTGATTAGTTATCATGTTATTCTAGCAGTATTTCTACAGTCTAGCAAAATATATGAATGTAATATTTAAGGTTCATAATTGCACAATATTTCAGGAGAAAATTAGTAAAACATGGTGAATTTATACTTGTTCCAAGATTTAATTTTAATGTATTTCTAATTAAGACACTTAATGGGTGAACTAACTAGCATGTTTTGTTTAGAAATATATCTAACAATTTGTTCAGCCAGACCCTGAACATAAACAAACATTTTTCCTCTCAGATCATGTATCCTAAATGCAACACCCATTATTTAGGTATATTTAAACTTCATTATGTCACAATTTCTAACCTGCTATTTCTAACCTGTTTATGGAAATGGCTCATTCATTCCTTCACTCATCTGTGAACAGTATATACTTTGATCATGAATGCTTCAGTTATAGTGTTAAGTGATAAGAATACACTTAAGATGTGTCAGATATGACTTCTATCCTCTAACATTTTATAGAAACTATATCATTCTGCTAAAAAAAAAAATAAGCTGCGGTAGTCTACACAGTCTAAGATCAGCAGTGTAGACTCAGGCAATTTAAATAATACACATTCTATTACCATAGGATTTATTGTTTGAATCAATGTGTGGATTACACTATTCTCTGATTATTACTGTGAAGTGTGCACAGTGCTTATTCACCCATTTAGGGAAAATGATAAAGTATTCCAATGTGTCCTTGAGGACAAGCCCTCTATTTTAATATTTAAGAGTTTAAGTGTTTATGATATATAGTCTACCCAACCATCTCTCTGCTCTCAGAGAAAATCAGTATTTTCATGGCCATCAGATGGACATTTCTACATAAAGAGAGAAAAACAGTTAATCTGATCTCCCTGGAAGCACACCGTATTTTCTGTTATATTCTAGTTCTTTTCCCAATTCAGGATTCTACTATCAAAACACGTTCAGAACATATCTGTAGCATCAGAGTCCTAACTCTTAGCTAAGGAATCAGTGACCTATTGAGAAGAGAGGAAGAAGAGGTTAGGAAGGCAGTTATGTGGTTTTTTTGTTTTGTGCTGTTTGTTTTTTTGTTTGTTTGTTTGTTTGTTTTAATTCATGGATAAAAGGAATATGGAATGTTTATCCTTTGTAAGGCACTGTGCTGGGTGCTAAGGATCCATGGAAGAATGGAGCAGAACTGAGCCGGAGAGGAATATTAAAACTGAAATGGTCAAAGTATTATTTTTTTATGGATGCTGTTATCTAGAGGACCATTTGAACAGGAAGTTTAAGATCTTCTAATTTCCAAACATTCAGTTGTATACATGAGACTTTTCTTGTCTCGATGTATTTTGTCCACAAGTTGTTGTTTTTGTTTATTTGTTTGTTTTTAAGATTTTATTTGTTTATTTGACAGAGATCACAAGTAGGCAGAGAGATAGGTTGGGGGGGGTGAGGAGAAGGCTCCCCACTGAGCAGAGAGCCCAATGCGGGGCTCGATTCCAGGACCCTGAGATCATGACCTGAGCCAAAGGCAGACACTTAACCCACTGAGCCACCCAGGTGCCCCAAACAAGTTTTTTTTTTTTTTTCCTTAAGATAGTGAAGATCAATGCTTTCATATCATTCCAATTACGCATGTAAAACATCTTCCACCAGAAGTCTGAAAAATATGTATAGTTTTCACAATTATAGTTACCTTTAAATGAAAGCAAACATAAATAAAAGTGTTTTCTTTATAGATGACGGGTAAGATGAGAATAAACTGGGTGTGATTTATCTGTCACTTGAGCTGAGAATGAGTATTACCTAGGAATTTGCTTGAAATGAAGAATCTCAAGCCCCACCCCGAATATACACTTCAAGAGATCTTTAAGTGTGCATATTAATGGTATAATAAAATTAAGAAGCACTGCTCTATAGAAGTTTGTGGAGCTTGAAACAGAATGAGACAGGGTTACAATGCGAGGTAAGGTGCTAAAAGGAAAAGGAAAGGGGAGATGCACGGTCAGTAGGGCGGAGCAGGCAGACATGCTATTCAGATCACTCTCTGTCTTGTTCTCCTTTAGAATACTGAGGGATCCTGGCAGCATTCTAAGAGGTTTGTGATAAGCTCCTATAAACTCAGGCAAAATAAAATTACACATTCTGGACCTGCAAGTCTCTTGACCTAGATGGCAATCTTTTCTAAGCAAATTGAATGTTTTAAGTTACTTTTGAGGAACTACCACAGCTGTATCGTGTTTCTTCTGCCATACATTCCCAGCAATGAGCCAACGACAGAGCCAACCGGGCATCTAAAACCATTATTCTTTCCTGAAACTTAGAAGAATCTCCTAAGTGAACATCTTCGGTAGAATCATTAGACTCTTTCATTTGTGCTATCCTAGAACTTAATTCCTGCCTAGTGGATTATATGTTTGTCTCCTCACAAGACAGACTCCCTGAAAACAAACCCAGCCTCCTGCTTCTGGCGCTCCAATCAATGGCACGGTGCCTATGCACAGCAGGCGCTTCATACCTGCTTAATTAGGGAAGGACTGATTGGCTAAATGACAGAATGAATGATGGACTCCATAGTTTAAGTAAAGGAGATTTCATTTGTCCTCGTGGGCTAACAAGGAACGCAAAGGAGAGCTCTGTCCTCAGCAGTTCTGTGAAGAGGGTCATTACGCTACAGGGGCTCATCCCTTGATTTTTCAAGTGGCAGCTGCTCCATTCACGCAGCAGGTAACACCAGCTACTCCATCACTGATAGCTCCAGGGAAGACCACTTACGGGGTAACTGCCACTTTAGGGGGATTTCCTATTTGCAGAGATAGCAGGCTACCAAGCCAATCCTGTTCCTTGTATATATATTCCACACCACTTCTGGATACCAACACGAATATATACAAAACATTATATTGAATCTGGTTGTCTTCTCCGCCACATCCAGGGTCACTGGATCGGGCAGACACACCTTACAAGGATTAAAGGAGTTCTTGTGAAAAGAGATAAAAAGAGAGATGCAAGGTAATGTAAGTAAAATCATAAAATGAATTTTATGTATCATTAATTCTGATAACTGATTTTATTGCTTTAGAAAATTATTATGGCAGTCTGCTACAAAATACTTAACCTAATTTAAATTTCAGAATACAGTTTTTGGCAAATCACTAGAAGCAATATTTTTAATCAATGAAGTGGATCTAATTTGGATTTCAGATGGAGAGAGAGAGAGAGGGTAGTGGGGTGGGGTGGAGGAGAAGTTTCCTAAGGTAAGCACTTTGTATCTCACAACTGTATTTTAAACATTGTTAGAGGAGCAGAATTAAATAATGATTTTTTTTCTATACAAAAAACCCACAAAAGAGGAAAGTCTGAACTATTTCCTTGCTAGCATATTTTAATTTATATTTTTATAAAGTCATTATGGTTCCAAGAATTACTTTATTACCACTACACACCATAATTTTGCCAAGAACCAGATGATTTTTAGAAGCTCTATTAGAATGCCTGGTAAATGTATATATTTTTAAATTTTATTTGAGATAGAGACAGAGCATGAGCATGAAGGAAGTGGGAGAGGCAGAGGGAGACGGAGAACCAGAACCCTCCCACCCCCCCAACCTCCCACCCCCTCACCCCCCCACCCCCACCACTCCCCCACTAAGGAGGGAGTCTGATGTGGGGCTGGATCCCAGGACCCTGAGATCATGACCTGAGCCAAAGGCAGAAGTTTAACGCACTGAGCCACCCAGGCATCTCTTGTTTTTGAAATCAGATTTTAAAATTGCCCTTGCTTTGCTCGGACCAACAATTTAACCTTAGCAAGTTATTCTGATTCTCAAAAGTTTAAACTAGGAAAGAGAGAGCTACATTGTTTTCTAAAGTTTAATTTTTCCAGTTGTTCAGATTTGTTTGATGGCATCATCTTTTTCAAAAGGTTTGGCTGCATCAAGCGTTAGTGCTATAAATAAAGGTCTCTTATACAGATGAAAAAGAAAGTCTCTACTTTCACATTTGTTCACTATAAAATGTTGGAAAATGTGAGAAAAGGCAATGTTCGTATCAGTCAGTTGACTACATGCTGTGAATTGTAGGCAGCTCTCACAGAATCCTGGCTTCATTTCCTTGTTTTATTTCTTCCCAGAGCAATCATCCATGATACCAGCAAATAAAGCTATCCACTGCACTTAACCTAAAACCTAGATGAGGTCAGTGACTGTCAGAGTCAAATAAGAGCCAGCAGTACATAAACCGGTCTGTCCTCTGGACATTGTTGAGGAATGCAAACATTTTTTAAAATGATGCATGTGTGTTGATAGGAGGAAAAGTGAATTAACTCGGCTTATTCAACGGAGATCAAAGGCTTTAAAATCAATGGGCCAAATTCTGCTTTTTATTTATGTGTCTATCACTCCTGATGAAGTCAAGATGCCCATAAATGAAAGCAGAAGGCGGCCCAGCTCATTCTAGATATTGGCACGTTTTACCTTTATCTTAAAATGTGATGCTTTGTGTCACACACACACACACACACACACACACACACACGAAAGGTTATGTACAGATCACCTATTTTTACTACCTGTGATTGACAGCCCAGTTTCTACTGACATACATTTCCTTTAAGATGTGTGGAAGTATGTGAGAAGACTTCACTTCACCCAGATGAATTTAACATGATTTGGTGAAAAATTAAGTACTAAGAAAGTGATATCTGGAACCAATTTGCTAGGTGGTCCTCAGAAAAAGAGGAGGCCACCTGGGTCTGGGGGGAGGGGAAGTTAATCATCCCCTAAAGAAATGGAAATTATGATCCTCTTAGAACACACTGTGGAAGAGATAACTGAATCAAAGAACTTTTGAATGGAAAACAAGAGCTGCATTTTTGACAAAGCAAGTTCAAAACATCCAATATGTGTCTTAGAGAACAATGGATTACTTTCTAGGAAATCCAGCATGCCCTCATGGCGGGAGGTGGTGGGGGAGGATTATCAGGAAATTACATTGGGCCAATGATGATTTATTCTCCTTAACAGACCATTTCACCAAACAGGAAAGCCAAAAGTCTCAGACAACTGAAGCTGGAAAGGAGGATACTCTGACAAGTACCCCATATTTAGGTGACATTATTTCAAGTACCATAATCTCATCCTCAAAATATCAGAGGACATAGAGGAAATGCACTTGGGTTTCTTCAGAATGCGGTAGAACACTATGACCCATACAAAAAGGATTCATTTTTTTAAAGGTAATGGATTGATATACAGTGGAATAATTCCAAAGTAATTTATGAATGCTGTACATATTCATATACATTAAAAGAAAATGATCAAAAGGTAATAAAGCAAAACATGGAATACCTATATCAGAATATTTAAGAAGGATTACTTCATTAGCTTTATACTTTCTACACTTTGTAACAAAATAGCATACTTAAATATTAGATCAGAGCACAATTATTTAAAGAACTATTGTCATCTACATGTATATACAATGAAAAAATACACATAACTGTTTTGACTTATAAGCTAAATTAAAAATGCCTTAAAAAGAACATAAAGTGAAATTTCTTGATATTTTAATCACATAGGTCATTCCAACATCGGTTCATTTGAATCGAACATTTAGACCATTTCAAAATATACTTACTAAATGCCTGTCCTATTCTGAGATCCCAAAGTTTTCATGAGCTCTGCTAATAATTTACAAATTATGTTAAAATAAAGCATTTTATTTCATCTTTACAACTCTGTAAACTTTTATTTTCAGCAAATGTATAGTCAAAGAAGTAAAGGATTAGGTCCCATAGGAAATAAGAAAGACTGTGATTAAAAGCAGTGTCCCTTCCCATGTGCCACTTCCTACTATTATAACTGTTTCCTATTAAATAAAAGATTCAGTATTTTTGATTCACTATAGACTAAAGGTGTTATTTGTGGAAAGTTTGAGATAGGGAAACTAAGTCTTCGTAAGAAAATAATGACCAATGACAAAATGATTGCAAAAAGCAAGCATGCTTCCTGTTCTCTATGGAGCTACCAGAAAGGGTGGATAACGTTGGATAACAGAATACTATATGGCACATTTTGTAGGAGCAGTGAGAAGACAGCCACGCAGCATTAAACTGTGAAGGTAATGTCAAGAACATCAGTGTTCCTCATTAAAGTCTAGGAATCTAGACAAATATTTTAGAATATTCAGATTTTATTTGTTTAAAAGATATGCTTGTAATATGTAGAATTGTGGGAAATCAAAGTGGTCACACAAATCACTGAGGACGATAACCATTGGTCTCTATGACTCAGTAATCTTCAAAACTGAGCCACAGTAGGGTATGGCTATCTACAATTTGCTATGGACTATGAACCAAAATAGATATAGGATCCATTAACTCCAATTGTTTATATATTCTCTTTTTTTTAAGATTTTATTTACTTGACAGAGACACAGCAAGAGAGGGAACACAAGCAGGGGGAGTGGGAGAGGAAGAAGCAGGCTCCCTGCTGAGCAGGGAGCCAGATGAGGGCTCCATCCCAGCACCCTGGGGTCATCACCTGAGCGGAAAGCAGATGTTTAATGACTGAGCCACCCAGGTACCCCTGTTTATATATATTCTTAATGGAATCGTGTTTTAACTACAGTGGGATTTTTAAGGAAAAAAAAGGGTTGTCACATTAATTTCTGAATATTTGAATACTGTTTATTCATTTAAATGAGTATCAATAAAAACTATTTGATACCGGACCTCAGTCAGGTATGTACATAGCTGCTGATTCAATTGTTTTGCTATGTGATTTTTTTCCTTAGCAGTAACATTTTCTAACAATAAATGTCTACTTACTATTGTATACATAATCACAAGTAGTTTTTTGATCAAAGTATTTGAACCAGTTGAACAGATTGAACATGTCAAACACCAAACTTCATTTTGCCAGTGAAGCTTACTTAAATTACTACCTACCAGTCATCAATATGCTAATCTTGCTTCTCAAGGACTTGGTAAGTTGCAGCACCTGAAAATGCTTTATTTGAAGAACCACAGAATAGCTACTGTGTATTGAGAGCCTATGTAGCCGACCGGGAAGTGCCTCCACTTGGATGCCCTGAATAATTAATTGAGGGATATCTGTTGTCCTTCTAGATTCTCATCACATTCACTCCCAAGCACTGCTTGTCTGGGTTGATTCCAGGCAATGAATGAGCACTCTGGGGTAACATGAGGAGCATTTGTTTGAGATGTGGGACTTACCTGATGAGTGGCTTCAGCGCTAGGACCCCCTGGGGATCTTGCCAGACCTTTCTTGAATATGCACTGCACTCTGAGACTCTTTCTATTCAAACCTCCCCCCTCCTCCTCTCTTTCAGCGTCATGACAGCTTTGCAACTAAAGGCTGTCCACACCTTCTTCCTTTCCCTTATTTTTATCCTTGACCCACATTTCTTGCAATCATTCACTCA
This sequence comes from Martes martes, assembly GCF_963455335.1. Lineage (NCBI taxonomy): Eukaryota > Metazoa > Chordata > Mammalia > Carnivora > Mustelidae > Martes > Martes martes. The sequence continues at coordinate 186,432,096 of NC_137889.1, forward strand.
TGTGAATTTTATCTTGGCATATGCTTCCCAAAGGAACCATACAAACAGAGGCATTGAAAGGAGTGGTCTGAGAAAACAGGCACGCTAACATGACGTTAGAAGGCCCCAGCTTGGGGCACCTGGGTAGCTCAGTGGGTTAAAGCCTCTGCCTTTGGCTCAGGTCATGACCCCAGGGTCCTGGAATTGAGCCCCTCATCAGGCTCTCTGCTCAGCGGGGAGCCTGCTTCCCCCCTTTCTCTCTGCCTGCCTCTCTGCCTACTTGTGATCTCTGTCTGTAAACAAATAAATAAAATCTTTAAAAAACAAAAATAAGGCCCCAGCTTATGATGTTCCCATTACTAAAGATTTCACAGTTGGTGACCTAAAAAAGATGTCCACGAAGAGGGAAATTCCCCAAGAGGCAGATTCCAGGTGTTGAAGATACAGGGGTGAGTGGGTTCTGATTTCCAATTTATGTGCTTGGAGGTACAGCTCCCCCACTTCCCCACCAAGCAATGCTCTGCTACCAGCTGGGTGTCCTACAATACAATTCAATTCTGACACTACCTACTTGGAAATAACATCAGATTCCACAGGTTAAGGGTTCAGTCCTGCAAGACTGTCCCCACCTCAGATGCCAGTCCCAAGCCCAATTTATTATCTGTGTTTCTGACCCATCACCTATAAGCTCCCAGAATGCCCTGCTTGGGTTTAATTTGCTAGAGTGGCTCAGAGAAACATTACTTACTATGTAACAGCCAGAGGAAAGAGATGCATAGGTCAGGGGTAGAGGCTGAGCTTCCAGGCTCCCTCCAAGCATGGGACTTCCCAAAATCTCCATGCCTACACCACCCTGGAAGCTCTCCAAAGCCCATCCTTTCGGGTTTTTAAGGAGGCTTCATAACATAGACATGATTAATTAAATCAGTATCTACCGATGACTGAACTCAATGGCTGGCTCTTGTCCCCTCCCTGGAGGTCAGGAGGGTGGGACTGAAACTTCCAACCTTCTAATCAGGTGGTTGGTTCCTCTAGCAACCAGCCCCTCCTTAAGTGGAGTCCAAAAGTCTCCTATTAACATAACAAAGGACACCTTGATCACTCCCATTACTTAGGAAATTCCTTGGTTTTAGGAGCTCTTTGCCAGAAAAGATGAAGACTAGCTATAAGTATTTCTTATTGTAAATCACAATATCATAGAAGGAAATAATACCTACAGGTATAATAGAATCCATGGCTACAGCTGAGCTGTGTTGATATATTGTAGAGGGATAGTGAGAAACTGAAGGTCATTAATTAGCAACTAAAGGCTACACATGAAAGTCAGGGAGTCTCTTTAGTAACTTACAAAGAGGCACTTATCACCTGAAATGGATGACTAGACACAGCCAAGTAGCAGACTGAGGCCCAGATAGAATAACAGAGCTACTGTGACATTTAAATTTCCAACCAAAGTAGGTCATTATGCTAACGTTAGACCCGTATTGTTAGAACTTGGGACCGAGGAACATGGGATGAATGTACCAAAAGATGTTAGTCTTAGAGAGATCTTTAAACCCCCAGAGTCATATAGGCAGGCCAGGTCCGAGGACACAGACCAGCCAAATAGGATCCTTAGCTTCAAGCAGGATGGAAATCTAACCAAGCCAGCAGGCAATGAGAGCAGAGTATACCAGAGATACAGAGAGAGCAGATACAGATGGAAGGAGTATCTGGGAGACTCTGAAAGGAAAAGGAACAGCTGTCTTATCTTTGTTGGAGGTCTGCAGTTCTGTTTTTTGTTGTTTTTTTTTTGTTTGTTTTGTTTTATTTACTTATTTGACGGAGATCACAAGTAGGCAGAGAGGCAGGCAGAGAGAGGAGGAAGCAGGCTCCCCGCTGAGCAGAGAGCCAGTTGCAGGGCTCAATCCCAGGACCCTGGGATCATGACCTGAGCTGAAGGCAGAGGCTTTAACCCACTGAGCTATTCAGGAGCCCCGAGGTCTGCAGTTTTTATGGAGGATGGTGGTCTGATGTTAATGTCCTCTCAGGCATCCAGCAACTGGTCAAACAAGGATGAACGTCCAGGGGTCCCCCATAAGTTACTTATCCCCTGGAACCCTGGGGTCTCGGCATCAAAGCATGTAGAGTCTGTGGTGTTGGAGAATGTTCATAATGACCCTACCTGGTCACTCCTTAGATATTATCTATTGTGCTGATGGATTTCAAAGAAATCATTATCATTAAGTCCTTTATCTTTACAGGAGGACATGCATTAAGGCATGTGTAAGGTGGAGGTGCAGGCCCTAGCAAGAATAGAAGCAGGAAAAAAGCAAAGAAACAAAACAAAACAAAAAGCAGCTCTTTCTTTCATGGGCTCCCTTCAGTTTCCCTGTCTTGAGAGCTTCAGAAGTTGCCAACCTAATTCCTAGAGCCAGCATTCCTCCTTCACTAGAAGATGCTACAGAAGGCTCTCCCCAAGAAGTGTTACACAGGAAAGCCAGGGTGGCTCAGTTGGTTAAGCATCTGCCTTCAGCTCAGGTCATGATCCCACTGTGCTGGGATCAATCCCGCATCAGGCTCCCTGCTCAGTGGGGAGCCTGCTTCTCTCTCTGCCTGCAGCTCTCCATGCTTGTGAGCTCTCTCTCTCTCTCTCTCTCTCTCTGAGAAATAAATAAATAAAACCTTAAAGAAGGCGAAGAAGAAGAAGGAGGGGGAGGAGGAGGAGGAGGAAGAGGAGGACAAGGAAAAGGAGGAGGAGGAAGAGGAGGAGGAGGAGGAAGAGAAGGAGGCAGAAGAAGAGATGATGAAGAAGTGCTACATAAGTGCTACACTCAGAAGTTGTCTTCATCTTCTCTTTGGCTTCCAGGCTGACTAGGGTTAAATCCCTGGAAAACTCAGACATGGATTTGCAGGGAAGGAGGAAACGATATACCAAAGGAACTGCAATGATTAGACAAAGATTCCTCATAGGAGCTAAAAGAGTATCCCTGAGGCTTAGTTAGAACATACTGGATCAGTGAACCTAGGATGTAAGACTTGATAAACAAGATGTTATTGATTTGGAGGCACTTTCTCAGGTGACCAGACTTCATACTGTAATAAGAACCCCACAAATTGGGGCCAACTCACTGTTGTAAAGGCTCTTGAAGTGTGGAAAAAGTGATGGTCAACACTGATTGAAGTATAAACCCTTGACTTATGGCAAGTGGCAGAGTAATAAAGAGCTGAGAGTAGTCGACATGCTGGGATGGATATATGTGAGTCCACAAGATTCACAGAAGACAACGCTCCACAGGTGAGTGTACAGGACATAGTAATTATTCAGTAAGACTACAAGAATACACTGATTAATGGAGTGCTGGCATCACAAAGAAGTTCAATCATGACTCTTCTCTGCAGGTTAACCCTGAGGTTAAGAGCCACCAAAGAGCCTGGTTTGATGATATTGATGGGGATAATATAGCCTTAGAATAATAGAAACCAAGTGGCAAAAGTGACAGTGCTAAACAATCAAAAGCCAGGATACTCTATCTACTCTAACTATGGCAGAGTGGAGGGGCATTCAAAGTGCTTGACATACAATAAGTGGTGAAAATAATATAGAGAGTGTGGTGGCAGGTGGGGTGAAATGGATGGATGGTGTTTGACATCTACAAACGGGAAAAGGTGAGAATAGATCAGGAGGATCAAGGTGGCTTTCTTGATGAAAAGTCATAATCCCTTACTCAATACTTGGACCAAACCTAACTTTTGCATCCAGAACTCTGACTGGAGAAGTATCTGAGTCCCTTGGAAGAAAGGCCCTGCAACACAACCACAAGTGTGTATTATAATAATTCCTTTAGTCTACTGCAAAGTGACCCATGGTCATTTGGACAGGTGTTTACAGTGGGAACAAGAGAATATCCAGGCATTACAAACACTGAGGGAAAAAAGGATTGATGTTAGTAATACCTGAAGACCCAAAGAATCAAATCAACCTCCTTTTAGAATAGCATGCCAGTTACATTTTTGCTCACAGGAGAAAAGCCAATAATTTTTGAGAACCTGATTTGTTAGGCACCAATAACATCATCTAGTGACATTCATATATCTGTTTATTACATTACCATCATTATTAGAAGCACAGTTGGCAGACATCATGGTATGATATAAAAAGCATAGCCTTTTAGGCCCACTGCATTCATGGGCTTACCCAGTCATTATTTCTCCATTCTCTAGTGTATAATGGGAATTGATATACTTGACAGTTGGAATAACTGCCACATTTGGTTCTTGGTCTATGGGGTAAAAATCTTTTGTGGTGGGAAAAGCCCAAATGGGCATCTCCAAAACTACTCCCCCTCACACACTGGCCAGAATCTAAATCTAAATCAGTGAAGTGTCCTGGAAGGAGAAAGAGAAAATAGTAGATTTTAGTGCCGATTAAAGATGTCAATGATGCAGAAATACTAATGCCTATCATATATGCATTTATTTTGCCATTTGGTATCTATAGAAGGTGGGAGGATCTGGAGAATAAATGTGGACTACTGCAATTAGTAGTATCTGTAAATAGCTGAAGGAAAGGAAAATGAGCAAAGTTGGTCTACAGATGGTTTAGCTTTCCATGTAGTGCAAACTGAAAAAAAAAAAAAAAGGTAGTGCCCTTGAAAGACAATGGAGAATGACCATCTTCACAATAGTTAGAATTATAAGCATTCCACTACTCATTTACTTTATGTAGAAAGGGAAGTGGTCCAAGGAGAGTGCATGATAGAGACACAGATACAGAGACAGAGACAGAGACTCTTGGGCAGTGGCCAATGGCTTGGTTATCTGTTCAGGGCCTGGATGGGTCCATCAGTGGATGGACATTAGGAATGGGCACAGAGAGTGAACATTTTTGTATCAAACATTAATGGCCATGAGTAATCACCCAGAAAACAATAGGCATTGAACAACAATTTGGGCAAAGTGAATTGTCAAATAAATACTAGTGAGTCATTACCCTTGTATACTCTGGACTTGCACAATGGGCACATGAACAAAATGAACATGGTGGCAGAAAATAAGGCTATAATGGGACACATTCTTTACTAGAAATATCAACAGTAAATACACAGAGGAATAGATAACTATTTTGTATACTGAATGTCTTTCCTGCCCACAGATCCATAATCAGCAGCATTATTTGAAGTCTTAGGGAATTTATATTCCATAAGGATGTAATGCACAAAACATAGTATCTAGTCAGATAATCTACTTTACAGTGAAGGAGATATGTGAGAGCAAACACGACCATGGGATCATAAAATGTGATATATATATATATATATATATATATATATATATATATCTCATAAAATATTGTGCCATCCAGAAGTAGTTGGCCTTATAGAGAACTGCAATGGCACAACTGAAGTGCCAATTCAGAGGCAACCCTCTGAAAGAATAAGATGACATCCTTAGGATACCATATGGTGCATTAAATTAGAGACCTTTACATAAGGATGTATTCACAATGGACAAATATATGGGTCCACCAGGCAAGGAGTAGAAACAGAACTAGCTTCATTTACCATCAGTCCTAATGAACCATGGAGTGGTTTCTGCTTCTTGCCCTCAGAGTTTACATGGTTGAAAATCCTGGTCCCCAAAGAAGTATACTTTTGCCAGGGGACCCAGCAAGTGCTCCAGTGGACTACAACCTATGGCTGTTGCTAAAGCACATTAGAGTCCTTGTGTCCAGGGACCAGCTGGTAAGAAGTATTGATGTCATCACAAGGATAATAGACCTTGATCACAAGGAGGAGGTGTGACTGTTTTTATACAATGGGGACAGGGAAGAATAAATATGAAACCCATGTGATACCTGCTGTTGCCTCCTGGTATTCACTTATACTAAAAGGACCTGCATAGCAAGTCTGGTTTGAGAATGCATGATTCCCATGGACTCAAACACTTTAGTAATGAAGGTTTGGGCCACAGGACCATATAAGCCATCAGAACCTGCCAAGGTGATACCTGAGGGTTAGAGTGAGAAGGATTTAGAATGGATAATAGAGGAAGGATAAATGAATACTAGTTGGGACCCTGCACGCAATTGTAGCAAAGAGAGATTGCCTGTCCTATAAGACTTCTTCACATTTTCCCCTTAGAAAGAGAAGTTCATGTGAAACATAGAGGAAAAAAACAAAAAACAAAACAAAAAGAAACAACAACAACAACAAAAAAACAACTCCATAAACTTGTGAAGCAAATTATATCTACATTGCACAAGGCGGAGGGATAATGGCAGCCATGAAAATATGCAATTCAAGCCATCTTGTGGGTAATGTGCTTGACTGATGTTCAAGCTACTGACTCTCTGGATTCACCATGTGTTCGTGCTGAGACCACATTTCTCATAGGCTTCTTGCACATACTGGCTTTTGAGTACTGTAGGGTATGGTACTGCAAGCCTACTCCTGTAAGACATGGAATCCTTCACTGGGAAACTTTGGCTCCAGAATTACCACTGCCTTGACTGAACCTTTCTTGGAGTTTCACTAAAGTTAGATTCTTTCTGTTCAAATCTCTTGTCTTCCCTGTTCTTGCATATGAGTTAGACATCATCGCAGTCTGAAGTCTCTCTCTGACTTCTTTTAATTTCACTCCCCTTATATCCTTCACCAATGTTTTCCTTCATAAATTTCTTGCAAATCATCTTCCATGGTGGTGTCCATTTTCTGGAGATCTCTAACACAGTCTAGAATGGGCTGGACACATAAGACATTCTCTGTCATGTTAACAATAGTTTTATCATGTAAATGTCATCATCACCATCATGTCCATAAGAGATTGGTGCTCCAGAGGTCAACACATTTGTCCAGAAAAAGAGCCAGAAAACTATGGAGCAGTCTGCCTGACTCTAAGGCCAGCTCATTTTCCATGACACCTAAGAGTGATTTATTTACCTTTAGCCCCAAGTTCAATGACTACCTAGTCCTTTGGAATCTAGTCATTTTTCTGTGGCAACCATTTCAATTTGGCCTAGGTTCCAAAATCCCTTTTGCTTTCTACCCTCCATCCACAGTGGTTTCTTCCAACTTTATAACATGCATGATATTTCCTTCTGCGATAGGGTCAAATAAAATCTCTCTCCCACCTTCTTTCTCTGGTTAGTTTCTCTTTACAAATTAGATCACATCAAATATTATTTCTGCTGCAAAGTATCTCTAGCTTCCATTCAGCTACAGTTAATATTGTGTGGTCATTTGATTAATTTTAACCCTTCCCTCACTCATATAATCCATATGAAACAGAAATAACATCTGATTTCACCTTTGTTTTGCCAGAATCTTATGTAATATCTACCACAGTGCACACTCACTAATATATTGTTGAAAGACTGAAGAAAAGATGAAATGAATACACCATGCTGCTTAATGCTTGGCTTTTAGAAAATACATTGTATTTGTTTCAAAATTCATTCTAGTTGCAAAAGATGATTAGAAATGGTTGGCATAAATTTTGTGCTTTACTTGTCATCCTTGCTAATAAATTTCAGTCACCATGTAGTAACTACTAAATCATAAGTTGAGAGACTGAGAGCTCATCAAACGAGGGTGCTAAATTGGTGGCACAATTACATTTGTCAAACCAGAAAATTATCACTGGAATGACTTTGAAAAGCACAAAATGTTCACTTTTTTTCTCTTTTTTTCTTCCAATAATATCACACAAATCCAATTATAGAAAATGAGAAATGTATCATTTGCCATGAGGAGGATAAAATTAATGATACTGACCATTATTCAGTTTTCCTCCATGTACAGAGAAGATCCAACCCTTCTAATCTTTTGAATTTGGATATAGCTTTCTAGTAAGTTATGGCCATAAAATGGATGTGAGGCATACTCGACTTCCCAGATCTCGCTTCCCCTTCTCTATGGATACCTGAAGGACATATTGGGATGTCAGAGCATTTCCACCAGGATCCAGGAGTGTCTAGTGCAGAATTCTGAGTTATGTGGCAAGAACAAGAAGAAAATATTTATTAAAAGCCATTGATACTTGCACATTATTTTTCCACACATTAAAACATACTCTATCTTGACTCTTAAAATATGTTTAGGTGTATTCCTGAAAACATGCATGAGGGCATATCTGCCTGAATATGTATTTTCAAATCCTTTGCTAGCTGAAATAGAGGACAAAGAACTATGAATGGAACAATGACTGAGCACACAATCTCCATAGCTATTTGGGTCTAAGAAGCCACATTTTATTATATGTGAGTGATACCTACTTAACATTTAATGGTCACCAGGTCATGGATTACATTTACTAAGAAATATTTTTTCAAAGTTTGCTACATAATTTTTTTTTCTTTTTTTGAAAACCTGAAAAGGTTATGGTTTGAAATGGTTATGAAAATTACCTGGAAAGTAATTAATAGAAGGTCTTAGAACAAAGATGTTCTCCAAAATATGAAACAAAAAATATGAGTTATTAACATTTTATGTTGTAAGCAATAGTCCACTAGAATATTTCAAAAGCATGAAGCCTTTTGAAATATTTTTGTTTGGTTGGGTTATTTTGTATGTGTTTTTACTTTTTAGTAATGTAAACATATGTAATAGTATTTTCCAGATGGAAAATGTACTATGTTTTGTGTGTGCTATCTCATTCCTTTAAAGTATGGTTTTAATCTTAATGCTTTTTTTACATAAAAAAGCAAAGGCTGTCAAAAAATGAAGTAAGATTTTAGAATATACCTGAAATATATATTTGCACATTTATAAGGTCCCACAATATAAGCATCATTAAATATCTCAGGATCTTAATTTGTTTTTTCAACTTCTCTTGAGTTCAAAGTGCAAAAGCAAGAAAATGTATTTCTGTATTTTTATTTTATCTCTCTCATCTTGTTTTGATGGATTAGGTACTGTAAGGAGTGCTGCCTTCCAGCAATTGATAAGTAGATACCTCACAGAGTGAGAAAAGAAAGTTTAAAAATGTTACTTCTTATAGTTTGTAAACTCCCTCACAACAGTTCTTAAGGAAAGAAAATCTTTTCAGTCTTTTTCTTGATTCTTGAGAAAATAATACATTATTTCTTATCCACAAAAATGCAGAGTTAATGTTTTTGAGTTGGCTTCCTAGTCACATAGTAGAACATTCAAGCCCATTAATAAATAACTGAATTAGCCATAATTTACTATGTATAATCACCATTGTTAGAATTAATTGTCTTAACATTGAAGTCTTTAAATTATTTATTTTACCAAAATCCAATTTAAACTCCACTGCACAAAAACTTGTACAAAGATAATTAAATGATCATAGCAGCATTTATCATAATAGCAAAAACAAAACAAAACAAAACACAAAATCCCACAATAATCCAAATGGTGAATGGATAAACACAATGTCATATGTCTATACAAGGAAATGTTACTTGCAGTAAAAATGAATGGAATATCGATTACATTTTGCTGTATGGATTAACCTCTGAGGTATTACAGCAAGTTAAAAAAGACATAAAATAGCACATACTGTATAATTCAATATATATGAAATGTTCAGAAAGGGCAATTTATAAAGACAAAATAGATTAGTGGTTGCCTGGTTGTTCTAAAACCAAACGTTGGTGATTGTTGGTAAACTTACCAAAAATTATTTAATTGTGCAATTAAAATGGATGAATTTTATGCTATGTACTTATTATATCAATAAAATTACTTAAAATACCTGATTCAATATTATGAGAAAATTATATATGAAAAGCTGTTAAGGAAAACCAATCCTAATTACAATAAAAATTCTTAATGTTAAGAAAGAATATCTCTAAAAATATTTATAATTATGGTCCGTACCTATTGAAATAGGTGATTTGAATTTTATTTCTGACATTTTTGACTGCATTTTATGCAATGACATTCTAAAGTAAGATAGTTAAGATAAAAATTAATTCACACATAGCATTTTCATCATGTCTGAATCATATGGATGATTAGCAATTTGAAACCGGTAACAGGTACTCAAAAACTTTCAAAACATAATGCTATTATAAAATTTATGTTCTCATGATTAGTGACAAAACAGAAAAAATAATTGAAAATCCAACTATGTAAATAGTACTAACAAAGAATAATAATAAAAAAGAACCAACTGAAATCTTAAAAAAATAAAAAGTATCAACTGATAAAGACAGAGGACAAAATGTCATAAACCAGATTTAAGAATTTTTTTAATTAAAAAAGAAAATCTTGGGATGCCTGGGTGGCTCAGTTGGTTAAGCCGCTGCCTTCGGCTCAGGTCATGATCCCAGGGTCCTGGGATCGAGTCCCACATTGGGCTCCTTGCTCAGCAGGGAGCCTGCTTCTCTCGCTGCCTCCGCCTGCCTCTCTGCCTGCTTGTGTGTACTCTCTCTCTGACAAATAAATAAATAAAATCTTTAAAAAAATAAAAAAATAAAAAAAAATAAAAAAGAAAATCTTAAGGTGAAAAAAGCCAGTCTGAAAGTCTGTCTGCTTTTTTTTTTTTTTTTTTAAGATTTTATTATTTGAGAGAGAGACAGTGAGAGAGAGCATGAGAGGGGAGAAAGTCAGGGGGAGAAGCAGACTCCCTGTGCTGGGAGCCTGATGCTGGACTCTATCCCAGGAATCCAAGATCATGACCTGAGCCAAAGGCAATTGCTTAACCAACTGAGCCACCCAGATGCCCAAAGTCTATCTGTTTTGATCCCAATTATATGACATTTCTGGAAAAGGCAAAGCTATAGAGAGAGAGTAAAAGATAAGTGGTTGGCAGAGGTTAGAGGGAGGGGAGAGAAGTGAACCACAGGGAATTTTTAGGGCGGTGTAACTATTCTGTATCATAAGGTAATGGTGGATTCATGTCATTATACATTTGCCAAACAAACTCACAGAACTGTACAACAGAAGGAATGAAGAGTAACATAAACTATCAACTTAATAATAATGCATCCATATTGGTTTATCAGTTGTAAAAAGTACACGCCAAGATGTTAAAAATAAGGACAGTTCTCTTGCACTGTTGGTGGGAATGCAAACTGGTGCAGCCACTGTGGAAATGGTAAGGAGTTTCATCAAAACTTTAAAAATGCAACTACCCTGCTTACCACCCAGCAATAGTACTACTGGATATTTATCCAAAGCATACAAAAACGCTAACTCAAAGGGAAACACACACCCCTATGTTTATAGCAGCATTATTTACAATGGCCAAGATATTGAAGCAGACCAAGGATCCATCAATTGGTGAATGGAGAAAGAAGATTATATATATCATATATATACAATGAAATCATATGCAATGAAATATTATTCAGCCATAAAAAGAATGAAATCTGGTCATTTGTAATGGCATGGCATTTCCAGTAACTTCCCCAGGATCAGACAACTAAAAGCAAATGAACAATGAACTCATTTTGTAAACTTATTTGAGATATCCAGGCTTTAAAACATACATTGAAAAATAAAAGTTTTTTCAGTAATATTTTGAGAAAATAAAGGTCTGTCAATAAGATCCACTAAGAGGTTACATTTTAAACCATTCTACGGTAATTTTTTAACCTTTAGTTTGCAGAGATTTCACAATAGAATGATGTGGCCCATACTATCTAATGTGATATTGACAGCTAATTCTTTGAGATAAGAAGAGTAGGAAACTTTCTGACAGGTAAAAACAGAAAAAACACTGAACTTGGGGATGTCAAATCTCTACCAATAGAGAGGAAGGAATCAGAGCCTTTCCCATTAACATCTGCACCCTGGCCATTCTGCTTTCCCTAGTATCTCCTGGATTTACCTTTTACTCTGTATGCTCCATTGGGTTTCCTTATCTGAGCAATATCATGTTTAATTTCTTCAGACACTTAAGGTTTCTGAATTCTGCCCTAAGAAGTTTTCAGGTGGGAGAAGAGCAGGAATTTAAGAGCATAAGAAGCTTACTTTTATCTTTCATCACACAAAACTCTGTGTAATTCAGAAGTAAAAGATGGGCAGAATTGTTTAACTTCAAACTCAAGGATGAATACAATTTTTCCTTTCTCCTTAGAAATGTACTTCATTAGAACAACTTGACTTTTTTGTTACCCAGTACATGTGAAGATTCCTTCCTTCCTACTCTTGTATTTTCCCAATGGTAACCACAAGCTAGTGTTTAAAAAGGAAACTGTAATCATTTAGTCATGCTGACCAACTCTTAGTCAACTTAGTCAACAACTTAGTCAACATGCTGACCAACAACTTAGTCAACTCTTAGTCAACTTAATCAACTTACTTAGTCAACTTAGTTAATCAAGTCAACTTGATTTCCTTTAAAATAAGCAGTGACATCTTTGAAATCACTTTCATTTTTATAATGAAATAGTGATTTTACAAATCATATACTCTGTTACTTCTCCTCTAGATGATAAATTTGATTGCTTGTTAGGTACACCAAACTTTTTAATGTAGGTATTATTTTGTAAGTAACTAATTGAATAAATTACATTTTTACATATTAATTTTAAAATTAATAAATAATAATTGGTACTTTTTAGTTTTGTGAGGTTTTGAAGCTTATTCAATGTTTGTGTGCTCTTTAAAAACAATGCAACATTTTGTTTTGTTTTATTTTATTTTTTTAATATTTTATTTATTTATTTGACACAGAGAGAGAGAGATCACAAGTAGGCAGAGAGGCAGGCAGAGAGAGAGGGGGGAGCAGGCTCCCCGCCGAGCAGAGAACCTGATGTGGGGCTCAATCCCAGGACCCTGAGATCATGACCTGAGCCGAAGGCAGAGGCTTAACCCACTGAGCCACCCAGGTGCCCCACAATGCAACATTTAAATTATAAATCAGGTATAGGACATTTGAAGGAACCCCAGCAAATAAAGGTCCCACAGCTTAAGTTATATTAACTTCTTGATAAATAAACTTTTGCTAACATATAGTGAATGCTTTCCCAATAGGCTTTATTGAAAATGTTTTTCATGCATTATTTCATTTTTTCCCCTTATAATGTCCATGTGAGGTAGATATCTTTATTAACCACAACTGATGAGAAAGGACAACGAGGCAGAGAAAGATTAAGAAGATAATAAATGGTGGAGCTGGAATCAAACCTAACACCGTATTCCTGGATTTCTAAAAAAAAAAAAAAATATATATATATATATATATATATATATATATACACCCACCCACACACACACACACACACACACATACGTGTGTGTGTGTATATATATATATGTGTGTGTGTGTGTGTGTGGGTGGGTGTATATATATATATATATATATATTTTTTTTTTTTTTTTAGAAATCCAGGAATACGGTGTTAGGTTTGATTCCAGCTCCACCATTTATTATCTTCTTAATCTTTCTCTGCCTCGTTGTCCTTTCTCATCAGTTGTGGTTAATAAAGATATCTACCTCACATGTATATATATATACACCCACCCACACACACACACACACACATACACATATATATATAAATGAGGATATATATGTAGATAGATAGATAGATAGATATAGATAGCTAAAAACAGAACAGACCTTTACCATTTTGCCCAACACCTTTATTTTAGACAAAGAACATCAGGCAAGCTAAGTGACTTAACAAACTTATATATACAGCTGGGCTATTTGTCATTAAGTTAAAACTGAAACTTTAAGGGACATTTGACTTTCATCTCAGTTACTTTTCCTTTTAACATATCTACCAGGAGCAAATTTTAAGAAATGATGGCAAATCACCATGACACTCAGCCTTGTTAACTAATTTTGTTTCAAATTATTGGCTTTACAGCAATTTCAAGCTTAGTCACTTTATTTTTTTTTTTTCACTGAGACTTGGTACTATCTTTTGATAGCTCCAGCCACAGACAGCGAGGCCACAGAAAGTCATAATGTCAGATTCTATTTGTTCTTCTGCCCATTGGAATTTCGTTCCTGCAAAGCTTTCAATTCTGCTTATTTTTATCTGAACTTTGGAGTGGGTTACTTGCTTCACTCTCTGTTTAATTTAACTACTTTCTCCCTTGTCCCACTGTTAATTCAGTGACATATCATTCTAAACTGATCTGTCAGTCTCATGGATTTGCATGCAATATTATTCATGTTGTGCTTAGTTTTGTAGAGACCTTTATGCAGATCTTTGACAGGAGAAAATCTCACTGAGTTGTGGAATGTTGCTGTATCTGGACAAGCATGTAAGCATAATCATTATTCCCATGGCTCTCTCCTAAGTTTAAGTCCGCTCTTTCTATCTAAAACAAATTTCTGTGCTATCTGATGGATGGCAATGAGGCATATAGTTGAATATTTGTCATTTATTACTTATTACTTTAAAAACATTTCCCAGAAGAATAAAACACAGTATGAATTTTATTGGGAAGTGGAATAAGTTGTCTATATACCATGAAATGTGATTCTATGTATAGAATCACACATTTCCTAGTGATCAGAGGGAAAAAATGAGATATGAAATATACTAAAATATAGACATCACATAACCAGACCTTGACTTCGCCAATATGATATTGCCTGAAACACAAGAAATATCAGCATCGTCCCAGGAATTAAGGATTATTGACTTAACTCGTCAGGTTTTTTCCAAAAGGTATAGATAAAGAAATGGTAGAAAACAGCAAAAAGAATAAGAAAAAAATAAGAGTAGACTAAGGAAACTTGGTGACAAAAATAGAAAAGAAAACACTATAGTATTTTTAAGGGAAAGATTTAATATGTGCTAATTTTGGATATATCATATTTTATGACATATAAGCTTTGAAAATTAGGTTGGAGTACATGTATTACTTAAAGTGAACATTAAAAAGTTAGATCAGATCAGTGGTTTAAAAAACATTAACAAAAAAATCCCTTTTAAAGATAAAATCTGACAAGTATGTCTGATGTTCAAAGCAGATACACTGAAGCTGTTCAATTTCAAAACGTGATTGGACATCTGAGAGCCCAGCTCATTCCACCTGCTGGTACTCCCCTCCACAGCCTCAAAGAGGTTGGTTGGGCTCTAGAGGTTCTGTAGAGAATAGTATGAAAAGTTCTGGCTTCAAATGTGTTTTTAAATTTATAGACCTGTAAAAGTCTTTATATGTTCTTACCCTTTCAATTCCTATCTCTTACACTTGTGGAAAATGTTCTCTGGTAAAACAAAGTAAATTCAGCATACACTTTTCAGTAATGGGTCATTGACATTCTGCTATGAATGGAAAGATGGTTTTTGCTGAGCAGTCAGCTAAATTTCTCTGTGAAGCTTGTGCTAACTGTTGAGGTCAAAATTCATGACATGCATGACAACACAATTATGAAAGTTTTCACGTATACTTACTTGTGATGAGATAAAGTTTGAAGGCAAAATAGTGGGAGATCAAGAAGCTTTTACACTTGTTTGGTATGGGACCAACCTATCTAGAATTTCTGCCTTCTTCATGGTAGAACAAAAGTGTTTTGGAAAGATTATCATATCAACATAAACTTAAATTTGCATGGATGATAGTGAACACAGTATCATCACTCAAATTTCTCATCTGGTTTCTTCAAGGAAAAAAAAAAAAACAAGAAAAATATTTAAAGAAAAATCCCATAAAAGAATCATGGTGAATAATATGTAAATTCACTCAGGTGGTGGCTCCAATTGTAGTCATTTTGCTAAATGTAGTATTATTGATAGAACTGATCTATAGTATTGTTGATAGAACTGCCAGATCTATACAAGCTTGGCACCTGGCATGGGACTATTTATACATGGACAATATTTTCCTTGATCCATCAGAGATTATTGAAAGAAGTTTACAGATCCATAGCAAGAGAAGCAATATAACAAAAATCTAAGTTAACTGTCCTGCAGTCTTTAACTATATAATCCTGAATACTATGCTAGCCCATTATATTCATGAATTATATTAATTGGACTTGTTGAGAAGAAACTGGAAAATTCTATTGACATCGTAGAAAGACATAGTTATGATAGTAAATACAAGAAAAAAATTCCAGAAAAAACAAACAAACAAAAACCCCACAAGGGTTTGTCCACTTCTTAGGAAGTTAGCGTTCTGGGATATACTATGCTATCCCTTGAAGGTACAAGATGAATAGTTGAACTTTACATCTCTTGCCACTAAAATAGAGGCACACCACTTGAGATTTTATTATATTCTTCCACATAATTTATTGGGTGGCTTCTCGGGCTGTCAGTTTTAAGTGAGACCCAGAATAAGACTCCGCCTAAGAATGTTCAGGCAGTGGGGAAAGCTGCTATTCCACTTGGGATGTAAGATTCAATAGTTTAATCTTGCTAAAGGTATCTGTGATGAATAACGATGGCATGTGGAGTCAGGAATGTCACTGAATAGCCACCTCGGGTCCTGAAACAGATGATATCTTCCTGAGAAGAGAACTGCTGGTACTCATGTAGAGAATGAGCCTCTGATATTGATACACTAATTGAGTAGGTAACCATGGCTTAGTCATCATGAGTTCTATGTCATCCAGTTCCCCAGTGCATAAGGTTAGGCAGACACAGCAGCAATGTGTTACATGATGGTAGTGATACAATAAAAAAAACTGGCCTGAGCATTTGCAGAAGAAATGAAGACAAAGTTGGCTTATAACTATGAACGGTTGTCCTATACGCTCATATCACCAATTGCTTTCACAACAGTGCCACATACATAGTTTCATGGGATGATCTCAATGATCAAGTGATGGAAGAAGAAAGGATGTGAGACTTTACAGAAAGATGGGCACAAAATGTGACAGTAAGCTGGAAAAATTTGCTGCTACAGTACTGCTCCTATATAAATTGGTCCTGATGACAGAGGTGAAAGGAAATACAATCAATCCATGGCACTGCTAGCAGGATATTTGGTTGTTCATATACTGTGAAAGGAAAGGAAGTTGAGATATGGATATGCTTTGATGCCTGGGACATGGAGGATAACTTGGCTGGTGCCTGGGACTTGGACAAGGATTATGTGAATGAACCTAAGGAGCTGGACAGGTGGATCTTTGTTCCTCGCATAACACGAGAGATCATCTGACACGGATGAGGCTCTCGAAAACCAGATGAACAGGATAACTCAACCTGTGGAGATCACAGTTTTTCTTTTCAGCTTACCCTAGACTGAGCACGGACCCAAAGAAGAGTGGAAATGATGTCAGGGATGGAACTATGAGTGTTGCCAACAATGCAGGCTCTCTCTTTCACCACAGCTGGTCTAGATCCTGACATTGTCAATCTGCCAGTAATATCAACTGAAGCTGAACTCTTGAGATACCATTATACCTTGGAGAGACCTGCCATGCACTAGGTGTGTTAAAATTTTATAATCTCCATACACAAGGAGAATTCACCTTTAACAGAATAGATATGTAACCGGATATTGAAATATCTTTTCTGGCACAGTGACTTTACCAATGCCTTTTGTCAGTGGTGTTCAGAGTACCTGAAGTAGGGTCAACTGAGTAGCTCATTCGGTTAAGCGTCTGCCTTTGGACCAGGTCGTGATCCCAGAGTCCTGGGATCAAGCTCCACATCAGGCTCCCTGCTGAGTGGGGAACCTTCTTCTTCCTCTCTCCACTGTTCATGCTCTCTGTCATTATCTCTGTCTCTCTCTCAAATAAATAAATAAATAAAATCTCAAAAAAAGAATACTTGATCTGCCATGATGGTATCCCACATATTGCCCTGAACAAGAGACACATTTATAACAAAGGAGTGGATTAGTGTGCTCAAAACTATAGAATTATGCCGTATATATCACACAGTTCTTCACCCTGAATCAGCTGACTTATTAAAACATTGGAAGGACCTACTGAAAGCTTACCTCAGCTAACTCTGTGGCTTGGACAAATCACTTTGAAGGGTTAGGATGATGTCCAAATGGATGATATAGTATGGTATCTTCTCCACAATGAGAAATTACAAGTGTAGGAATCAAAGGATAAAATAGGATGGACTTTTTCATTTTCACTCTCATTCACCTACTTGCGGAATTTGTACTTTTCATCTCAGCACGTGTATACTCTGCTAGATATGAAGCCCATGTTCCAAAGAGTTCAACACTTCTGTCAGGGTATATTGTAAGGTTTCACTGAATTGGAATCTGTGCTTATTACCTGATCACTTTAGACTTCTCTTGTCAACAGTTCAGGTAGTAGAATAATAATTTCTCTGTAGGCTGATGTAATAACTCTGCTAACTATGAGAAGATGGGGTTGTGAATATGTAATGGAAGAAGGGAGGTATGTTTGCAACACAGGAGTTCATTACTTTATTTTCTGGAATTATCTGCCCAGAGACAGCTGTAAATGGGCAACTATAGTAATATGCACTCATGATGAAGGTCTGAATCATCCTAGTAAAATCCATAATGGGTGGTGAAGGAGATTGGTGATGAATAGTAAGTATTGCCCTAGGCCAGTTGCAGAAGCAATGACTCTATCTTTTGCCAAAGCTGTTTGCTTTTTTTTTCTTTTTTAGGAAATTTTAAGTAGCCATATCTTGAATATTTAGATTCCTTCAGAGGTAAAACTAGGCCTGGACAGATTATATCTGTTGTAGCAGGAACCACACCAACTTCAGATCGGATACAAGAGGTTCCAGCATTCCCAGATGTAAGTCACACCCTGATTGTGTGATTGAGTAAATGCTCTGTTGGGCCATCTTTGATCAAAGAAAATGAGGAGGAGGTGGAGGACCACCAATGTATTTGTTTAGTCATTAAGATGACTTAACAAATACATTGGTTTCCTTTCCTTCCCTGCATGGACTGTTTTGAGATGCAGGAAATCCATTAGGTTATCTGAAGATGTCCAGTGTGATTGAGTGATCAGCCACATTTTTAATGTGATCCTGAGTTTGGTTGAGATCCTGAGTTTGGTTGAAATCCTGAGTTTGCTTGAGATCCTGAGTTTGGTTGAGATCCCGAGTTTGGTTGAGACACCAACTTCAATTTTCTTTTTCCTTTCTCTGCCTCACTTTCCTTCTTTCCTCATTCTGTATCTTTTGAGAGTGTGCACCCTAAATAAGTAGAATGTGTCAGCTTTGTTTCAGCACATGTCTTCAAAGAACCTGGACTCAATGTGAAGCTGCATTCAAAGAGGAAAAGTCTCCTTTGACAGAGCTCTTTACTTTGCAGGGGGAATGGCTACTCCAGGGAAAGACAGGGGTACAAAACTGTAGCTCTCCATCCCAGCCCTGAGTATCTGATGTTGAGTCTAACTTACCTGGCAAGATTTGTTCTTCTCCTAAGGTAATTTTGCCTCAAAAATTTCTCTTTACTGTCTTAGAATCTGTTATCCATCAAGTTATTGTCTGTTGTTAATACACATACATGTCTGAAGTTTAGTTATTGACCTGGTCCTAGTCTTCCCAATTTTGCACGCGGGGCCAAACATATGAGAAACCTGTTTAGTGTCTTAGGACGTGACTTTTAAGGAAACACTGATGTTTTAGCATGAGAAACAATCCTTACTGTAAATCTTGAGGCTTGTTTCAATAGTTTAGTGCAAACATTCATGGACTAAACTAAGTGGTTTCCTTGAGAAAGGTTTGCAACTACCACTTTAACCCTTCATTCTCTCTAATAGATCTAGATCTTAAAATGTTAATTAAAACTTTCCTCTAAAATTTCAAGTAATTTACCCCCTTATTATTCCTGATTCAATTCAAGTTCTCCAAGGAAGGGAAAGAATGTGATGATATGTAAAAGAAAATGACAAGGTGTCTGGAGGTCCCACTGCCAATGCTGAATCCATGACAGTGAAATCCTTGTTCTTTCAGACCCCTCAGTATGTCACTATGGTAACTGACAGAGAAGGACTATTCCACTGGCAGACTACCTCATCTTCTTGAAATTGGGAGGCGTTGCTTTAAAATACATTGGAGTATTTGGAGACATACCTAACTCAATCCTCCAACTGTAGTCAAATTTTACATGGTCTAATGTTAGTTGTCCAGTATTCTGGGACACAAGATATGAATGCTCTTTCAAACAGAAATGCATATTTACAAAAGGTTTAATTAAACTCAGTACATTTTTATCTGACAAAATCTAATGCTTTTAAATGTGTGTGTGTGTGTGTGTGTGTGTATGAGGGTCGATACATGTAACTAAATGTAAATACATATGTGTAATATATATTTATTTAAGTAAATATTTCAATATACAAGTAAATGCATATATATATATATATATATATATATCTTAGTATATGTGGATACTCATGTGTGTGTAAGGAGTAAGTGAATGAATGCCAAACAAGGAATATTAACATTGCAACAAATTGCAGAGATTCTCCCATATTTTCTAAGAATGCATGCTATACACGGACATAGATATACATACACATACATAGACATGAACCCAAATGGACATTGACTGGTTATAAATTTGTGAGATGATATATCTGCCTTGAATAATGGCTCTAATTCTCAGAAAGAATTATCAAGGTGATATCTTAACAGATATTATACAATACAGACCCTCTTTTGTTTTTATATACTTCTTCATTTTAACTTTCTATGCCTATGTTAGTTTGTGAACCAGCCAATGATTACCGAGATATCTGGCAAATAGTAGACATTCAAAATAAAAACAATATTGAAATTGGTGTTCCACCCAACACAAAGATCTTCTTTTTTTTTTTTTTAAGATTTTATTTATTTATTTGACAGACAGAGATCACAAGCAGGCAGAGAGGCAGGCAGAGAGAGAGGGAGAAGCAGGCTCCCCGCTGAGCAGAGAGCCTGATGTGGGGCTCGATCCCAGGACCCCGGGATCATGACCTGAGCCGAAGGCAGAGGCTTTAACCCACTGAGCCACCCAGGTGCCCCCACAAAGATCTTCTATTTTGCCTAATGCCTAACATACAGTTAATAGCTGACTTTGTTGTCATCACCCTGTTTCCTACAGTGGGAGCTGAAACAACTGTATTATTTTCTAGGACTGACATATAGATATACAAGTAGTGTCTTTCATAATGTCTATCTTTCATTTTATCAAGATGTTAAAACTGATCCAAACAAAGAGACAGCGGCTGTCATAGCTAGAAACCGTGGGTTTGACCATCAATTTCCTATGAAAATTGTACCATTTCATTCCCCTTCCTTGTTGCACCCTGGACACCGGACATGAGGTGTGAGGGAAGTGGGCAATAACAGCAGAAAAGGACATTCTTCAGCCAGTGTCTGTCTGATTAAAGCTCAGCTCCAAGTCATATTTCCTTGCCACAAGTGGTGCCTAAGCGCAGTAATGCAAACCACCGCTCATGAAGATCAGTGAAACAGTGTTGCTTGGTTTACTTACTCATAAAACCTACAGCCAATCCGAAGGGGGCAGCAAGGTGAAATAGACATTAATGACATCTACTAAGATCAGATCAATTCAGTTCTCCACATTTCATACATACATAAAACCTCAAACTCTCATACTGATAGGTGGTGGGGAAGCAGAACCAACATCTACCTAGCCATGTCTAGGACTCACATGTTAGGTTTTGCTTAGACTAAAAATTTTACTCTTAGCTTTCACAGCTTTGTGATATTTGCTCTCAATACGGGGATGCATGGTGCTTTGTTACTCTCCTATACCTGGGAGGTAGAGTCTCTGACAGAAGGTTTTGGTACCTGCTCTGATAAGAGCTAGCTTATTAGATCCAACCTACAAGCAAATGCCTGTTGGAAGAACAAACCCAGATATTAAGATATCCTGACCTGTTTACCCCTACTCTGATGTGGGTGTGTTATGTATTAATATGAATATTTGTTTTATATGGGTTTGGTTTTCTTCCAATTTTTTTTGTTGTTGTTGTATTGAATAATTCCATTATTACTGTAAGTAATTGGAAAAAGCGGTCTCTCATTAGTTTTCACAACACCATGTCAGAATACTAGGGTGACAGCAATCTTTGATTAAGGCCCTTCATTCAAAGAGGTCACCTTAATCTGGGCTTTTGTTTGTTTACATGTTGCAGATATTATTTTTGTTTTAACAATTATTCCTTCAATTAAAATGATTAATTCTGGGGCATCTGGGTGGCTCAGTTCATTGAGTGTCTGCCTTTGGCTCTGATCATGATTCTAGGGTCCTGGGGTTGAGCCCTACACTTGGGTCTCCCTCCTCCGTGAAGAATCTGCTTCTCCCTCTCCCTCTGCCCTGCTCCTTGCTCATGCTCACACACTCTTTCTCAGATAAATAGATAACACCTTTAAAAATAAAAATTTAAAAAAAAGATTAATTCTTCCTTGTTTGGCTGATGAACTCATAAATAGGGAAATATACCTATGAGATTTAATAAGGGAATAGTTTGAATATCAA
Organism: Martes martes; assembly: GCF_963455335.1. Taxonomy (NCBI): domain Eukaryota; kingdom Metazoa; phylum Chordata; class Mammalia; order Carnivora; family Mustelidae; genus Martes; species Martes martes. The sequence continues at coordinate 186,454,379 of NC_137889.1, forward strand.
GAATAATCAGAGTCTCTTAATTTCAGATGTTCATACTTTGAGTAGAGATCCTTCAGAAAAATATTACCAGATACAATTTCCTGGGGATATTAGCTTCAGATGCTCTACTTTAGTTAAGAAAAAAAAAAAAAAAAAAAAAAAGGACTTGTTTGTAACATCCATATTTGTATTGCTCTTTAAATTAAAGAGACACAAAATAAAAAAAAATATGATCTATAAAAACATTCTACCTGGATTTTTAACTGTAAAAACTTGATACAACTTCATTTAGATTTTATTTGTAAAGATCAAACATTTACATAATCTCTACACCCAAAGTGGGGCTCAAACTCACAACCCTGAGCTCAAGAGTCCCATGCTCCACTGACAGAGCCAGCTAGGCACCCCTAGACTTATTTTTTTCCCCTAGACTTATTCTTAAGTAGATAATGATGTCACATTATCGACGAGCTTAAAGTAATGAATAGCTAGCTTTTATCTATCATTTACCATGTATGCAGAATGTGCCTTATATGTGTTGTCGGTAATTCTTTTCAAATTATATATTATTGTTCAAATTTTAAGAGATTTTAGAGGCTTATAAAAGACAAAACCCTTTACACATATTCACATAGCTAGGAAGTGATAAAGTCAAGATCCAAACCTGGAGGTTTCCCACGCCAAATTCCGTGCCTGCTGTAATTCTATTCTAACCTAACCATTGCTCTAAGACTTATTCTAACTTCATAAAGAATCTTTTGTAAAGTTTGGTTCTGATCATTTTCCCTGTAGAAGGGAAGAAAGGAGAGCAAATGTGAGCCTCTGCATGGGAAAACCAGCACAGAAATTTTAAAATGATTACTTCATGCTAAAGAGATGAAAGTATACATCATAAACATAATTTGACTGAGAGTATATTTTTTTGAGTAACTATATCAGAGATATATCTGTTTGAGACCAGATAACAGGCTTATATTGAACTCTAATATTGGTTAAATTTTGTTTTCCTAAGTGAGATAGAACAGCTGAGGCAGTAGTAGCCACCAGTTCCTCAAAATGGGTAATCAGTGGAGATGATCCCAGGAAAAGGAAGCTGTTCTATAGCAACTGGGCTGGGACAAGTGATGAGCCGCCTCTGCTTTTGTAGACCATGATAGAGGGAGAACACCATCAAAGGACTGAGAAACAGCTTGGTACACCCTTTCCCTGATACACTATTTTTTATCTTGGACCCATCTGAGCTGAACTTTGGGTGTGTTGCAATGTTCCCCTATCTCAAGGGGAAACGCTAATAACGTAAGGAGCTATTAACCACTTCTGTATCCACAGGTGGTATCCAAAGACTGTGTTGGTGTCCTGAACAGTAAACAAGAGTGGGAAAAGTGAATGAATACTTAACATATTTCTTTGTCTACTTTAAGACACAATTAATAAATCTATCTTCTTTACGGGAGTGTCTGATTTGAATGCTCAATTTATAGATAAATTTTCTTACACTCAGAAATATGTTTTTAAATTTCTTTTTAAAAGAAGATTTTATTTATTTATTTGACACAGAGAGAGAGATCACAAGTAGGCAGAGAAGCGGGGGGTGGGGGGGTGGGGGGGGAAGCAGGCCCCCTGCTGAGCAGAATGCCTGATGCAGAGCTGGATCCCACGACCCTGGGATCATGACCTGAGCTGAGGGCAGAGGCCTTACCCACTGACCCACCCAGGCGCCCTGTCTTTAAATCTCTTAAATTAAATTAGAAGTTATTCTGGAATATGCGGTGCATCTATCATTTCGTGGTCTGCTATTTTCGTGTTTTCTATGTTACTACTGTGTTCACTATTGTAATTTTAACGGCTCCACACAATCAAGGTTATATTTATAAAGTTACCTTAATAACAAACATCTATCTAATTGTGCTTATTTACTTTTTTAGGCACCACAAATACTCTTTTTATGGAAATCTTTGGATTGGACATTCACACTTTTTAAAAGTATCAGTAGATAGCTTTAAAGAGTTTCAGAAAAATGGAAATATTGTCTATGTGCATACCATTTAAAAATGTTTAAAAGAGTCTACGGCTATACCAACCTGAATGCACCTGATCTCTTCTGATCTCAGAAGCTAAGCCGGGTCAGGCCTGGTTAGTACTTGGATGGGAGAATGCTGAGAAATAACAGGTGCTGTAGACTTAAAAAAAAAAAAAAAAGATAATGTGCCACAAGAGGGAGGCATTTTGTGCCCTTGATGGACACTTTCCTACATATAACATAATTTCAGAAGTATATACCTCATTTCAGCATATCTTTTGGGGGACTTGGCATGAATGAGTGCAATAATGAAATTTTTTTCTAAAAAAACAGAATTAAAAACATTTTGCTCTGATTTAGCAAGCTACAAAAATAGTCCATCGGGATTATCCACACAAAAATTTTGGGCTATATATTTGCTTAGCCTGATATAGTCATTTTTTAAGCTACTCTTCAATATTGAGCTATAGAAATTTTACAGATAATAATATTCAGATAGCAAATCACAAATCCAACTTTTTCAGGTTTTTCTGACAAAATTAATTTCTGATGTATTATTCATATGATTGTTTTTATCCTTGCCCAAGCTAATGTATGCTGGGATCATAATTGAAGTTGGATTCATTGAGGGTTTTATTTATTTTGTTGGTTACATATTAACTAGTACTTCAAATGATGTTTGAACTCAAATCTATATAGTGCTTAGTGTTAACACACAAAGCAGGAGTCCTTGATTTCATATATTTTTACATTTGCAATTGCCTAACCCAAATTATTTTGAGTCAGACAAAGAGCTCAATTAACAATTTATATAACCAAAAGTAATTTTGCTTACTTAAAAATTAAAAGGGACATAAAAGCATTTCATATTTGCTCCTTAAAAATGTATTTCAATGTTCAGTTATTTTACTTTATGTACCCTTTTCCCCAGCTTTATTGGGATATAATTGACATTTAACTTTATGTAAGCTTAAGATGCATGGTGTGGTGATTTGATACATGTATATACTGCAAAATGATTATCACAATAAAGTTAGTTAAGCCATTCATTACCTTTCAAAGTGACTTTTTTTTTTTTTTAAGATCTTATTTATTTATTTGACAGAGAGAGTGAGATCGCAAATAGGCAGAGAGGCAGGCAGAGAGAGGGGAGAAGCAGGCTCCCTGCTAAGCAGAGAGCCTGATGTGGGGCTCGATCCCAGGACCCTGGGATCATGACCTGAGCCGAAGACAGAGGCTTAACCCACTGAGCCACCCAGGTGCCCCAGTGACTTTTTTTAATGAAGAGAGTATTTCAGATTTATTCTCTTAGCAAATTTAAGGTATATGATACAGTATTATTACTGTGGTCACCATGCTGAATGTTACATCTCTAAAATTTTATAACCCTTTGACTAAGGTTGCCCCATTGCCTCCGTCCTCCAGCCCTTGGTAAACACCATTCTATCCTGTTTCCATTAGTTTGGCTTTTTCATAAATTCCACAAATAAGTGAGATCATACAGTGTTTGTCTTTCCCTGTCTGACATTTTGCTTACCATAATTGTTTGGATATGTTTATTTATACAATATGCTGTAGTACAAATCAAAAATCAATGGAGCCCTGGGTGTGGTGCGTATACAATGAATTTTAGAACACTGAAAAAAGTAAAATTAAATTAAATAAAAAAAATCAATGTAGTAGCAACTAAAAATTGATCACTTTTATATAGATACTTTTTTTCAGGTCAAAAGTAAGAACAAGTTATGTTACCAATGGATACAGGACAGTTGATCTATTATTTTGCATATGGGACTTAGATGACTGTCATAACCAAATCATATTTGTGAAAATTAATATATTGGTTGACTTACAGAACCACTGACAACTCACAAAATTTTGACTAATAGCAAGGATTATCATATACTCTATTTCAAGGTGATATATGACACCAATTAAGGTGTCGTATATTTGTACTTGAATTTCTACACATGGTAATGTTTTATATTTATGAAAGATTTTCCTGAATTACATTACTGATTACTAAATTTAAATATACCTTAAAAAAAGGTTTTTCAAGTTTGTGTAATCCTTGTGTCTATGTGCAGTGCAAACCTGGAATGATATGAGACAGGAAATGGTAAGGGATGATGTTGGTCAGTGTCATGTTCACGATGCCTGGTGGCATCTCCCACAAATCAACATTTCAAGATTACATGTCATTCTTGATACACTGAGACCTTATGGTAGTCAAAGTTCCATGAAATTTAAAAGAAGTCATCCATGTAATGACACTATCCTAGTGTTATTAATATTATACATTTTCATATGAAATTTTCCACTCAAGCATTGTGAACAGGAGTCCACCTGGTCCCACGGTGACCTCTATCAGACCTGTCTGGTGCAAAGTGTGTATAAGCTTCTAAGATTGTTCACTTGTTTATTTTCCCCATAAGATGATAAGACAGTGAATTCTGCTGACCCTTGCCAAGAAGCCTTTTTCCATTGCTATTCTCCTAAGAAGTTGAAGCTTTCAGGTGGATGATAAAATGGGGCAAAAAATATGAATTTCTTGGTGCTGCAATATTAAAAGCATGTTTGCATGTAATCTGGCTTTGATTAGAAGCCCACAAAATCGTGCCCCCAAAGAACAATAGAGTGACCCTTTGTTAGAATTTGTCTGGAAAGGTTTGTGGAATTCTATGTGTTGTCTAGCATAATCATGAATGGTGTCGCTTTCAATTTTACAGGCTGTACTGGATGGTAAGTTATAGAATCAAACTACTTAGAAGACCATCTTGAATTCTTTTTTCTCCCTGTTCCATAGCTGAAACTACAAAGGTCTCCAGTTCCCTCCCAAAGAGACTCCTATTTGATGCTCTTTCATGAGTACTCCAGGAATTTAAGGCAGAGCTTAAAGTTTCAGGAACTTCTCATTTTAGGAGGAATCCAGTTTTAACATTTCAATTACATGATATAGTAGAGAGAGGCTTGACCACTAGAGTAAGAGAAAGCCTAGGTTTACATTTCAGCTTTTATACTTAGTAGGTACGTACTTTACAAAAGGTTTTAACTTTCTAGCCAATGAGATCATTCATTATTTATAACTTTCTCTTCTCATTCCTCTGTAGTTTCCAAGAAGGCAGGAGGTTTTTAATTTTATTACTATTATTATTATTATTATTATTTTGTTTTGTTTTAACACTGTGTATCTTGGTTCTAGGAAAAATGCTTTCGTATATGAGGTACTCAATAAATATTTGTTAGATGAAGAAAGTTAGGAATGACTTTGGGTCATCAGTTTTCATAGTGATGAGAAGCAAACGTAAACACGTGTATGTTTTTGGAATATAGTAAGCCTTCCTTCTTCCTCCTAAAGCACTTGGTAGTAGTGTTCAATATTTTGTAGTTGAAATTATCTCTTCTTTTTTATTATATCATTCACTCATTATTTAACCAAAGTTGTTTAAAAATGTTTAATTTAGGGGCGCCTGGGTGGCTCAGTGGGTTAAAGCCTCTGCCTTCGGCTCGGGTCATGATCCCAGAGTCCTGGGATCGAGCCCCGCATCGGGCTCTCTGCTCCGTGGAGAGCCTGCTTTTCTCCTCTCTCTGCCTGCCCCTCTGCCTACTTGTGATCTCTGTCTGTCAAATAAATAAATAAAATCTTAAAAAAAAAAAATGTTTAATTTAAAGCCATTAAAATATGGAGAACAAATAGTTCATTCTATGCTTTAAAGAAGAGCGGATGCCATCAGGTCCTTATGACATTTCCAAATAAATATTCAAAATAATCATAATATTGCCTTCTAAACAAACTTTGCAGTCTTGCCTTGAACTTATACCTAAAAAATAAGTCAGAAATTCAAATTACCATACAAATTTTCTCCCTACAACATTGGCAAAGGCAGTCGTATAAAGTAGGTTAAGTACTATAATTTACAAAGTGATTTTTAATCTCCAAGGCCATGAATACATGAATACATTTGTATTCTTCATTATACTCTCTTCTTGCATTGCCTAAATCTCCCAACTGGTCTACTGAACACCACCACAGAAGTATGGTGTATAAAATATTTCCTAGGGAGTTTTCAATTGGTAAAAACTTTCTGAATGATAAATAATATCAAAACCAAATCAAAAGACAAATAATAAACTAGGAAAAATAATGCTTGAACACACAAAATAAATTGCCAATTTTCTTAGCTTTTAAAAAGAGTACTACTTATTCAAACAGGAAAAAGTCTAAGAAAAATGAACACAAAATACCCAAAAGAACAAGAATAGTATATGAAGAGATAATTTATTTTCTTTAAGATTTTATTTATTTTTTATTTGAGAGAGAGAGAGAGAAAGAGATTGAGAGAATGAGTGGGAGGAAGGGCTGAGAGAGAAGCAGACTCCCCACAGAGCAGGGAACACAAGTGGGACTAGATCCCAGGCCCCTGGGATCATGACCTGAACTGAAGGCAAATACTTAACCTACTGAGCCACTAAGGTGTCCTATGAAAAGATAATTTACAAAATTAAGAAAAAAAGTAACAATGAGACTATCTAGTAACATATGAAGATGGCCAATTCCTTCCATAACTGAAGGAATGCAAATGAAAACAGGAAATAATTTTCACCAATACGGTAGATACGAAGCATCATTTAGGGAGTGGGGAAATGTGTCTAAATTAAATACACTCTTATACATCTGATGATAGTATAATTTTGCACAAATTTTTAATGATTTGCAGTGGGGGACCATTTTACTTAGTATTTCAATCTTTATCATCTGTATTAAAGAATAACGCATTTCACAAGGCAGCTTGTGAAAAATTCTCATTGCAACATTGTTTATATTGCCTAAATATTTAAATACTGGAAACATATTAAGCATTAATAACTCGGTACTTGATAAAATAAAATGAAACACCAAATATTCGTCTGAAAGAATAGGATAGTTGGGGCGCCTGGGTGTCTCAGTGGGTTAAGCCTCTGCCTTCGGCTCGGGTCATGATCTCAGGGTCCTCGGATTGAGCCCCTCATTGGGCTTTCTGCTCAGCGGGGAGCCTGCTTCCCTTCCTCTCTCTCTGCTTGCCTCTATGCCTACTTGTGATCTCTGTCTGTCAAATAAATAAATAAATCTTAAAAAAAATAGGATAGTTGTATATGCATTGATATGGAAACATCTCCAATCTATAGTATTATTATTATTATTATTTTTAAAGATCTTATTTATTTATTTGACACAGAGAGAGAGAGATCACAAGTAGGCAGAGAGGCAGGCAGAGAGAGAGGGGGGAGCAGGCTCCGTGCTGAGCAGAGAGCCCTATGCGGGGCTCGATCCCAGGACCCTGAGATCATGACCTGAGCTGATGGCAGAGGCTTTAACCCACTGAGCCACCCAGGAGCCCCTCCAATCTATATTATTAAAGGAAAGGCATGATGCTTGCTACATTCCAGAGTATTCTGCAGAAATTCACTAATGTATTCCTACAGTATTCCTATGAGTTAGTACTAGTTTGTTTTGTTTTGTTTTGTTCTGTATTGTTTTCATTTTAGGAACTAGAAGAGGAAAAAATGGTGTGGGGGAGGACTAACTCAAGATCACAGAAGTAAACATTGAATAGCAACCAGTTTGATTCCAAATGATGTATATTCAGTCATTGTAATGTACTTTCTTTTTTTTTTTAATTTATTTATTTGACAGACAGAGATCACAGAGAGAGAGAGGGAGAGAGAGAAAGAGGAGGAAGCAGGCTCCCCGCTGAGCAGAGAGCCAGATGTGGGGCTCGATCCCAGGACCCTGGGATCATGACCTGAGCCGAAGGCAGAGGCTTAATCCACTGAGCCACCCAGACGCCCCTATAATGTACTTTCTTAAGTATGTTTCTGCATCCCAGTCTATTCCATAAACTTAATTCTGTGTTTAGGTGCTGACACCACACTGCCGTAGTTATCATACAAAAAATTTTGATACATGGTTCACTCGACATTTAATGTTCCACATAAATCTTAGAATAAAAATCAATTGAAATTTTAATGAACTTGCTATAAATATATAGATTAGTGTTAAGAGTTGTTACCTATATACTTTTGAATCCTTCTTATTGGACCGTGCTCTGGTTCTATTTATTCAGGTCTTTTTCATTATTGATGCTTTTTTTTCCTTTTTGTCTTAATAGGGATCTTGCACATTTACAGCAAGTTTGGTGTCTTATTATTTTAATTTTATGATTTTATTTTATTAAAATGCCCCTTCTGTTATAGAAAATACATTTGTTTTTAATTTTATTGCTGTTTTTATTTATTTGACTGCACATGCAGTAATTATAAAGGTTAACCTGTGGTCATTGATCACTCCCATCTTTCTAGCTCTCTTTTTCACTGTCAATTCTTTAGCTGCAAATTTTCCTGCCATGAACATTTTCAGAGCCCAAACTCCCCAGGTTGAAAGACACTGATTATCCTCTCATTACTGTATACTTTTTCTGAAAGGAGCTGTTTTTGGTTTGATTTGCTTTATTTTATTTTTTAAGACTTTAATTCATGTGTAATTGACAAAGTTGTACATTTTAAGATGCACAGCTTGAAGTAATCAAGCTAATTAACATATCTATCACCTCATATAGTTAATCATTTTCTTTCTTTTGTTTTTCTGTGCATGCGTGTGTGGGTGTGTCTCTGTGTGTGTGTGATGAGAACACTTAAGATCCCTTGGCAAATCCCAAGTATACAATACAGTATTGCTGATTATTGTCACTTGCTGTAACTTAGATCTCAATAACTTATTCATCTTGTAAGACTTGGACTTTGTATTCCTTCACGAACATCTCCCAATATCCCTCTCCCCACAGCCCCTGGGAACCACCGTTCTATTCTCTTGTTTCTATGGTTTTGACTATTTCAGATTCCACATATAAGTGAGATCATGCAGTACTTATCTTTCTATATCTGGCTTATTTCACCTAGCATATTGTCCTCCAGGTTCATCTATATTGTCACAAATTACAGAATTTTCTTCCTTTTTAAAGCTTTACAGAATCCTGGGGCAGGCCACCCCCAGATGGGCCACTTTGGCATGAAGATTATTCTGAGCTGGAGGTAATCAAGACTCTACAATCTCGGGAGAAATTTTTGCCCCTTCCTTAACTACATAGAAAAATCTAAATTCGGGGTCTTTCCCAGAATAAGTGTCATTAGCAGATATAAATTTTATCTGAGTGACACAGCTATATGACAGGGCAAACATCTAATTACTAAACATCTGCTCTTCTTCTAATTGCCCTGTGAGTTGTTTTCCTTTCCTCTGAAGTCCCAGACCTCTGTCCCCTTCTCCTTTGTTCAGGATGACATATATACCTCATTTTGCTTACCTGCCTTTGAAATTTTCATGTCTGTGTAGATTCTTCACATGTCTGCTATTACATTTTATTTTCTTCTTTTAATCTGTCTCATGTCAACTTGATTCTTAGTCCAGCTAGAAGGACCTGAAGGGGTCAGAAATTTTTGCTCTTGAATAGCTCAATACCATTACATTGTTTATGTAACACACTTTTTATATCCATTCATCTGTTGGTGGACATTTCGGTGGTTTCCATATCTTGGCTAGTGTGGATAATGCTGCCGTGAACATGGAAGTGAAGGTATCTCTTTAAGGTTCTGATTTTGTTTCCTTTGGAGATATACCCAGAAGTGGGATTGATGGAGCATAAGATGGTTCTATTTTTAATTTTTGATGTATCTCCATGTTTTTTATAATGGTTTTACCAATTAAATTCCATCCAAGAGTGTATAAGCGTTTCCTTTTCTCCACATCTTCACCAATATTTATTATCTTTTGACCAGAAAGAAAGAAAGAGAGAGAGAGAAGGAGAAAGAGAGGGAGGGAAGAAGAAAGGAGGAAGGGAAATGGAGAGAAAGATCTCTCTTGTCTTTTTGATAGTAGACATTCTAGTAGGTGTTAGTTAATACCTCATTGTAATTTTCATTTGCATTTCCCTGATGATTAATGACATTGGATACTTTTTCATATATTTGTCAACCATTTGTATGTATTTATTTTGAAAAATGTCTGTTCAGGCTCTTTGCCCATTTTTTCAAATAAGATTACTTGGTTGTTGTTGTTGTGTTTTTTTTTTGTTTGTTTTGTTTTGTTTTTTTTTTTTTGCTTTTGAGTTGTATGAGATCCTTATATATTTTGGATATTAATCCCTTATCAGATATATGGTTTGCAAATATTTTATCCCATTTTGTAGGTTGCCTTTTCCCCATGTATACCATTTCCTTTGCTGTGAAGTTTTTTTCTTTCTTTCTTTCCTTCTTTTTTTAGTTTGATGGCATGATAACATGTGATCTATCATGTAGAATACACATGTGTGCTTCAGAAGAATGTGTATTTGTCTGCTGTCTGTTAACTGGATAGCTCTATATATGTCTCTTAGGTTCATTTGGTCTATGTTGTTCAGTTGGCTGTTTCTTTATTGATTTTCCATTTGATTCGCATTTTCTCTCTCTGCCTACAATTTTCTCTCTTACTTATCTCCTCCCTTATTCTCCCCCAAATTCCTCTTGGCTGAAAACTACTGATCTTTCAAGAAGCAGTCCCTGCTATATTTACATATGGCGGCTTTTCTAGTCTCTCCTCGGTAGTTCTTTTTTTCATAACTTTTATCAACTGCATGCATTTCTCATAAAACTACTGAACTTCATTTTGCCATTTGCTCACTTACTTTCTTTCCTTTTTTTGTGTGTGTGTGGGTATGTATGTAACTTTTCACTTTCTTTTTTTTAAATTATTTTTATTAACATATAATGTATTATTTGCCCCAGGGGTACAGGTCTGTGAATCATCAGACTTACACATTTCACAGCGCTCACCAGCTCACTAACCTTCTTAAAAAGATATTGCCTTATTCTTGTGGTGTCTTTGTTGTTTACATTGTTGTTTATATTGTTTCAGACAAATTTAAGGTGCTGAGCAAATGTTACTTAACCTAATTAAGAGGAAAAGGTTTATGAACTGGTAAAGTTTTGACTTTATGGAAAGAATAATACAGTAGGGAGTATATTGACTTATTTTTTGTTTCTATTCAATACTTTCACCACCCAAAAAAGAAATCTAACTGAAATATATTCAAGGGTATGAGATAATCTCTGAAGTATGATAATTTATGGCATCATGGCAGAGCAGCTAAAATGGTACATGGAATTATGATTAAATATGGAACATTATTTTTAATAGACAGGTATTTAAGGTTCATTCAAGTCTCCATGTGAGTCCACAAAGCAGCTCATGCCCATCTGTTGTCTTCTTACGTTATTCAGTTGCTTTCAATGGATGCCAAGGAGGAGTAACTACTTCTATATGAATCTTACCACAAAGGCTTCAGATAATTAAAAATGATAGAATTGGGACAGACTGCTAAACATAAACAGAAGGATAAAAAGACATCTGGCATAATTAACAGTGAATAAACCAGGTTTAAGTAGCCTGAGTATAAAGCACATTGGAACATCATGAAAAACTGAAAAACTTCTGTTGAGAGATAATTCTGCTGATATATAACTTAAAATATTTCTTTTCAATTGAATTTTTATTAATTGGGACATTTCCATAAAGTGGGGTATTTGGTTTTTAGATTTCATCTGCTCCTGCTGTTTATTTCTCAGTTGAAGTCATAATCTTTTGTTTGTGGCATTGAAATTGGCTTATGTAGAGATGATTATGATGTACATTCAGACAATTGTGACTTCAGGTGAGAAATAAGCAGCAGGAACAGATGAACTCTTAGCAATAGAGAAACTATTTTCATGCAAATATCTCCACAGTGACAGAAAGATGAGAAAAAGAATTACAGAACACAGAAGGCTTACAAAAATATTATTTCATGATATTGAATGATGTTCTGGGTTTGTGTGTGTGTGTGTGTGTGTGTGTGTGTATGTAGAAGAATCAATCAGAACGTTTTTAGGAACATATTCATATGTTACTATAAATACCATTAAACTAGTTCTCCAAGAGAAATTGTATTCACTTGTTTCTATTACTAAATCAAATACAGTATCAGCAGGCATGCCTGTTCTGCTAGCTTCTGAAAACCAAAACTAGCTGCAGTGCTACAGTTTAAGCATTTAAAATCCAGGAAGTGAATTTATTCAGTAAAATAAGAATTTGATATACAGTTTGATGAGATGTGTTTCTGTTTAGATGTTTTGTATAGCAATCTGTTTTTTAAAAAAGAAAAAAAAAGAGAAATGGAAGGCAGAGTCATCTAGACTAGATATAGATGCATATACTATCCAAATTACAACAAATTGAGATAGTCAGCAGTCTATGCAGACAAGCCCTAATAGCATTCGCAAATCTCCTTTAACACTTGCATTTGTCAGTTCTCAGGTAGAGATATAAGATGGAAGTCAGATCACAGTAATATCCACCACATGCTATTTCTCATGATTTATGAATAAAGAATCAAGAAGATAAGAGATTATGTTGTAGAAGAAAAGAGCATAAAACGACAATTTTCACTCCCGTAATACTTAATTTGTAAATTGGTTCTTCATAGGTATGTCATTGACCTATATAATAATTTGATGCTACAATTTATCAGTGAAAGTGGGATAACATCCCTTGCTCTTGGCCATACCCAGTTCCTTTCAATTAAACCTAAAGATGGGATTCAGGTATTAATTACAGATAAAATGACACACTGACGGAGGAGAGTAAAGAGCTAGAATCTAGAGAGAGAATGCCAGGAGTCAAATCCAGTCTCTGCCATTGGATGAAGAAAGCCGCCTTGCCAGACCTCTCAAATATACTGACACATAGGAGTAGGGAAACGGGAAATCATCTTTCCTTCCTTGTCTCTCTCACTCTTGTTCTCTCTGTGTGTATCTTTCTGTCTCTTCTTTATAGATAAACTCCTTATTTGATATAGATTCTATATATTTCTAACTTCCATCCCAACTGACTACAAAATATCCTCATATCATCAGGGTCATAGATGTACTGCTATCGATCAATGTTAGAAAAGGTTTATTTAGAATTCATTCCCATAGATAATCTAGAGCATTGCTTCAGTCATTAACAGTATGAGACATTTGTCCTTAATTTACTATATCCAAAAAAAGTCTTTCAGTAAAAACATTTTCAGTGTTTTTCATTTCCTTTCATTATAAATCCCTATAACTGCACACTAATCTTTAATTTTCCTTTTATTTTGTTTGGGAGCTTATGTTCCTGTTTCTTTTGTAGCTTGTTTGAAATCTGTTGAGTACCTACAGTTGGTGAGACACTAGACCAGACTCTATTCAGTGGTGAACAATTGAGGCAAACTGCCTGTTTTCACGATCCATACAGGTCAGTGGGGGAGACAGAGTTAAACAAGCAAATACACATGTAACCATCCTAAAAACTATTGTGTGCCATTAAGGAAAACTGAAGAGATAATGATAAAGAATAATGGAAATATGTCTTATTAGCAAGGAAATGTCTGTCTGTGTAAGTGATATTTTAGCTGATGGAGAAGTCAGATGTGAATGTCAGAATTCAGAAGTCAGATGCAGAAGAGCATTTTAGGAAAAGAAAATAGGCAGATTAAAAAAAAAAAAAAATCCTAGGTTGAGGAGCATCCGGGTGGCTCAGTCAGTTAGGCATCTGAATGTTGGTTTCAGCTCAGGTCATTATCCCAGGGTTGTGAGATTGAACCCTATGTAGGGCTCCGCCGTGAGCTCAGAGTCTGTTAGATTCTTTGCCTCTTCCTTTGCCCTTCCCCCTGTCTGTACTCTCTCTTTCTCTAAAATGAATGAATGAATGAATGAATAAATAAAATCTTCCAAAAATCCTAAATTGATCTTGACTGTTTTATCTCCCTTTATTTACATTTATAAAATGATATCAGTGTTTTTTTTTCATACTTATAGTGGTCAAGGAATATGTGGAAAAATATGACATTAAAGTTTATGCAGGATTCAGATTAAATAAAACATCATAATCTATGCTCTGTATGGTGCAGTTGAAAGCCAAGTAAATGGATTAGGAGAATAATGAGGCAACAGGATTTTAGCTGGGTTCAGGTGAAGGGAAGAAACAGTAAGAAGGTGTTCTTTTGGGGAGGTGTCTTTTATGCTGGATTCAATGTTAACCAGCTATTTCTTTGAGAAATCACATTATCTAAGTTAGACACAGTATTGCTTTATTGTTATCATAGCCTTGATGTCACTGTTACAACTTTAAGGAATAACATAGTGACTCACAGCAAAAATAATTTTGGTCCTGGTAATACTAAAAAAATCACTAAACACACCCAAATAGTCATGTAGCCTATGTCCTATAGCTATAGTTCCTCTCACCCCTCTTCGGGAAAACCTTCATCTCCATTAATCTTGCTAGCTGTAACAATGAGGTCCTTTGTTAAATCTACTCTGCATTCTAGCTATAAAAAAAAAAAGAGTCTTATACATCAAACAGCATAAACCCAGAGAAGAAGCATTCCTCACATTTATAGGTCCATTTTTTTTCTGCAAAAAATTGAATATCAATTTATAAACTCGGTTTTATTTCCGCACAACTTAAAAGTCATACGAATGCACATAGAATTGAATAGGTATTTTAGTAGCTAGGAAATAAACTAAGTGGCTCTGATAAAGAGATACTAAAATATAGAGACTAAAAAAGACAGAAGTCATTTTTTTCCCCCTTCTTATATCAAAACTCAGAGGGAACTATTCAAGGCTGAGAGTCAGCCTGTTCTATAAGGTTATCCAGGGGCTCAGGTTTCCTTCTACCTTGCTTCACCATCCCTAGGGTTTTGCCCTCATCCATAGAGTCAGAACAGACACACTACAGCTGTACCCACATTATAGCCCTTTAGAGGAAGGGAAGAGGGAACACCCACCCACGCTAAGGCAAGACTTAGAAGCTGCACATCATAGTTGCGTTCACATACTAGTGACAAAATCAGTTAGATGGCCACAAGAAGCTACAGAGGAGGTTCGGAAATATAGCAGTCATAAGCCCATCTAACATGCTGGTAAGACGGCATGGTCCAAGTTACTAAAGGCAAGAAGGAATGAATCAATATTAAGAAAAATTAGTTTCTGACACAAGGAGTATTTTTTAAAACACATGATCACTATCATAGTCTATCTCATAATTGACATTCAAAACATTACCTATCCTTCAATTATGACAGATATAATCTTGATATTTAATATAGATGCTATGCCTCTAACTAAAAAGTTCTTGATATTTTTTTGAACCTACATTTATCAACTTCTCTAAGAAATCATTTCTGGAGAACTTTATTCATCTCCGATGGTTCCTCCACACAACACAAAACCAGATAAGCACAGTTCGTACCTCTATTCATTCATTTACTTTTTTTTTTTTTATAAATTTATTTATTTGACAGACAGAGATCACAAGTAGACAGAGAGGCAGGCAGAGAGAGAGGAAGGGAAGCAGGCTCCCTGCTGAGCAGAGAGCCTGATGCGGGGCTCCATCCCAGGACCCTGAGATCATGACCTGAGCCGAAGGCAGAGGCTTTAACTCACTGAGCCACCCAGGCGCCCCCATTCATTTACTTTTTATTTCAAAAATATTTAATAGGCACCTATACACTGATTGTATAGTAAATTCCAAATGTACACTGGTGTTCAAAATGCACATGGTCTCTCTGCTCATGAAGCCTGTAGACCGGTGGGGGAAATAGGCATTCAACACATTCAAATAAATGGAAAGTTTTAAGTGTCATAAGTAACCTGAGGGAGGTAAATAGTGCTACAGAATGGGTAATAGGAAGGTTTTGTCCAGTCAAGGAGTTGTGGGGAGGATTTTCTCAAGAACTGATGATTACAGGGAGATGGGCTAGACAGAGGGCAGCCTTAGAGGAGAAGGGTGGTGTATGACAGGGCCCCAGCAGAGGGAACAGCAGACTCCAGGGCCCTCTGTGGGAGTGTGCTCAACACTGGCTGGGGAGAATTAGTGGAAGATGAGTGAGAATAAAGCACAGAAGGCAAAGAGGTGACTGAGCTCAAGAACCAGGTAAGAAGGAGATTACCTAGGGTTTTGAGATCCTAAGAGTTTTGTTGTCTATCATCAGAGCGGTGAATTGTGATTGAGGAGCACAAGCAGGGAGAGAAGTGATCAGATTTCCACATCATAATGATCCTTCTGACAACAGTACAGACAATAGTCACCCAAGGATAAACTGGTGTGGCGGTTGTTCTTTTCCAGTAGCCCAGGTAAGCATTAACTATGAGTGGATTGGATTTATCGTTCTCTAAATACGATTTTAGATCTCTGGACACTTTGTGTCCATTTTGGAAGAAAAAGAATAGCTATGCATTTTAAAACCAACAATTTTAAAAACAATCTAAGCCAGCAGAGCATGTAGTATGGTATTTCCTACGTTTTTATACATTCATAAGTGTCTACAAGCTTAGACATTAGACATTTACAATAATGTTCTTTTTTTTTTTTTTTTCTTTTCAGCCTAACAGTATTCATTGTTTTTGCACCACACCCAGTGCTCCATGCAATCCAGGCCCTCCCTAATACCCACCACCTGGTTCCCCCAACCTCCCACCCCCCGCCTCTTCAAAACCCTCAGGTTGTTTTTCAGAGTCCATAGTCTCTCATGGTTCACCTCCTCTTCCAATTTCCCTCAACTCCCTTCTCCTCTCCATCTCCCTTGTCCTCCATGTTATTTGTTATGCTCCACAAATAAGTGAAACCATATGATAATTGACTCTCTCTGCTTGACTTATTTCACTCAGCATAATCTCTTCCAGTCCCATCCATGTTGCTACAAAAGTTGGGTATTCATAATGTTCTAATGTTTCCATGAAGTAAGGCATATAATAGATTTGAATTTGAAAATAAGTATTTAACTAAAGAAATATATTTTTCTATAATCAATGATATTATTTAAATTGGAAACAAAGGAACACTCAAATGGAAATTACATATCAATATTTGCATGTATAGATGAATATGAGACTTAAAAGAAATTTGAATACATTGCTAATCTGAGTGTATGCAAGAGGCCTCAGCTATGATTAAACTTTTAGATATGGATAAAATAAAACAAAAGTGAAACTGTTTTTTAAGGTTTTATTAATTTATTTCACAGAGAAATAGAGTGAGAGAGAACGCAGGCAGGGGGAGCTTTAGGCAGAGGGAGGGGGAGAAGGAGAAGCAGACTCCCCGCTGAGCAAGGAGCATTACCTGCGGCTGGATCCCAGGACCGTGGGATCATGATCTGAGCTGAGGGCAGATGTTTAACCGACTGAGCCACCCAGGCACCCCATAAAAGCAAAATATTAAAGAGCTTAAAGTTGTTTCATCCCAAAGCCACCCACCACACCTCATAAATTCAAATATATTTAGGTTCTACATAAAAAGATGAGATGTGGTGTGCCTGGGTGGCTTAGTGGGTTAAAGCCTCTGCCTTCAGCTCAGGTCATGATCCCATTGTCCTAGGATCAAGCCCCCGGTCAGGCTCTCTGCTCAGCGGGGAGCCTGTTTTCCTTCCTTTCTCTCTGCCTGCCTGTCTGCCTACTTGTGATCTATCTCTGTCAAATAAATAAATAAAATCTTAAAAAAAAAAAAAAAAAAAGATGAGATGTGTAAAAACTCCAATCAAGAAATGATAGTTCCTATGTTTACTTGTATTTATCTGAAATAACTCTGTAACTACACTTTTTTGTTGTTTTTGTTTTCTGCATGGATTGTTAATGGGAGACTTTATTTGGATATTCTTAAATTAACTATTAAACATTTAAGTATTGTCCTTTAGCAGAAATTCATGGATGAAAGTTATAAGTTAATTTTTTAACATCAAACACAGTAAAGTTCAGGGGAGCGGAATTTAAGGAGTAGCTTAGCAAGACCGGTGGGCTTGGTGGAGAATTTGTTATGTCAAAATGTTTGAATGAATATGGGAGAGTTGGGATGAGTGTTACTCTCCTAGCTGGTCAATGTTTTCCTCCCATAGGATACATTTTTTTCCTCCCCTTAAAGTGCACATTTCATGATTTCTTGTTTTTTATTCTAATAAAACCAGTTTCTCTGAATGTAGTTGAAATTAATTAGGCCTTATCTAAAAATTTTAAAATGCTAATAAAAGTAAATGAGGAAAGAACAGTAGATTTAGCAGTCTGGCTTCAATATTAATGAACATTTGATCTATTTATTGCAATCAAAATATAACTTTGGCACTGATTATAATCACTTTGACTTGGGTAGTCTTGGTAGCAAATAGCACTCATTAAGTATCAAGAGACAAACCAAAATGGCTATCACATTAAGGTTCTAATTTAGCTTAGAATAATAAATAACACCATGTAAAATGAGAAGAAAAAATTGAATATCTGTTACTTTATGCATTCAATCAATAGTATTTCTATTCCTCTATATTCAAAGTATTGTGCCTATCAGCAAGTTAAAATGGGAAAGCTTGAGACTTTCTGGAGAGACAGCCCTGGCTCTGAAATCATGTTCTGTGTGATGGTTAATTTTATGTGTCAACTTTATTAGTCCATGTCTCTCAAATGTTTGGTCAAAAACTAAAAACTAATTGCTTCTGTGAAGGTTTGTTTGTTTGTTTGTTTGGATGAGATGAGCATTTAAATCAGTACCCTTTGAGTAAAGCAGATTGCTCCCTACAATGTGCATGGGCCTTACTTTAAGAGAAAAAAACTGGGGGTGCCTGGGTGGCTCAGTGGGTTAAAGCCTCTGCCTTCAGCTGGGGTCATGATCCCAGGGTCCTGGGATTGAGCCCCGAGCCCTGTGTTGGGCTCTCTGCTCCGCGGGGAGCCTGCTTTCTCCTTTCTCTCTGCCTGCCTTTCTGCCTGCTTGTGATCTCTGTCTGTCAAATAAATACATAAATAAAATCTTAAAAAAAATTTTTTTTTTTTGCTAAGCATAATGCCTTCTAGTTCCATCCAGCAATGTGGGGGGCTTGGGGGGTAGGAAAAGAATAAATGAAACAAGATGGGATTGGGAGGGAGACAAACCATAAGTGACTCTTAATCTCACAAAACAAACTGAAGGTTGCCGGGGGGTGTGGGGTCAGGAGAGGGTAGTAAGGTTACGGACATTGGGAGGGTATATGCTATGGTGAGTGCTGTGAAGTGTGTAAACCTGGCAATTCACAGACCTGTACCCCTTGCGACAAAAATACATTATATGTTTATAAAAAAATAAAAATTAATTAATTAAAAAAAAGATAGAGCAAAAAAACTGAAGTCACCCAAGGAAAAGATAATTTTACTTCCAGATTACCTTCAGGCTCCAGCTGTGACACCAACTGTCCCCTGAGTTTCCAGCCTGTTGGCTTCCAATTTTGAACTTTCTAGCTTCTACAATCATGTGAGCTAATTCTTTAAAATACTCCTCTCTCTCCCTCTCCCCTCCCTCATTACCCCACCTCTTCTCCTCCATATATATATATGAAATACAAGCAGGAAAAATGTTCATGCCATGTGGTCCATGATGGGTGATCTACAATATGTGATGATGATGATGATGATGATGATGGTATATATTTAGAATGAAGTGGCTGAAGTAACTGTGCATAGTTCTTTTTTTAAATTTTTTTAATTAATTAATTAACTTATTTATTTTTTGAGAGATCGAGCCCATGAGCAGGGAGTGGGTGAGTGCAGAGGGATAGTAAGGGAGAGAATCTTAAGCAGGTTTCATGCTCAGGAAAGAGCCTGATGTAGGCTCACTCTCACATCCCTGACATCATGACCTGAGCCAAAATCAAGAACCGGATGCTTAGCCCACTGAGCCACCGAGGTGCCCCTATGCATAGTTATTCTTATTTGAAAATTCTTCTACTGATCTCACTCAATAGGTTCATATATATGTATAATCAAGGAGGTTTACATGCATCGGCTGGGCACCTGGGTGGCTCAGTCATTAAGCATCTGTGTTTGGCTCAGGTCATGATCCGAGAGCCCTGGGAATGAGCCCCGCATTGTGTTCCCTGCTCGGTGGGGAACCTGCTTCTCCCTCTCCCATTCCCCCTGCTTGTGTTCTCTCTCATTGTCTCTCTCTCTGTCAATAAATAAATAAATCTTTTTAAAAAAGGAGGTTTACATTCCTTCAAAAAATTCTTGATCACTTTAACATTAAAAGATCATTTTGTTTTGTTTTGAGAAACAAGAAAAATGTGTCATCCGTAAGTGTCTTTTGTTGCTCCGACGGTGCTGTGAGAAGTAAGTCGCTTGATGACCCATCCTCAGCGACGGAGATACCGTTAGGTCTAGGGGCTTTGCCGTGACTCAGAATGGAGATGGAGGAAGATTTGAGGAAAGCCGTTCTACTAAAAGTGAAAGACCATTTTCGTCATTCATCGTTTAGTAGATATTTAGGTGATTTCTACATCCAATGCAATATTATTGAGCATTTAAAAAAAAGGAAATCCTGTCATATGGAACATCAAAAAAGCTGGAGGACCTTATGCTGAGTGAAATATGTCCATCAGAGAAGAGAAAATACTGCATGTGTCCATTTATACGAGAGATCTAAAATAATCAGACTCTTAGAAACAGAGAGTAGACTAGTGATTGCAGGCACGGATGGGGAGAAGAAATGGAGATTTATTAGTCTATAGTTATAGGGTTTCAGTTACGTGAGATAAATAAGTTCTAGAGATCTGCTGTACAAATAGTGCTTATAATTAACAATTCAGTATTATTCACTTAAAAACTTGATAAAAAATGTTTAGTAGTGTTCTTACAACAAAAACAAACAAAAAGAGGCAAGAGGAAACTTTTGGAGGTGGTGGATATGTTTTTTTATCTTGATTGCGGTTGACAGTTTCATGGGGTATAAGCTTATCTCCAAATTCATCAGCTTGTGTACATTAAATATGTCCATTTTTTTTGGTGTATCAAATATACCTCAATAGAGTGGTTTAAGAAATGAAGGCACAAACAGCCTTCTCGAGGAAGAGACTCACAGGCCACCATGCAGGAATTCATAATAGGGTAGAAAAGCTGAATGGGGAGACCACAGCCAGTCAACATTACCACAAGGAGAAAGCAAATGTTATGGCAGCCCAAGCAAACTAACATAGTCTGCCACTTACTAGTAGCTTGACCTGAAAAAGTCACTCACTTCTGCCCTCCTCATCCAACTCATTTATGTCATCTACAAAGGAAGATCATACCAACCTTACAAAGCTGTTGTAGCTATTAAGTATTAATGATACTATAAATATAAGGTCTCTGTCTGTATTATTCATCTCCATATTCTAAGAGAATAGAAGGATGCTTGGAACTTTAAGTCTCAACAGGATTTATTACTAATTAATGAATATCAGAGGTCTGGTATACTAAATTCCTCATGGTAGGTGAGAGGATTGTGGTGGCTGCTAGCTTTATTCAGTGTATTAAAGGTGAGGAGAGTAAAAATAATTTTTGTAGAAGATAGGTTACCCTGGGAACAATTCCAGATGGTACACATTATAAAATAACAAAACCAGTAGTTCACACACTAAGGTGTGGCACAGGAAAAAAGAGATGAATGGGATTTAGAATGGATGGAAAGGGCATTATGCAAAAGGTGAAGCTTCTTTAGGTCTTTAAGAGTGAACATCATGGGGCGCCTGGGTGGCTCAGTGGGTTAAGCCGCTGCCTTCGGCTCAGGTCATGATCTCAGGGTCCTGGGATTGAGTCCTGCATCGGGCTCTCTGCTCAGCGGGGAGCCTGCTTCCCTCTCTCCCTCTCTCTCTGCCTGCCTCTCTGTCTACTGTGATCTCTCTCTGTCAAATAAATAAATAAAATCTTAAAAAAAAAAAAGAGTGAACATCATTTGGAGGGAAGCAGCTATTTAATGCAACATTTTAATGTTAACAGTAAGGGAAACATTTTAAATGCATTCCCTTCAAATGGGAAAACTATAATAATTTTTAAATACCCTGTTAAGTAAGCTCACCTCAAGCAGCCTTCATTGAATTCTCATTGTTGAACACCAGTGTCACCAATGAAATTGCTTTATAGGGAAATGACTGCTACCAGCAGCAAGAGAAAAAAAAAAAATTAAATTGGTTAAAACCTCATTCTCAACCACTTGTAGTTATGAAAGACTGAAAGAGTTTTACTAAATGTGTCAGGTTCACAGTAATTTTACTGATTGCCTGGAGGCTGTCACACTTAAATACTAGAAGGTATTTACTTTAGTAATGGGATACAACTGTTTTGAACTATATAAACACTGAATATGTTGTCTGTGGGATATCTCTGTTTTCCTTCTTTCGAATTAGCTGAGTTTCTTTCCCTCAAATTGCTTTGAAGTTTGGAGTTTTGAAGTGCCATCGTTCTTACTAGTATGTCTTTGCAAGGAATGTGGTAAAGGATCATATGATTTATTTCCATAAATATGAAAGAATATCAATCTAAACCAAAATTTATTAGCATGCAAGTGATTACACTCAGTTTTCAAAGAACCTTGTTTTAATCTATTAATACCTTTGTCTAATCCTTTAACTTCTCTCATAACAAGGTAGTTGAAAGTATTGAGATAAATCCTAAAATGAATTTCTAGTCAGAATTGTTTCAGGACAAGATTTTATCAGTCTCCTTCTGATTTGCATTTTTAAATACTTTTGATATTATTGAGGCCAAATAGGGAATATTACATGATCATTTGCAAATATTCTATCTTTTCTGAAGTACTTTAATTCTTCTCCACCTGATTAGTTAATTCTGGGCTTGCTTTAACTCATGAAATGTCATAGAAAATTGTTAAGTATCAGTACTCTTTTCCTCTACCTTATCAGTTAGCAATTTGCCCAGACATCAGTCCTTCTATCTGCCTGCTTGCTGAAGGTAGTCAATGCAAAAGAGATCCACAGGTCCACATGACAGTTATGTAGCATACATAAGAAATGAGATTTTCTTGTTGGAAATCGCTGAGATTTGAGGATCTTTTATCACTGCAACAACTCATGTTTTATTATGACACATTAACCCAGATTCTTCATCATGGATTTATTCATTTGTATCACTAATACTTTGAATACTACACTATATCAGGCACTGTACTAGATACGAAGGTTCTAATGGTAGAAAAAGCAGATTATCTTCCTGCAACTATCGAACTCATTCTGGAATGACCATATGTCATGATGATGCTTTGCTACTACTCTCTCTCTCTTTTGAAAAGTCTATCCAATATGCTGAATCTCACAGCCTCAGGCATAGATTTCTCTGTCAAACTGTAGAAGTAGCAGTATCTGACCACTAAGGATAAAAGGAATTTGAAAAATGGGAGAGCAGAAAAAAGATAAGCCCAGAAAGAAGGTGATATTTTAGTCCGAAAAGAAGTCCTCAGATGTTATTATATGTATCTCTGTGAGGATTGATCAAAGCAGATGAAGTTGGAGCCCTGTTTATCTTCTCTTTGTCTTCCTCTCTACAGGAAGTTTCAAATTGTCCTTTGAGTTATTTTATTTTAGGTTGTACCTGAGGCTCAGCATTGAACTTCCTTTTTCCTAAATTTAGAATTAATAGTGTTTTCTAACTGTCAATAGCTCTAAAACAAATCCCTATAAATACAGAGTTTAAATCATGCAGCAAATTATGATCCTGGGAATCTCCAAAGTATTATAATAGTAAATCTCATTATAACTGCAAATACCTTGCTCCTAGCTCAACTCATAAATTTATATAGATGATTTGCTGTGTTATATATAATCGGTTATTTACTACATCTATATAATATCTGTAGAGCTTCTCAATTCACTGTAGACTTATCTTCTAATAAACCCATTCTAAGCTGAAAATATCACAAGTCCAACTGCATTTAATACACCTCACCTACCTACCTTACATGTACTTAGGACACTTACGTTAGACTACCGTCGGGCAGAATCATCCAACACAAAGCTTATTTTAAAATAAAGTGTTGACTATCTGATGTAATGTATTGACCACTGTCCTGAAAGTGCAAAAGAGAATTCTTGCACGGGTACAGGATGGTTGCCAGTGTGGAAGACCTTTACCCTTGTGATCGCCTGGCTGACTGGGAGCTGCAGTGCTGCCCCTGCCTAGCATCCCGAGAGAGTATCAGAACACATATTGTTAGCCCAGGAAATGATCGAAATTCAAAATTCAAAGGACAGTTTCTACCATATGAATATCACTTTCCTGCCATCGTAAATGACAAGACAAACCTTTTAAGTTGGAGACAGTCTGTATATATCACAGAGATATATACTTTCTTGTATATTATATACCTCTTTATATCCTTATCTATATGCCATCTATCTGTTTTGATCTAAGTTTCCTAACAGATTTATTTCTAATTCTGTTTTTCTGAAGATTTTTTAAATTCCTTAAAAATGCATACTTCTGAAAGAGACAAAATGTGGGCTATTTTTTTTTTCTGTATTTTCCAATATAATGAAGAAGTAAATATTGGCCTTACTGAGAATCAGATCATTAGAATGTAAATGTAGTTTCCCACAAGACATAGCCAAAGCCATGATGTAGCTGCATACATGACTAATCCCCTCTTTCTGAACAATGATTACTTTTTAACAACTCCACATCTTGCTCTGACTTAGTCCTCCTTCCTCCTGGGTAAAAATTATTAAATCATAGAATCAACACGTTTCTCCACTTTTGGACACTATCCAACCCAGAACAAGTCGCTATTTCTCTAATTTCTCCACAAACTTACCGAGTAGTACCCCAAACCCTAGAAGTCCTCCCAATTCCCTTTCCTGAAATGTCTCCAACTTCCCCTGGTGTGTGTTTCACTTGCTGTAGAGAGCTAAACATAACTGACTTTGCTTAAGTGCAAGTGTCCCTTTTGACCTTTGGTGGATTTCAACACTAATGATATAGGGCTCAAAGGAACTCTTTTACTTAATGGTCACACACACACACACACACACACACGCATGTTACCCTACATGTCAATAAGTCTGTATACCACAGGGAAAAATATTTGCGTATTTTACATAAAAAAGAAAACTGCGAACTTTTCTGAAAAAGAAAATTTTAGTCTCATTCAGATTTTAAATGAATGGAAAATGTTCCTTTGTATATGTTTCAAAATCTCTGAGGAGAATTCATTCTCTTTTGACTTCCTTGCAGAATTGGTTATGTAAGGTGCTAAGCCGTCTTCAGTAATGCTGGGAATACAACTCAGTGGACACAGGGAGTCCTGCGATGATCAATCATATTGCATTTACTGCTAAAACCAATATTTCCCTTGTTTGTTCTTTCTTGTTATTTCGACCCCATGCTTCCCTGGCAGAAACAATGAACTGAATGGGATAGATTCTGAGAATTTTATTAGCAACAGATATGTGTCAAACATTATTCACCCAAAGTATATATTCCAATGAAAAATAAATAGAATTTATACATTTTCCCCAGGAAGAATGAAAATTTGTGAGTTAGTTTAGTTTTCCGGTCAGAATTCTGTGAATGCTCTCTGCTTCAGTCACAACTTGAGATTTGTAACTTTAAAGATATAAGGGAAGACTATAAAAAAGATTCATAACCTCAAATTACATTAACTGTACATTAAGGAAGATGCACAAATCCCAAGAAATAATGAAATGTCAGGGTTAGAACCATCCCTTTTCAGGTCTAGTGATCCATCTCCTATGATCTTGCATAAAATGCTATCGCTGTTCACCTTGCTATTAGGAAGTACAATTGATTTGCTTGCAATATTTATTAGTGCATTAGTCATGTACATTAGCACCAAACTGGAAACAAATAATGCTTTACTTCCCTAAGTCTGTGGCAAGCCAATGCAAGTCAAAATGTAGGTACTGATATAAATATAAGTGTGACTCACGCTCCTGAAATACCCTTCCTTTACCCAGATTTACCAGAAAAAATTAGAGATAAACATACTCCAACCATTTCCATCTTCGGTGAGTTAGAACAGTTCACGTTAATCAGGTTCATTTTTGTTCTTTCAGCAGGGTGTCCTTTTGACAAATTATCAAAAAGAGGTCACAAAATAAATCAAAACTGAAAGGACAGTTTATCTGATATTCATACGTAGGATAGATTAAACCCTGAGGCTATCATTTTGCCAAATATTTATATCAGCTCAGGTGTCATTCCAAATTCTGCATAAGACTTGGTTGTTGGTCTTAAAAAAGATGGAGAAATGTATCTTCAATCAAATATAAGTAAGTCTGAAGACCTGATGGTACTTAAAATAATTGGCTCCACTGACACTTCCACCCCCACTGCTACCATGTGTATCTACACTGATTTCCAGCCAATGTTAGACTGCTAACTCCATGACCACCATTTCCAATTTCTGTCTCTGGTTACTGGCATATGGAATTTTTCTGTCATAAAAAACGAAAACTGGCTCTTCCCAAACAACTTCGGATTTCCTGATTCCTTGGTTCTCATCATTCTGAGTTTTCTCCTATAGAAATCTGGTCCTGTGCCACCACACCTATCTCTTGACCCTTCATACAATTCCACAAGTGGGGTAGCTGTGGGACGGGCCACTCCTCTGCTTTCCTGGGGAGACTGGAGAAACAACAAATAAGAGTTGACAGTGTTAATGCATGGCATTAGTAAAAATAGCTTTATAAAATTTGTGGTGGGTTTATGTATTTTGTACTAGAATCCTGTCATTTTAATTTTCTCTTTATTTTGATTTAGCACTATGATCAAATCACAATATTTTTCAAATAGTCTTAACTTCAGTTTTACTACCTGAGAATGGGTGATGATCCAAACTGAGCTGTCCACGCTAATAAACCACCATCATTTACTGAATGCTTATTATGTGCCAGGTCCTGGTACATCTTCTGAACTTCACAAAGCCCTTGCAAGGTAGGCATCATTATCCCACGTGATATATTTCTTAAAAATGTCCAGAACCATATTTTCCATTGGAAGTGCTTTTTTGCAACACGACGTTGCCATTCTTTATCAAATTGTCCTAAACATTCTCTACTCTTCAGTCTGGTCAGGCTCTGTGTCCTCGAATAAAGAACACACTGTGCCATTTCATATAGTCCTTGACTGGCCTAACCACTTCTACTTCCTGTCTCTTCCTGTCTCCAGGAAACCAGTCACTATGTAGGATTTGCAATATCCCAAAGTCCACTACACTGTGAAATCTCAAGAAACCTAGAAAGATCCTGAAAGATGAGATACTACATGGGGAAAGAGAGGCCAAAGAGCATTAAAATAGCAGGGCAGTCATGAAGAAACCGCTCAAATCCAGTTGGATGTCAGAGCACAGGCACCAGATACTCTCAGATACTGTGAATCAGAGACCAAATGGCAGAAGTAAATAGACCAAACCCCACTATTTTGAAGAGCACACAAAGGCTCAGGGAAGGTGAGAAATTTGCCCAAGTCCACACGAATATGAGGTTGCTAAGCCAGGATTTGAACCACATTCTTTTCACTATATATCCCACGGTCTCAACCACTACATAATGCAGAATTTCAATATGTATCTAGAAATGCTTTTCCAAAGAGACTCAAATTGCAAGTAGTACTATAGGGAACATGTTACTTAAGAGAATAATCTCAGTTTATGGGTTAAAACATATGTGTCTTTATAACCAAGCAGATGCTCCTAATTACAAATTTATTTTATCTATTTGTTGAAACAAGCTGACATAGTCTCTACTTAGAGACACTTTAATTTAATATTTTAAACCAATAGAACTGCATAGTTTTCATCCTTTAAAAAATACATTTATCTGGATTTTTGCTATTTCACACTAAATTTCCAGAAGTTTTCAGTAATATTTCAGACCAAATTCACCTAAATTGTGCTTTCCTATAAATTATTTCTGTAGTGCTCAGCTAAGAAAACAAGTCAAATAAAAGAGAGGTGTTAGATAACCCTTTCTGACTAAGATCTAGGAAAACTGACAAGAAGAAAAATCTGTGAACTGAGGAGCCTCAAACTGCAGGCTTTTCCTATCATTTACAGATGCTTGGTTCACACATGAATTTCAGGTTTGCAATCTAGACCCAGTTTCACATTTCACCAACCCACTACAACAACTACAGCAAACCTCTCTCTCTCTCTTTTAAATTTCAGGTTTGCAATCTAGACCCAGTTTCACATTTCACCAACCCACTACAACAACTACAGCAAACCTCTCTCTCTCTCTTTTTAAAGGTTTCATTTATTTATTTGTTTGTTTACTTATTTATTTATTTACTTGACAGAGAAGAAAAAGAGAGAGAGAGAGAGAAAGCACAAGCAGGAGTAGTGGTAGGCAGAGGGAAAGAGGGAAGCAGGCTTCCAACTGAGCCCCAAGCCCAATGTGGGACTTAGTCCCAGGACCTCATGACCTGAGCCAAAGGCAGACATTTAGCTATCTGAGCCACCCAGGCACTCCTACAGCAAAACTTGACCAAGTTTTCATCAATCTTGACTGAGGATTTAAGGAACACAAGGCAAAATTACTTTGTACTCAATTCTTGTTCCTCAAAATTTCTTCATGTACCCTGGGACTTCTCTTTGGATTTTAGGTCATATAGCACTTAGTTTTACGAAGAAATCTGTTTTCAATCTTTCTTCTTTTTTTTTTTTTTTTCTTTTCCCTTTTTTGTCTTTCCTTCATGAGCATACCAAAACAGTGATCCCCCAATTCTATTTTATTTAATATTTTGTCTGTTTTTTAAAAATGTGGAATGCTTCATGAATTTGGGTGTCATCCTTGGGCAGGGGCCATGCTAATCTTCTTTGTATCCTTCCAGTGTTAGTATATGTACTGTCCAAGTGCGCACTCAATTTTATTTCTTTTAATGAAGAGCATTATTATTTAAATTTTTTGTTTTTCTTTGCAGTTTGAGCTCCTGCCTCCACCTACTTACTCCCAGAGGCCATGTCCTTCTACCCTAATTGACTCCACAGGAACATTTTCCTTAACCAGAACATTCTTTCTCACAAGGAAGTTTGGCGCTAGCTGTGAATACAATATTGCACTCACCATTTGTTTCTTGATTCTGGCCACTCTAACTCTGAAACCTTTGGGGAAGTTACTTAATTCAGATTTAGCTTTCATGAAATAAATATTGAATAACAGCAACCTCAAAACGTTCCTGAGAAAATGAAGTGGAATAAGGAAGATTAAGTCTAATAGAATGAACGAACTTCATCAACAGTCATTTCCTTCCTGCTGATCTCCTGCAACCTTTCCTTATGCCTTTCTCCCAGCTATTAAAATCAATCTAGAGTGTTTCTTCCTCTTTAAAATAAATGTTGCTCAGTACCAACAAAGCTTCCTGTTATTTAAAAATAACTTTTTCTTATCATCTTATTGCCTATTAGCTTCTACTCCAGTCTGTGGATATGTTTGATTTCATATATAATGTAACCTATTCTCTAGGTATAAAAACAGGAAAGTAAGGAGATTTTGTTCATTCTATTTCTATCCTGTTCTAAAGTCTTGAAAAAGAATCATACCCTCAGAGAACAATTTTAAGTTACTCTGTTAAATTGACCATGTACAGCAATCATGCTACAGTGTTTGTGAAGACCGTGAGATCTTATTTTTTTCACAAACAAAAATTATACTTTATAAAAGTGTAAGAAAATGTCTTTGAAAGAGTTAAAGTTAAAATAAAGCTAGCTTATCAGGCACAAGATATTTCTTGGTTTGATTTTGGGTTTTAGAAAAATTTGTACAGATTATTGTAATTAACACAATTATAATTATAATCAAAATAATTGCTATGTTTGTTCTCTATAAATTTCAATGAAGTGATGGAATTTTAAAATCCTTATGCTTTGATTACCTTTTTTTTGTACTCCCTACATCTATATTACTTTGAACTATTCAAAGTAATCTACAAGTTAAAAGTCATGTGAATTAAAGATGCATATAGCAAGAAATCAAAAAAAGAAAATATGAAAGATAGATTGTCAATAACATTCCATGCCTATTTTTATCTCATGTGTTCATAATTACAGAAGTAGAAATATCTGCCAGGTGAGGACAAGACCTGTTATTAGCGTTCCACACCACTGCCCTCAGAGGAGGGAGATCGCCGGGACAAGAGAGGGGGAAATGATAAAAGAATACATGTAGGGGGCTCCTGGGTGGCTCAGTGGGTTAAAGCCTCTGCCTTCAGCTCAGGTCATGATCCCAGGGTCCTGGGATCGAGCCCCACGTTGGGCTCTCTGCCCAGTGGGGAGCCTGCTTCCTCCTCTCTCTCTCTCTGCCTGCCTCTCTGCCTACTTGTGATCTCTGTCTGTCAATTAAATAAAATATTTAAAAAAAAAGAAGAAGAATACATGTGGATAATGTTCCTCGCTTCTCTGGGGAAAAAAAAAAGAAAGAAAAGAAAGAAGGATAAAGAAAAGTATTAGTATGGCCTAGAGTTATGAAAAGGATGAAAAGTGGGTAGAAATTTTCTTTGAATATTTAGCATTGTGAATGCTTGTGGTAGAGTTTATTTACCTTTGACCTTTAAGATATTAAACTAATAAAAAGGACATACTCCAACTTCAGATGCAGTTTTGCATCTCCAGATATGACTTTGGTTCTTACCAATCAGAGAAAGTGCAATGATAGGTAAATATAAATATAAAACTGCAGCAGATCTACTTTTTTTTTGCTAATGCTGACACTCACTTGCTTCTCTGTTTGATTTGGCTTCCATTTGCCTCAGGTGATTCTAGACTTGCCTCCAAGCTCCAAGGGCATATGTGATTCAGAAATGGCTAATCAAAATGCTTAATTCCCCAGCCTGTTTTTAATTCAGAGATGTGACTGTGACTTAATTTGTTCCAATGAAATAGACTCTCAGAAGCTACTGGACAAACGTTTATTTATTTATGTTCGTTCCTTTAGTATTGCTGAAAGGAATAATGTTCTCAAAGGAGAGTTACTTGTGCAAAAAAGGAACATATATAGAAGATAGAAGATATACACAATTTCCCTTAATTTTGAGAGAATATGCAAAAACGTCCCTAGAATACTAACACAGAATTTTATTAATGCAGCAAGTTTTTGCAATTTCAAATAATTTAACTTTAACCCTCCTTGCATATGTGTGGCTACCAAGATATTCAGGGTACCTATCCATTTCTATGTTCTAGTTTTTATCAGTTCAGTATTGTGAAAATAGTGTAACAATGTAATAGTCTTTGAAATAGTTGTATAGCCAAAGTCTATGTGAATAAATTTTGGACAATGCAAGGCATATTTCAGATGAAAGCAAACTCCTTCTGAAGTTGATTGTTATCATAAAAAAAAAGAAAAATCCATTTTTAGAAGAATAGATGTGTATCACATGCTAAGAACTAGATCATTTTGCTTTGGAGTAACTGAACACTAACTGTTAGTGACTAGAATAATTTACTTAGTAAAAAATATGAATTCTGACACTATTATTACTTCTGATAATTATTCTTCAATACCTTCGGTCTTGCACTTATGCTACTGGAGAATTAAATGAAAAATGCTGTATGAATGGTTATCACTACCTCTTTCACATTTTTGATGTGGTTTAATTTCTGGAGTTTCCAGAGAAGCTATATTCTATTTTGTTTTGAGAAAAAAAAATTACACAAGATGAAATGCACAGCTGTTATGCATGCAACTGATGAGTTTTTGTAAATGTATATACCCAAGCAATCATCACTTCAAATAAGATATAAAACTTTTCCATCTCCCAAGCAATTTCATGCCATAGGGAAACTTCTCTAGATCTGGGAAACCAAGGCTATTTTTTTTTTTTTAAATTAATGCCAGAGTGTTGTGATTCTTACCCCAAATCGCCAAATCTCCTTCATCTTCCCCTCCAACCCTACTTATCCCAACTTCACTTAGGAAAACTCTATTCTGATTTACCACCTGAAATTAGTGTTGCCTGCACTTAAAGAGGCAAATATTTAAAAAAAAAATTAAAAAGAATTAAATAAATAAATAAATAAAGAGGCAAATATTGTGACGGTGCATAGCTTTCAGGAAGTATGTTGTTTTATAGAACAGACGTGCCCTCTTCCAGTCTTTGCTCTGGAACCTGTGGCTGTTCAGATAGATGAGCTGGATGCTATTGCAATCTATTGATCAGAATAAGCTTCATAGTTGTCAAGTGATAAATGAAATTTGACCCTAGTTCATCTCAGGGTAAGGCCAACAGGATTGTAAAGAAAACTGTGGGTAATATTTCTGTCTCTGAATATATATTTGAAATAAATATGATAGTTCACTCAGGCTGGGTACAATAAAAAAAGAATAGATACTATGTGGGTAATATTTCTAAAAGAAGAGATGACCATCATGCAGAAACCGTATGTACCTATTCATCATCTTCCTTCTACCAAATTATTCAGACATTTATTTGGGGCTGAAACATTAAAACATGTATTTCAGTTAATTCAAGATTTGAGGAACAAAAATTTGCAAGGAGGACGCATTTGGGAGATCTGAGTAGAATGTTGAAATAACAATGCAAATAAAAATTGACACAAAATGAATATATATGGAATGTAGTTTATTCAATTCAATGTCAAGGTTATTTATTCAACAAATATGTATTGAGTTTCTACTTATACGCATAGTTATTTGTTTAATGCTAGTCTCACATGTGGTGACATAAAAATGTCATTGATGCCTTTATTAGGCTACAATAGGCAATGTAGATAGGTACTGATTATATAGAATAATTATTTTATCTCCTGTATGGAGGTCCTAACTGCACCAAACAGTCTATCTACTTCTTACACATTTTCTAGATTCCATGCAACTGAGTAGGGCCAAATTATTACTCTAATTAACAGGCTGTGGGTGGGAATGACTTGTTTCGCTTTTAGCCAAAGCGTGTAAAAGGCAGCGTATAATGCTCCAGTTTTTTCCACTCTGAATGATGCAACCCATTTCCTAGGATATGCATGATCTGTAATATCTATGATCTATGAAATATGACTTACACACATGTCCATTCAACTCTGTATGCTTAGTTGTGCCTGTCTATCTCACACTTGTTATCGAGAACACTTCTCAGAAAAAAAAAAAAATACTATATGAAAATCTCCATCATAGAGTATAATTCCTAGGAAACCAGACTAGAACAAGGCATCTCTGTTCACTGCCCATTCGTCCAACTTTACTTGATGCCACTATTCCTGAGTCACAGTACCCAGTGACATTGGTCTTTGATCAGTTTCAATCTCTGGGGTTTGCCAAATGTTTTCTGGTTTTGTTCTTGTGCTTTTTGCCCTAAATGCTTTCTCTTTTCTTCACATAGCTGAAGCATTTTCAACTTTCGGGGTTCCTTGTGCTCTGCCCAAATAACCTTCCTGACCATCTTGTACTCGCTTACAATCCTAGCACAGCAGGATGCACCTCTCTCCTGTTTACCTCTTATCTTGGACACTATTTATTTCTGCTTTCTTATTTGGATTGTTATGTTTGCAGTAAGAGAATTGATACTCTATCTATTAAATAGCTTTTTTAATGAAACAATCTATGTTGTTCAATAGAGGCACTTTAAGAGTGGAAGGGAGGTAAAATTCATAAAAATGTTATACTTTTCGGAAGAGTTATAGAATAACTAACAAATCGGTAATTTATTCAAGCACTATTTTAAGAAAAAAATATTTTTCTTTCTTTTTGACATGGAATTATTGTTAATTTTATTAGATTTATCATAATGGCATTATGGGTTTTTGTTTCTGTTTCAAATGAGGTTTTTTTTTTATTCTTTATAATGTAATAAAAACAACATATGTGCATTAAAATAAAACATGCATTTATTAATCAAACATTAGGAGTAATATAGGAAGTATAATAATTATGGTACATAGCCACTAAATTTCTTAGCTGTGTCTATCCCTAATTCTATGTCACTAATACCATATTGTTTCTCTGAAGGGTACATTTTTCAAGATATTCATATTTTTTCATATAACTCCCTGAAATCTTACTTAAAGTTGAATTTTATGGTTACTAAATGTGGTATTATGCACACCATTAACTAAGTTTTCTCTGCTGACATTAATAGTTTTAACTGATAAATACTCTGCAGATGCTGAGGTACTTGGTAAGCTCAGGGCATATTCTGTGAAATCAAATATATTCTTAATTATAATAGTTTTATATTTAAATGTGTAAATATTTCAATCTTATTATTTTAATAGAAATTTACTGTTGGCCTCCATTCAAATTACCTTTTTCCAAAAAGTTCTTATAAAAAAATAAAAAATCAATTTTCTCTAGGACTATTTATATTTTGCTCAATTTAATGCAGCAAAAAAATGTCTTCTCATTTTTATTCAATTCCACCACAGAATATAAATTTATTCATTTAGAAATATGGATTCCTTTAAAATATTTTCTGTACCAGAAGTTAAGACATTCCAAATTGCAACTTGGTAATTTCAAGTTAAATCCAGGATATCCTTTGAGCTGTCTATTACATTTGTTTGCTCCCTTGCTTTTTACAGAGATACATTACAATATCTGCCTGTTTGCAAGATTGTCAATAGTTACATTTCCCTGAAAGCTTTGGAAGCTGAATTGTTCTTGAGTTGCATTTGCTGAATACTTTGATTAAAGATTTCTAAATCTTTTCATAAAAAAAATACAAGCAATGTTTAGAAGATTCATCTACAAAAATTCAATACCACTGTTGAACACTAACTTTGATTTATAACGTAACTCTTTAAGTTGCAAAGAATGTCTTTTATAAAGTAATTCAGTCATTGTGTCTCCTTAATCTTCTCCAGCCTACGATTGTTCCCAGTCATTCCTTGTCTTTTGTGATCCCTAAATTTTTGAAGAGATCAATAATTTGTGGAATGTTGCTAAACTTGGATTTGTCTGATATTTTCTGATTTGGTTCAAGTTCTGGACTTTGACAAGAATATAGTAGAAGTGATGATATGTCCTTTTCAGTGCATGGTATCAAGTGGTCCATGAACTTGACATGTTTATTACAGATGATGTTAACCTTTATAGCTGTCTGAAGTTGTCTGCTAGGTTTCTTCACAGTAAAGTTGCTATTAATTCCTTTTTTTTTTTTTTTTAAGATTTTATTTACTTGACAGGGAGAGAGAGAGCACAGAAACAGGGGGAGCAGCAGGCAGAGGGAGAAGCTGGCTCCCCAGAAGGAGAAGCTGGCTCCCTGCTGAACAAAGATCCCAATGCGGGGCTCCTTCCTAGGGCTCTGGGATCATGACTTGAGGGGAAGGCTGATGCTTAACAGACTAAGCCACCCAGCTGTCCCTGTATTATTCTTTATAATTAAAAATATCTTGGAAAAGATACTTTTAGATCATGAAGATACCCAATTTTCAAACTTTGGTCACTGATTTATCATCCATGTGTGGAGCTTGCCTGCAGTAACAACAACAACAACAACAACAACAATAATAATAATAAATTAATTTAATTTAATTTTGTCACTGTTCCAAAATTCATTGTTTATTATTTTTTAAGATTGTATTTATTTATTTCAGAGAGAGAGAGCATGAGTGGGGTTGAGGGGGCAGAGGGAGAGGGAGAAGCAGACTTCCCATGGATCAGGGAGCCCGAAGCAGGGCTTGATTCCAGGACCTGGAGATCATGACCCAAGCCGAAGGCAGACACTTACTTGACTGGACCACCCAGGTGCCCCAGTCTGCAGTAATTATTAATCTAAAAATATTTTACTTATTTATTTGACAGACAGAGATCACTAGTAGGCAGAGAGGCAGGCAGTGAGTGGGGGAGGGAGGAGCAGGCTCCCTGCTGAGCCGAGAGCCCAATGTAGGACTTGATCCCAGGACCCTGAGATCATGACCTGAGCTGAAGGCAGAGGCTTAACCCACTGAGCCACCCAGGAATCCCTTAATAGTGATTTTACATTTGCTTCATTCCTTCTATATTTTAAAATTTGAATTCTCATATAATGGAGAACTGTCCCTTCTTTCCCACAGTTATTTGTTATTCAATTATTATTTTATATAACTATGAAACTCATGGATATTTATTTTGTTCTATCAGTTATAATTCAATACTACAGTTTATTTTGTTGCTTACATGGTCCAGCTTGGCCTTTGGTAGTTTCTTCAAGTTGGCTTCTTTGTTCTTTTGAAATGATCTCACTCTTTTTGGAACACTGCCATGTTTCCGGTACACAAAATATTTTTGCTTTACTTTGAATCTTCACTATAGCAGCTCTGGAATCAAGTACTTGTTTTAGTAGCTCTGGATCTTTTCAATGGGAAATGGTATTTAGAAACCATGATCTAGACTGTAGTTGTGTTCACTGCTACTAGGGTGTCATTGGTTTGAGGCCCTTTCAGTGGATTCAGCATAGAAATTGTGTGTGTGTTTATGTGTGTGTGTATATAACATGTGTGTATATATATATGATTATGTATATGTTCATACACACAAAACTGCATATATATGCATCCATACTACTCTATCAATATATATTTATGATATAATATATGATATTATATATCTAGATATAATATTTTTATGTATCATTTAATATATTTGTGCCATTCTGGTACTTCTGATTCTAATTTTATATCACAAGAATCATTCTAGTCTCCTTCTTTTTGTTATTTATAGTATTATGAATAGTGAAATATAAGTTATACTTGTATTTATTATTTCTTTCTCCAACAGTGACAAACCTAGTTCTCTTTATCTACAATACCCTTATGTATTAACTTATCCTTATATACAGAAAAAATAGTTTCAGAATTGCTACTGTATACCCTGGCAGAAAACCAACTTTCTAACTAGAGTATGTAATATACTTTAATGATTGTATTACATGTATATATTTAGGGAGATCATGAATTTGTAAACACATCTGCTACCAAGAATTTCTAATAACATATTATGTAACAGAACTTCAGAAGAAAGAGTATAGAGTAAGCTGTATAAAAAGTAGACAGCTTGATGAATTTCTAGATTCAAACACAACTGTAAGGTATTATTTTAGAAGATGCCTAGTACCTTTTTGATTACTTTCCTAAGGATATACACAGGTCATCACTTGCCTGAGCTATCAGGCTGGAAGCTATCATTAATGTTAAATTTACCATGAGTGAAAAAAAACCCACAACCATAGCACAGGAAATTGGTATCATTCAGTTTATACTTATTTGTTGAAGATTATATTTCAATTCATTTAAGTTTTGAGAAAAATAATAGTACTAAATTGCAATATTCCTCTATGATAATAGCAAAAAATAACTGGAAATCACTATTGCTTCTTTTGGCTCACTATCCTAACATTAATGATGGTGAAATATTTTGGGATTATAAATGGGAGAGTAAGACACAATACTACCAAAATGAAGAGTGAATCATTCCTCAAGCAGTTCAGATTCTTACAAATACCTCCATTACAATTTTTTAAATCATTGCTATTCATGACATGGACACACAACCAGAGAAGGAAATTAACATTTAATTCAATTGTTTAATAGAATATTATAGTTGTATTACATGCTTAAAATAATGAAGCTGGATTGTTGAAAACAATGTCAACCCATCTTTCATCCTTCAAGTTTACCTTGTCTTCCATGAAGCATTCTATAGTTTAACAATATTTTCCATTTCATTACAAATTTTCACAAGATGGAATTAGACACTAAAACATATTTGGAATTGTACTTTCATTGGTGTGTTTTCTCATATGAGAAATAAATCCCATAATGTTGTTAACATAAAATATTGAAAAATCAAAACATATTTTATGTTCTATGTGATGAGATTATGTTTCAAAATATTAGGATTGACATGCTGCACATACCTATGAATTATAGTGTTAAAAGGCATCTGTCACATTTATCCTGATGAGCACTGAGAAGCATATGAAATTACTGAACTGGTCTATTGTACACCTGAAACTAATACAACACTGTGCTAACTGCCTTGGCATTTTAAAAAAGAGGCATCTTTCATTCTCTCTCTTTTTTTTTTTTTAAAGATTTTATTTATTTATTTGACAGACAGATCACAAGTAGGCAGAGAGGCAGGCAGAGAGAGAGGAGGGAGCAGGCTCCCTGCTGAGCAGAGAGCCTGATGTGGGGCTCGATCCCAGGACGCTGGGATCATGACCTGAGCCGAAGGCAGCGGCCTTAACCCACTGAGCCACCCAGGCGCCCCTCAGTCTCTTTATATATACATATATGTATATATATTGTATTTTTCAGAAAATGAATTAAGATTTGAAAACCAATGATTGAAAGCCAGAGAGAAGTTAAGATTCTTTGATTAAATAGTATTGCTTAAATGTAAGGTATCCTCGTGCTCCTATTTCTTGCATATCTAGGACAAGCCTTGGACAATACCATCCTTTGGAAAACAGCATCTATTTCTGGAGGCAGTGCTGCTCTGTCAAGTGGTACTGACATGGAGGCGGGAACCCTGTGCCATGGAAAGAGGGTAAGGGCATCTGGTAACCTACTAAATATAAATTATAGATAATAAAACTATGTGAACATCTGGAACAGATGAATAGCCTAAAAATATTACATTGCACTAGATATAATTCAAATACCACAAACCCCAAACTACTAAGAAGTTGATATTAGATAAACCATGCCTGAAACTCCACTTAAAATTTATTTAAATACATTTATTAAAATAAATCTGTAGGCTTTATAATATTATATTTTGGTGAATATAGCTTCTTGTATTATTCTTGGGACTAACAAATTTAGATACTGTCATAATTCTGGAGACTTTAAAGATATAGCATCTAAAAATGGCATATAATCTTTTCTCTGAGCAATGGATAAACACTATTTAGTCTTCAGTTTAAAGTAATAGTTTAACTTAAAATATTCTCATACTTCTATCCCTCCCACATATTTTCGTGACTATTGGATTTTAAGCCCCCACAAAGGTACTTATTGGCACAGAATTTTAAAAAAATGAGTTGTGAAAATAACACTAACAAAGTTATATAAACTTTTGTTTAAAGGGCAAGAGAGTATTCACATAGCAGATTGTTTCTGATCTATGATTGCCGGTGCATAAGCTTCTTCTTGAAATCTGTTTGCTGTCATGATTTGTAAAAAGAACTCTTAAATGGCTATTTAAATAACAGAGGGCTTTTTTTTTTTTTTCTTGCTCTCTTTTCTTTTTAATATATAGGTCTAATGAAGTGCAAAGGATATTGCATATTGTTGAGTTTATCTAAAGCATACAATCTTCATCTCTCCTTCATGCCACAGTGAATTAAGTAGATAAACATGTCGTGAGAAATTAAGATGGATGATAAGCTTGCTGGCACCATCTTGAAGGCACAAGACATCATCACCCTCTCCACAGGTATTTGGCTAAAACACTCTATCCTCACATTGTCAAGTAGCACCTTGAAGAAATATCACACACATTGTTGAAAGCAGAGAGAAAGTCAAAGATAATATGACTCATAGTTTACATATTGCATACATAATAAGGTCTGGATATGAACTTGAAAGGACTGAATAAAATATGTATAGTACTTAACACTCATTTACAGACTTGAGTTCAACCAATATGTAACGGAGTAGATAAGAATTTTTTCTTTATTTTATAGATAAGGTTACCCCCCCCAAAAAAAAGAAAAGAAAAGAAAAAGAAACTAATTATCCAGAGCAATTGCTTTCAGTTAAAGATCTTAGTCTAAGTGTATTTGGCTGCCTCTGTTTCTGTCAGACAAAGAACGGTCATTCAAAATATAAATATAAAATAAAGATGAAAAATATAGTTTTATCATTTTTACATGAATTCCAAACCATTTAGCAAGGAGGAGCTATCTAGTTTAGACAACTTTTTTTTTTTTTTACAACAAAGCCATTTATACTTATTAATGGGAAACTGAATGTTAGAATGGTTCTCATGTCATTTCAAGGACTAGCTCCAGCTCAGACATTTTATTAGAAGGCACAAAAAGAAACAACTGAAATAAAGGTCTGTTAACCTCTGCTGGAGATCTATTCCACCACCTTTTACCTTTTCCTTTCTTGACGGATGCTTACACAATTAAAAGATTTATTCATCATTTTCGCCTGTCCTCACCTC
Organism: Martes martes; assembly: GCF_963455335.1. Taxonomy (NCBI): domain Eukaryota; kingdom Metazoa; phylum Chordata; class Mammalia; order Carnivora; family Mustelidae; genus Martes; species Martes martes. The sequence goes on from NC_137889.1 coordinate 186,494,354, forward strand.
ATTAAAAATTTATATTTTTTTAATTTTTTTTAAGATTTTATTTATTTATTTGAGAGAGAGTGAGAGAGAGCATGAGAGGGGAGAGGTCAGCAGGAGAAGCGGACTCCCTGTCCAGCAGGGAGCCTGATGTGGGACTGGATCCTGGCACTCCAGGATCATGACCTGAGCTGAAGACAGTCAGTTCACCAACTGAGCCACCCAGGGACCCTACAAATTTACACTTAAGAAATACTTACTATACATATGGTAGCCAGGAAGTTCTGAGTTTAACTGAAATGAACTAAACCAGAACATACATAGATACCACAAAACATATGTGTATATGTGTGTCATATGTAGTATTATGTTATATATTTATACATACATGCTTATATGTACATTCTCATAACATAGAATATCTCTTATCTCACACATATACACATATAAACACAAAGCAAACTACCCCGAATTGCTTGCTTTTTTGTTCTCTAATGTCCTGTTAATTCTCCCACTCCTTTTAACCTAAGCAGTGCATATTGCCTTACTACCTCATACTACTCTGATTAGATTGTCACATGTTCGTACCTTAAGTCTTCAGGTCAACTGGTGGATTTCAAAGGGTATAGATTGTGCCATGAGTCCTATCTTCGTAACTTACTGTGCCATAACACTATACACATAACTTTGCACATGGAAGAAAATAAATATTGTTGATGAGGCAATATTGTTTGTAAAGAATAAAACTGCTTATGGTATCTGATTATACTCACCCTTTCCCCTTCTCACTCTACGTGATATCATGAAGATAGGCAACACAGAATGAATAACCACCCACAAAATAACTTTTAGTCTGAAAGTTGCTGTGAGAAATGGAGTCTACTGACTGATCTTGCTTTGCATAGGTTGTGTCATGGAATCTGAGATATTTAAAGTCTTTGATTTGGAATTTACCTTTGAAATTCCTATTATGCTAACTTTAGAAGTGTGGTTGGCTCTCTTTGGATTTTGTATGAAAATTCTTCACCCTGGTTGAGTTTTGCAAATATGGACATAATTTTTTGAAGAAAAATGCTGCAGTCACGTCCTATAAAAACAAACAAAAGTGCTGGCCCAAACCCGTTGCTTAGCAATGACATGTTCTTAATCTAGAGCAACTTGCATTATTTTATTTTATAATATTTATAACGCTTTTAAAGATTTTCCGTGTTACAAAGAAATGTTTATGGCTATCAGGTTTGGAGTTTTATAATGAATACTGATATGATATTTTCTCCCACAACCCTATAGAGAACTAGGAAGTGAAAACATTTGAATCCATAATATATTTTCAATTGAAGAAACATATATTATTATGTTGTTTAAAGACAATCTTTGTTGGGGCACCTGGGTGGCTCAGTAGGTTAAGCCTCTGCCTTCGGCCCAGGTCATGATCTCAGGGTCCTGGGAATGAGCCTAGCATGAGGCTTTTTTCTCAGCGGGGAGCCTGCTTCTCCCTTTCTCTGCCTGCCTCTCTGCCTACTTGTGCGCTTTCTCTCTCTCTCTCAAATAAATAAATAAAATCTTTAAAAAAATAAAGAGAATCTTTGTTTCTTTCCAGCTTTGTTATAACATACAATTATTTTTCATAGATTTTCAGAGGTTTTATAATGTTTCTAAAAAGTTTACATTTTGTAATGTTCCTAAAAATTAATTTTATAGGTCTGTAAGTATAGTGAGAAGGATAGGGTACGGAATTTGTAGTCAGAAGACATTGGTTCAAGTCAATCATAACTTTTATTAACTCCATGACATATTTTTGTAAGTATGAGTGATTTTGATTGTAAAACTGAAAGAATAATTAAAGATAATGCTACTAGGGGCACCTGGATGGCTCAGTGGGTTAAAGCCTCTGCCTTCGGCTCAGGTCATGATCCCAGGGCTCTGGGATTGAGCCCCACATCAGGCTCTCTGCTCAGCAGGAAGCCTGCTTCCCCGTCTCTCTTTGCCTGCCTCTCTGCCTACTTGTGATCTCGCTCTGTCAAATAAATAAATAAAATCTTAAAAAAAAAAGATAATACTACTAGAAGTAGTAATAGTAAATAGTAGATCAATATGTACAAAACATTTGTTGTACTTAGGATGTAAACTTAGGCATTCAAGTAAGTATGCGATAGATACATGTATATAGTTTGTAAAAAGACTTCAGACACCACAATACACTTTTAAATATTAGTAGATATGTAGAAAAATAATAAGTAGAGTTATTTGACATATTTTCTTCCAGGTACTGTTCAAATGTTTCAATGGCAATAATTAATGATTCTTATTATACTTTCCATTTTACAAATGATAGGAAGTTTTAATAACTTGTCCAAAGTCACTAATCTTAGAACTCATAGTACATCTGATTCTAGAGCTCTTGCTTTTAAGACCTATTACTACATTTTAAAATGAGATCATCAATGATGCAGGAATTATTCAGACTCATTTAAAATTGCCGCAATAGTGATACCATGGTTCAGTGGAACCAGTCATACAGCAGTCCCCTTCATGCATGGGGGATGCATCCCAAGACCTAGTGGATGCCTAAAATTGCAGATACCCAAGAGTATTAAATTCTATACTAACTCTATACTATGTTTTTCTTTTATATACACACATACCTAAGATAAAGCTTAATTTATAAATTAGGCACAGTAAGAGATTAACAACAATAACTAATAATTTTTAATAGAACAATTATAACACTATGCTGTAATTGGAGTAAAAGTTAGTGAATGTGGTCTGTCTCTCCAAATATCTTATTGTAAGGTACTTACCCTTCTTGCGATGATGTGAGATGACAAGTTGCCTACATGATGAGATAAAGTGAGGTGAGTAGTGTATGTATTATGATGTAGCGTTAGGCTTCTATTGACTTTCTGACAACTTGTCAGAAGGAGGATCAACTGCTTCCAGACCACAGCTGACCATGGGTAACTGAAACTATGGTAGACAAAACCATGGATAAAGGACTACTGTATAAGGTTTGTTATCCTGCCAAAAATGAGTATATAAAGTGAGAAAAATTACAAAAAATGAAATATGAAATATAATTTATTTCATAGATGCTGAATAACTTGATGTTGTCTAAGAAATGCAGTATTGTTAACCATGCTTAACAATTAGCCAAATGTTTTATATCACTTTTCAATATTTTTTTAATTACAGAAGAATAAGAATTTTGTGGCTATAATAAAACTAGAAACATTTAAATAACTTTCAATTCTTCCCCTAAGATAGTAATGCTATGTGTAACATGATCTGATAGAAATTCTTTTGGCAATCTATGAGTTTTTCTTGAGTATTAACTCCTAGAAGAATATTTGGTTTAAATTTTCTTTGATACATATTCTCATATTTCCAAAAAGAAAACAGGGAGCACGAGAATGTTTAGGTCAGAATCTAGAAGTCAACACAGAGTACAATTCCTTCTGTGAAACTTTGTTGTTTTGATAATTGAATGATAAAATGAAAAGGCATTATTACTTTGTTAGATATTTGTTTCTATTAAAAAATAATTGATGTACAATATTGCATTAGTTTCAGGTGTACAACATAATGATTCGTTATTCCTATACATTATGAAATGGTCACCATAGCTAGCCTGGTTACCATCTGTTACCACACAGGGTTGTTACAATACTGACTATGTTCCCTATGCTATACCTTTCACCCCCATGTCTTATTTATTTTATAACTGGAAGATTACCTCTTAATCTCCTTTACCTATATCATCTATTCTGCCCTGCTCTGGTATGGCAACCATGAGTTTGTTTTTTTGTATCTATAAGTCTGTTTGTTTGTTTTTGTTTTTTGTTTGTTTGTTTTTTAGATTCCATGTATAAGTGGTTGGTATTTGTTTTTTTCCGTCCGATTTATGTCACTTAAATAAAATACATACAATAAATAAAATAAATACATTCATTTTTTTAATTTATTTAAAATAAAAAAGTTATACATAATTTACTTACATAAAATACATACAATAAATAAATAAAATAAATATAGTTGTTATTTGTTTTTCTCTGATTTATGTCACTTAATATGATGCTCTCTTGGTCCATCCATGTTTTTGAGAATGGAAAGATTTCATTCTTCTTTATGGCTGAGAAATGTGTCATTGTATGTATACACTACATCTTAAAAAAAAAAAAAAAAATATATATATATATATATATATATATATATATATATATATTTGAGAGAGAGAGAGAGTACAAGCAGGAGGGAGGGACAGAAAGACAAGCAGACATCCTGCTGAGCAGGGAGTCCAACACAGGGCTCCATCCAGGATGCTGAGTTCATGACCTGAGGCAAAGACAGATGCTTAACTTACTGACCCCCATCCAGGCATCCCCATTGTATATTATATCTTTATCCATTACTATATTAATGGACATTTAAGTGGCTTTCATATTTTAGCTATTGAAAATCATGCTGTGCTACCCAGGTTTTTTTCAAATTAGTGTTTTTGTTTTCTTTAGATAAATACCTGGAAATAGAATTCCTAGATTGTATGGTAGTTCTATTTTAATTTTTTGAGGAATTCCCATACCGTTTTCCATAGTAGCTGCAGCAGTTTATATTCCCACCAATAGCACTATACATCCTCACTGATACTTTTATCTTTTGGGTTTTGGCTGATAACTATTCTAACAGTTGTGAGGTGATAGCCATTGTGGTTTTGATTTGCATTTCCTTATGGTTAGTGATTGATTTTGAGCATCTTTTCATGTGCCTATTGCCCACCTATGTCTTCTTTGGGGGGGGATACACACACACACACACACACACACACACACACACACACATTCATGAATATATATATATATATATATATATTCAGGAATACTGATGCTTCATATTAATTGATAGCTAACAAATAAGTGCTGTGTAATATTTCAAGGATACATTCACATGAGCTTGTGTACAAAAAGCCTATATTAATGGAATACATATAGGAAAGACAACAATTCTTAAGTGTGCTAAGTTTAACTTCTGCTCTGGCAAAACAAATAAAAACTGCAAGTTTAAGACAGCCTAAAACAATAAAGAAACAAAAAAAAATAGGTTTTCTAATGAATTTTAATAAGTGATATAATAAATTGATGTATATTTATTTGTATATTATTTTTATTATTTGTATATTAATTGTATTATGTATGTAGATACATAAGTACTCAAAATATTAAAGTATCTTCTCTAGAAGTCTTTGAAAGATTTCCAGAAATCTGTATCATATGTACAGATTATCATTAGTCTGAGAGTATTCTAGGACACTATGCACTTTCACCGCATTTATTTTTGGTTTATATACTTCTAAGGACTTCAATGTAATTTTACTGTGCTCATTCTCAGACCTTATTTTTATCACAAATTCTGAAGACATTTCTGAGAAAATGTGACAGTTTCAAACCATGAATAATGAATTTTTGCACAGAGAATAAATAAAATAAGCTCAAAAATAATAAATTTAGAGGTACTTGGTAGTATCTGAATATCTTTTTAAGTACTACCTAAAAAATGGACATAATGGACACACATGGACCTAAGTATTAAATTTACATTTCACTATGTACCTCATGTTTATACTCTCCAAGAAAGTCATTATGTTTGTGAAAAAGTATTATGACTTTTCAGCTTATATTTATAAAATAAAAAAGAAAGAAGGTGCGTAGTGTAGATACTGTGTTAAATTAGCAAGGCTAATATTATTTTAAATTTGTTTCTTTTACATTGTTTCTACAACAAAAATATATGGCTGTTTATATAGTGGGAAAAAGTACACTATGCTCATAATTTTAACTAAGACAATCATTAAAAGACCATAAGGTAAATAGTATTTTAAATTAATAACACTAAATCTAAAGGGCATAAATCTAAATTTCCCAAGTTGAAAAATTTAAGGAAAAAATTTATGACGTTCCTTTTTGTTTCTCACAACAGGAAAAAACCTGCTGACTTATCTACTAAATAAATCCCAAGGGTTGCAGTGAATCACATTTTAAAATTTTATATATGTAATTCAGTAAATTAAATTAGAATAAAAATGTAAAACTTGCGTCAACTACTATTTTGAGATGTGTGTGTATATATAATGAAAAAATTTAAATTATTATAGTTAATGAGTGTTAAACTTGCTGTGTTCAAAATGATGTTCAAAAAACATTTTATAGATTTTGACATGAATTCTCACAATGAATTACAAAGTAGTAACATTTATCTTCCCTGTTTTACTAGGTCACTACTAAATGGTAGATCTGGGATTTCAACAGAGGCAATCTGACCCCAGGAACTGCACTCTTAATCATTAAAACACACAGAGAGATTCACCCAATTTCAGTAGAAAAGCCTCAGGACAGGGTGCAGATGTAAAATGATTAGGTCTTACTTTGACTTTATGTGAGAAAGTGGGACTGAAGTTACTGGGGGCTGGGCCATATGGTGTGTGATAAGTCTGGGGCATGGAGAGAGAGCATTATTAAATGAGACCTCTCATCCTGGGTCAGTGTGCCATTGCATACCGAACTATTAGCACTGTCCCTCTCATACTAAAATGCACAGTCTGTCCAAATCCTATTTATTGCATGATTTTTAAATTGGTGTTTCCATGAAATGTAGATCTCTTGTTCCATTTCATACTTTGTTGGTCTCTCATTTTCTTTGCAGAATCAGAGAAGTCTTTTTAATTTTTTTTTCTTTTTCCTCTAACAGGTTCTCATGTGCCTTTTCATTTCTGTTTTAAAATAAATTCTTTATTTTTAATAATATAAAAAAAACCTGTTAATATCCTGTCTTGCCCACCTACTAGGGGATACTGTATTGACATTAACACGAACTTATATTGACTCATGTGTTCCACACTTATCCCATCCCCTGGCCTCTCTCTAGATTAAAAGAAGTAACAAGCATCCTGAATCCTATTATCAACTATCTTTTTAAAAGACATTAGTTTCTACTCTGAGTAATAAAAAAAGAGTATATGTTGATGTTGATCTTAGCATGATCTGATTTCTTACTTCTTATTTTAGCAATGCAAATAATTGTGGCAGTGTTATGTATTTCCATAATCATTAGTAAGGATGGACATATATTCAATTATTTAATATCTACACATTGCCTACTCTGCAAAATGTCTTTCATGCTCTTTGCCCATTTTTGTATAAAATTCATGGTCTATGTAATTCTGCAGCACATTGTGAAGACATACCCTGTTAAGATTAAACAACTTAAGGAAAGCCTGGTATAATGTCGTAGGAAAAAGTTAATGTGAGATCACACTCTCTCGGACTAGATTATGGCTCTGTCTCAGTCTGCTTATTGGAAAGATTACTACCTTATCAGTTGGGATAATTATAATCTACAACTAATAGGGTTGTTACAAGCATTAAAGAAGATACTTCATGATATGCTTAGCATATAACTGGCACATTTTAAGCAATCAATACACATTGGTTTTTATTATTAACATGTAAGGTAGCATGTGATTATTCTCAAAGATCTTATTGGACAGTTAGGTATGTGTACAGTACTTAGGTCAATGGAGGCACATGAATCTTCATTTTTTGTACTATTCGTCCTCAACTGCCACACAAAGATATGATAACTTATCAGTATGAAGGTGGCTAACCTAACAGTTGTGTTGCACCACTGTGGTAAGATGTAACTGATAAAATGCCAAAACTTTGTTTGTGAGGTGAAATCCAAGTCCTGCTTAGATCACATACCAAGTTTAAATGGTAGAGGGGACTTGAGAATTACCCCTAGAAAATTTGTAATTGGAAGTTTAGGAGGCATTTTCTCCACAGAATGTCATCATAATGTGAAAAAGGTGACAAAGCACTAAAATTAGGGAAATTCTTTTGATTCTGTGGTGATTATTTCTCTGAGAGTGTGATTGGTTTAAGGTGACTTGTTTTAAATTTCTATAAAGTCTTTATTTTCAGCTATGGTTACAGTATACTCTAAGAAGGCCTCGATTTTAGAAATTAAGAATGGGAATGAGGTACATCTAAGTAGAGCGAGGAGGACAAGGCTTCAAATACTCAGCTCTTGGAAACCAAAAGCCATTCCCAAAACATGTATCTGTGATGATATACATAATGAATGAGCAGGTAAAACAAGCACTGAAGGTAAGTGTATAATAACTAGACTCACCTCGTCTATACAATCCAATAAAACATGAAGACCCAAGCTGTAGAGGCTGTTAAAATGAGGTCTCTGCATATTATTGCATAAAATTTTTAGCATTAGCCCATTTTCCCACAAGATAAACAACAAGCATTTGAAAATGTTAAGACTATAGTGTGTATTATCAGGGACATCTAAGGCAAGGAGGATAGGCAGTAACTGGAGACAAATCAGTTTGGCAGGTATTTTTTCTCCACACTTTTTAAAAGGGATCTAGGCTAATGGAAGATCCCTTCCTTAGTACATGGTTTTCAAGGTCAGCTAGAAGTGGCAGTGAGTACAGAAAAACACAAAAGAAGTTTTTATGTATCAGATCTACAGTTGATGCTTATGACATTCCTTCTCATTCCATTACATCAGAGTCTGTCATGTGGCCACAAACCACTAAAGGAGAGAAGGGAAGTATCTTGCAGAAAAAGAGAACATGGATTTTGTTGAGCAGCTGACAATTAGCTATTTAAGTGGTATATTTGAGAGATATTGAGTGTGATTTCTTTCCAAAATATCCTCCCCTATTACTATCAGAAACCACCATTTATCTTTTAAGTATTAAAGATTTAGGGAACTACAAGGACATCTTATTAAAATTTCTGAAAAGAATGTCACTACAAACAAATATTATTTATCACATCCTTTCATAATAGAAAGTTACAAAAGTTGAAGACAGTGATGGCCAAGAAAATTTCTCTACTTCAAAATTTGTGTAGGGCCCTGAATATTAAACTAGTGTGGTAATTGTAATATATCCATTACTTAAATGAAATTTCCCAAGCAGCTTTAAATTCCAATATTTGATGGACTACTTTGAGAAATTGCATGTCTTTACAGAAGTGTAACACTTCATGTTGTTTGAAGGGTTTAAAGTTTTAAAATCTAAAAATGTATGCTAACCTTTACCATGTTTGAACTAATTGCAATTTTGCATTAACTGTTATCTGGAGTTCATAGATGAGTTTGTTGACATGCAAAACACTGAAATTATTTTTTAAAATTCACAGATTATAGATAGAAAATCCCCAAATCTGGTGCCTGGATGGCTCCGTCAGTTAGGTGACTGCCTTTGGCTTAGGTCATGATCTCAGGGTCCTGGGATCAAGCCCTGCATTGGGATCCCTGCTTGGCAGGGAGTCTGCTTCTATCTCTTGCTCCCCCTGCTCATGCTTAATCTCTCTCTCTCTCTCTCTGTCAAATAAATAAATAAAACCTTAAAAAAAAAAAAAGAAAATCCCAAATTAAAGAACAACCAAACAATTTAGTATAAATTAGTGTACTAGATTCAGGCTGTTTTCATAATAAACATAAGCCTATTCATTCATTTCTACCATATGTATAAGGTAGGGAGATCAAAGTTCTACCACTTTTATTAGTCAATAAATTTTGGTGATGAGAATGTTCTAGGTCAAAATTATTATAAGGATTGCAATTAATATACTACATCTCAAAGGCTAATGTAAATTAAATATCTCTTTTTAAAAGTAAATTTTCTCTGGTACTGACAAACATAGGTACCATTTTATCACCAGTCCATTTACTGAGTCTTACAATATCTCTCTCGTACCACTTTACAGATGGTAATATATTTCATTTCCCCTTTGAATTCTAAAGATGAAATAGTTCCTTATTTACACTGAAGAATAAGGATAGAGTACTCAGCTCAATTCTAATTCGTATTAAATTTTTAGAATCCACCACATTAGGCCTAAAGAAGATCATAATAAGTAAAATAGAACTTTTATTCTCAAGAATCATGTCAGTAGATGAGAAGAAATACTTACACACTAGATAGTTAGGATATGGCATAATGCTGTGTTTATTATGGCCTTGTGTTCTCCAACAAAAGTTTGGAAACGTGGTCAAACAATAGAGTGGGCAATTTTAATATTGTTGTTATATCAGGATATAATTGTATAAGCTATAATAGAGAAATTGTATTTTCTTGCTCTGTGAACAGACTAGGTTGGAAAAGGAAATGTAATTTGAACTAATTTAAAACTAGGTTTTAAAGAATGGGAAGAAGTTTGCCAGAGAGACAAAGAAGCCTTATGGTAATGGGGAAGGAGATTAAAAAAAATACTGGATGCAAAGAAAACGACTTAAACAATGTCAGTATGGTAAATGTTAGCAAAGTAGTTAAGGTAATAGACTCTGGAAGCAGCCTCCTAGGTGCAGACTCTCATTCGAAGCTTGCTTGCTGTGTGTCTTGGGCAAGTTATTTAACTTCTCCATAATATAGCTGACAAATGTACAAAAATGAGAAAAATAATTTTTTCCTCCATGTCAAGGAGTTGTTGAAAGGATGAAAATTGGTTCAAGAATTTAGAATGGTGTCTGCAACATAATAAATGTCAACATATGATTATTATAAAAGCATGAAAAACACAAATTTGGAAATAGCAAACATTTGCATCAGATGGATAGGGAGTAAAGAAGTAAAGAGCTATGGAAAAGGTAGAATTTAACCCACACCATGAAGTGTGTTTCATTCATTACTAAGGGATTTTGATATTATATTAAATTATGTTAAATACAATTTATATACATATTTTTTAAAATGTGAAGTGTTACAATATTTAGTAAAATAATTCAGGTGGTACTGTGTTGTAGCACCCATTTGAAATAGAAGAACAATGTTGCTAACATGAAATCAGTTTGTCTTTTCACTGGTTTAGGTAACTGTTCCCGGGGAACTTGATGGGGCAATAGATGCAGACCAATAGAGTCTCTGAGAGGGGCGCCTGGATGGCTCAGTGGGTTAAAGCCTCTGCCTTCATCTCAGGTTATGATCCCAGAGTCCTGGGATCGAGCCCCACATCCAGCTCTCTGCTCTGAGGGGAGCCTGCTTCCTCCTCTCTCTCTGCCTGCCTTTCTGCCTACTTGTGATCTCTGTCTGTCAAATAAATAAAATCTTAAAAAAAAAAATAGAGTCTCTGAGAAAGTGTTTTAGACTTTGGTTATTACTTCAGTATGGGAAGGGGAGGTGGTGGTGAATGAAAACTCAAGGATGAGTCTCAAGTTATTGTTCTGAATTGGTAGGTGCTTTGTGATGCTGTTAATAGGCATAAGGATTGGAGCAAGAAGAGAGATTCCTCATTTATTTTTATTTTTATTTTTATTTTTTTAAAAGATTTTATTTATTTATTCGACAGAGAGAGATCATAAGTAGGCAGAGAGGCAGGCAGAGAGAGAGGAAGGGAAGCAGGCTCCCCGCTGAGCAGAGAGTCCAATGCGGGGCTCGATTCCAGGACCCTGGGATCATGACCTGAGCCGAAGGCAAAGGCTTAACCCACTGAGCCACCCAGGTGCCCCTATTTTTTATTTTTTAAAATATTTTATTTATTTGAGAGAGAAAGAGCATGAGTGGGGGGAGGGACAAAGGGAGAGGGAGAAGGACAAGCAGACTATCGGCTGAGCACAGAGCCCCATGCAGGGCTTGATCCCAGAACCCTGAGAGCATAACCTGAGCCAAAGTCAGAAGTCTGATTGAGCCACCCAGGTGTTCCTACCCAATCATTTTTAAGCACGTCCCACTGTAGTGTTGGCCAGATACAAAGATGATTTCTCATGAGCTTTGGGAAATTTAGAGTCCAGTATATATATATATATATATATATATATATATATATATATATATATATTTTTTTTTTTTTTTTTTTTAAGGCACCATCAGTGTGAAGTCGGTCATTAAATCAATGAGCAATGGAAGATGGCCATCAGGAAGTATATATGGGATGAGAAGAAAAACTGTTTTAATGAAAAGATTGTTATACTTGGAGTTGAAATTGTTCTAGTTTCAGTTTGCTATTTGTGTTTTATAATTTTGAGTGAATTACTATTACCTGTCTGAGCTGCACTTTACTTATTTGAAATTGTTTTATGGATTCTTACTTACAGGGTTATTGTAGGAATCAAATGAGGTAAAAAAAGAAAAACGAAAAAATATGAAAAGTATAACACAAACCTTCCTGATAAACCTTATTTGTTAAAAACAGTGTGTGATAAGTATGAATTCATTATATAATTAATGTTGGTAGGCACGGAACAAAAAATTGTTTCTTTGGGCACACTATCTTTTACTTTATATATCCATGAGTAGCTATGAGTGCTATTTTTTCTAATAAGATAAAAAGTCAATTTTATGCATAAATTATCAGAATTTAGCTACTAATAAACAGTATAGTATTTAAATATTTATGTCATGGGTTGAATTGCGTCTCTCCGAAAAAGTTATGTTGGAGTCCATATCTTTGAAATGTGATCTCATTTGTAAATAGGGTGGTTGCAATAGTAATTAATTAAGATGAGGTGGTATTGGGGTAGAGGCCCACTCTATGAAGTGGACCTATTGGAGTTGAGTGGGTATCCACTCCAATACGAACTGAGTCCTTTTAAGTTGACTGTGTGAAGGCAGAGAAACAGAGGGAGAATGCCATACAAAGATGAAAGAACAGAATGCTTCCAGAAGCTAGAAAGAGCAAGGAATGATTCTTGTACTCATTTCAGTGGGTGTGGGGTCCTGCTGACATCTTGGTTTCGGACTTTCAGCCTCCAGATCTATGAAACAAATTTCTGTTGTTTGAATCTACACAGTTTGTGTGTTTTTTTTGTTTGTTTGTTTTGTTTTTGTTTTGTTTTGTTTTTAAGATAGGTCTAGGACAACAATAAAATTTATACGGCACTTTCCAGAATATAGAATGCTTTCATATTTGATTACTATAGGAATTAAAACAGTGCTACTCACAAAGAGGAATTAAATCACATAAAATCACACAATAAGTGGGAACTCTAAGTTTTATAAGTCATATTTTATAATTCTGATCCTAGTCTTCTTTGAACTAGTAATGTGAAATGATACCACAGAGTAGACATTTGTCAGCTTGTCTGAGAACCTAGCCACAGTTTATATAGTAATTTTCTTCTGAATTTCAGACTTTGGTTTTACAATTACCCTTTTCATAAAATAAGTTTGGTCATTCTGGATTACTGACATCCTGGTTCTTTATTCTAGTTCCACAGAACAAAAATAAATAAATAAATAGAAACAACAGAAACAAAATCTGTTCATAGGTCAATAGGCTGCTGCTTATCTTTCCTTTCTATTTATTGTCAAATGCAAAAAAAAAAAAAAAGGATTCATTTTGAAACAGTGCTTAAGACTACCTGTTCTAGCTTCTGTTGGTGCATAAAATAGTTGCTAGCACAAAGGAAGCTCTCAGTGAATGAATGCCCTCTCCTGTCACCCCTGCACCTATAGTGATACTGGCTTAGGGGAAAAACAACAACAACAAGAAGAACAAAAATGAACTCGCTCTAAATGCCTCGGAAATTGAATAAATGCAATTCAGAAGAAAAAGTGCAAACACAAGAATAAATATATGGCATGTCTATATTTTTTGGGGGCAAAGGCACATTTTAAAAATGGAATATGATACCTCTTCTGCTATATATCAGTGGGTTCTAGTTATACAGATGAAAAGAAAACAAAATGAGTACTACAAGAGGAAATAGAAACACTTTTATGGGGGAGTTTATGGGCTGTGTTTTGTGTCTATAGCTGTTATCATATCTCTTAATAAACCAAGTCAGTTTGTATCCACATTTTACATAAAATGCAATAGACATAAAAAGCAGTAGACATATGCTAGGAAGAATGCCTACTTTCCAAAGCTGCTATTGTGAAGACACAAAAGACAGATAAGGCCAGAACCTTCTCTGGGGTCCTGGAGATTTTAAACCCAGCATAACAACTGTGGCCGGTGCTCACCAACTGGGAACACTTTTATATACAAATTTCTGATATATGTGCAATATTTGGGATTGGAGCATCCGTAACTACTCAGTTAAACGCAGCACTTGATTTCAGGTTGATCTAATATCTCCAATTAAACATATGCAGAAAAGGGTAAATCAAAATAACACTTGAAGAAAAGTTTCCATTGCCGTTCTTCTCTTCCTCAGTAAGTTTTACTCCATGACCTCAGTATTACAAAAAATAACTGAGCAGAACATTGATTGCAAGACATTGTCATGATGTTTCCTATGTGCAGTGGCTAGGCAGGAAATTTTCATTTCATACACCATTTGAGCCTGGCTGCGGTGATTTCACAAAAGTCAGCAGGCTTTGAAAAGTTAATGATAAAGAAAAGCATTTGTTTTTGTTATTTTGAGAAAGTACTTGAGTGGTTAAAACTAGAACCTTTTGAGGTTGGTTAGCCATGGGAAGTGCAAAATTTATTTTCTCTTATTTGTCAGTGCTTATATTTACATCACATTTAGAAGAAAAAAGTACTACTAAAATAATAATATCACAATAGAAATTGCATTCAGGAGGCGCCTGGGTGGCTCAGTGGGTTAAAGACTCTGTTTTCGGCTCAGGTCATGATCCCAGGGTTCTGGGATCAAGCCCCGCATCGGGCTCTCTGCTCAGCAAGGAGCCTGCTTCCTCCTCTTTCTCTGCCTGCCTCTCTGCCTACTTGTGATCTCTGCCTGTCAAATAAAAAAACATATAACATCTTTATAAAAAAAAAAAAGAAATTGCATTCAGAGTGATATCAACCAATGAAAATATGAAATACGAAAAATATGAAAATAATATACAGTAATATATGACACCTACAAATAACATATATTGAATATGACCTACTTATAGGTATTTAATATTACAACCATTTATTCTCTTCATGGAAGTACATGAAATCTGTTGTCAAGCTTATTTATCTATCTACTCATTAATCCTAAAGATGTTTACTAATATCTGTTTTCAACAATAGGAAGTTTGAACAATTAAAAAACCCACAAATATCACTGTTATTTGTAAATTTATATTAGATAATGGGTAATGCCCTTGGTGACTGTTTCTATATCACTTTGATGGAAAGTTTTTGTTGTTTTTAATAAAGCCCTAGAAATATGAAGGTAAAAACCCAGTTTATTTATGCTAACTTTGACTTTGACACTAAAACCGATGGTTGTGTATTGCCGATTTCATCTCCTAAGCGGTTCTCCTAGAACTGAGCTGTGCCATTTCCTTGGTCAGACCACTCTCACTTTCTTCTTGACTCTTGCTAGAGCCCGCTGACTAAGTCTCTGTCCATTTCCTCCTTTCTTCTTTCTTTCCCCACTCCGACTTTTTTAGAGGCACGATCCGTCAAAGAAAAATACTCTTTTTCTGAGGACTTGTATAAATATGACTTTCCCTATAGAATGACTATGCACCTCTTTACTTCTTCTAAGTTTTCATAGCAAGCCATTCACCTTTGTTTTCCATCATTCTCATTCTTTATACCCTATATTATACTCACCAAATCCTTTAGGTTCTCCGAGCAAGTTCATAAAGGTCCTCACCACTCCATTTCCTTATCCCATTCCTATACACATGCTTTCTCTCCTCTTTAGCATTCTACCCCCTTTTTTCTGCAAAGCTTCTATTCATTAAGACCCTCAAATACAAAATCCTCTGTGAAATATTCTCAAATTCCCCAATACAAAGACATTTCCATTTTTGCTTATTAATAAGGGTTTGCATCTATTACAGATGCCTCCTTGATCAAACCATGCTTTATTTTACTTAGTGTCAGTTTTTTCCTATTAGTGGCCTTGCCCTATTTTACTTTGTATCTACATACAGCCACTATGATGGAACCCATAAATGCGGGGTCTTCTTGATCTTTCTAAACAACTTCCTTCCACATTTAATGAAATCCCAAAATCCATTTTTATTTTATCATTCCTGTATTTTTTCTATCAGCAAAACAGTTGTATGAATAACTGTGTATTGTTGCACATAATATTTCATGGTTAATCTTTTGTTTTTCAATGTCAGTTTAATTGTATGTAACCACATGCATTTGATATAAGATAGCACTGATATTTGCATATATGTGACCATATTTATAATACCTGCATGTTACAAAATTGATTTTCCCCTTAAGTGGATTGAATAATTTGGCAATGGCAGTCCCTTTTTCCTCTTTCATCTGAAAGATCATTACAATGTTAATATTTACAGATTGTCTCCTCTAATAGGAGGAAAAGCATAAAGAGAAACATAAATGGGAAATCTTAGTACTCCAAGAATACTAAAGATCATTGTATATAATAATGCATTTAAAATAGGATAGACAAAAAAGAACAGTCCAACTTTTTATCTCCTTAGTAACAGTTGCTTCTGATTTTTTTATTGTAAAATTATAAATTGAACGATTTATTTTTCTATTAGGTACATACTAAAGTATAAAATACAAAAGAGAAATGGCCGTTCCATTCAGAAGTTACCATCCTTTAGATATCACTCAAACCATATGAAATAGTAGAGTTATTTCAATTCCTAATTAAAAATCATTCAGTAGGGGCGCCTGGGTGGCTCAGTAGGTTAAAGCCTCTGCCTTCGGCTCAGGCCATGGTCTCAGGGTCCTGGGATCGAGCCCCACATCCACATCGGGCTTTCTTCTCAGCAGGGAGCCTGCTTCCTCCTCTCTCCCTGCCTACCTCTCTGCCTACTTGTAATCTCTGTCAATTAAATAAATAAAATCTTTAAAAAAAATTCAGTAATTCATAATTCTTCATAATGTCAGGATTTTGTGTGAATGCAAAGCATACTGTGTTTTAGGCTTGATGAGAAGTGTGGAACATACAATCTATTGAAAATTGATGTATGGCCCTTATTCTCATGGAGGGCAGAGTTGAATGAGGGAAACAGGTATTCGTAAAAACAAACAAACACATAATCACATAATGTTAATTTCAAAAGGTCAAGTGATATGAAAAAAAATGGTGTGGGTTTGGGAAGATGGTATTGGCATCATCAATCTGATTAGATTTGGCAACTAAGAGAATGTCATACCACAAAGATGAAGAGCAAATTAGTAACTCAAAGAAGACCTAAGGCGGACGTAATACACTTGCTCTAGGAATTTTCAGATTTTAGGAAGATCAAGCCCAAAGTTCATTTTAGTGATTTTGACCATTTAAACCTGTTTTATTATGTATTTTCTAGGTTATCTCCTTCTGGAACTCCTATAATTCTAATATTGAATCTGTTTAAATGATTCTCTATGTCTCTTAAGCCTCCCATGTAATGCCTCCTCCACACTTTCCTCTCCTCTTTTCTCTCTCTCATTATTTCAGCTATTTTCTTTTTTCTTTTCTCTTCTTTTTTTACTTTATATCCCCAATTTTCATATGGATTATTTTATTTAACAACTGTATTTATAACTTGTCAAACACTTTTTAAAAATCCAATTCTTTATGTTAAGTCATGTTCTTTTCATGTTTATGGATGTGGTATCTTCACATTTTGAACTAGTAATTTTTTTAGAATTAAGACAGTGTCTCTTCTCTTTCAATACATGTCTTTGCTCCTTTTTGTGTGTCTTTTCACGTCTACTTTTTTTTTCCCTGTAGCTATTTCTTTCCATTTGTTCAATATCATATATTGTTCAAGACTGCATCCTTGACGTGACATCTTCCGCCTTCAAGTGTAGGTCACTTTATAGGTTAAGCACTCATGGATAACTAATACCTGAGGAAGAAAATCAGTTTTTATCTACTTCAGGAAACGTTTCTACCCAACTGGCTGTAGAGAGTTAGTGTCACACTGCACTAGGCGAGATGTGTGGAAGCAGAATCTTGGAGGGAGATCATCAGTGGGTGGATTTTGAAGAGTTTTTTAAAAAAAGACACTGGATAGGGGGCTAGGGTGCCTAGGTGGTGTAGTTTGTCAAGCCTCTGACTCTTGATTTTGGCTCAACTCATGATCTTAGGGTCCTGATCTCAGGGTCCTGAGATCTAGCCCCCCGTCTGGCTCTGTGCTGAGCAGGGAGTGGGCTTAAGACACCTCTTCTGCTCCCACCTCCGCTCATTCATGCATGCACTCTCTCAAATGAATAAGCAAATCTTTAATTTTTTTTTTTTTTTTTTAAGAGCTGCTGGCGAAATAGAAACCTCAAGAACTTCTGTAGCAGCTATCCTGGCAGAAGTTACTTTTAATACAGCATGTGCATATATCATAGCATAAATTATTTCAGAAACTCTGATCAAGACAAACTCCTGTGTTGGCACTGGCAACTTTTCTAAAAGGACCAGAGAGTAAATATTTTAAATTTTGCAGCTCATAAATTGTCTATTACAACCACTCTTTTGTTGTAGTAAGAAAGGAGTCACCTGTTTTCTAAGTTATTGAATGGGGATGCGTCCATTTCAAAAAAACTTTTTTTGCAAAGTCAAATGATTGGTCTACTGGCCATAATTTGCTGACCTGTAGCACTAGGAAATAAGAATATCTATTTTGGGGAAATTGTTACAATTGAATCTCTGTATGCACATTAAAAAAAGGGATATTTCATATAGTATTTACAAACGTGGTTTGGCAGAAGATAATTAAAATTTAAGTTTATATATATTGTTAATTTTTTTTTCTGAAATAGGCAATTTTAACAACTAGTTTCTGATTTTTTATCAGTTTTCAGACTGCTTTAGTTGTAATGGAAATAACTTTCTTTCCCCCGTGTTCATTTAGTTGCAAATGTATTCTAAGTTTTTTAAAGCTATTTTTCAAAAGGCTAATTATGTGTTGAAGCACATCTAAAATTGTGGTAAGTGCTTAGGTGGGAAGTGTTCCTATCTGAGGAAAAGAGAAGTACTAATGGAGCTAAAGTTGAGAATGCTAAAGTGGGAAAGACAGAAACCATGTTGGGGGAAATATCGCCTTCAAGTAATTAACATATGCCAAGAACTACAAAAATTAAACCGTTAGCTTATATATATATATATGTATGTATATATATACATATATATACACATATATATATGTGTGTATATATATGTAAAAGCTGATATTACCACCTCTACTTTCCCAACTCCTACACACTAAGTTGGTTGATGGGAGATGTGGGGTTGGAAGCTTGAAATCAAAGAGTTCTTCTCAAAAAAATCTTCATCGGCATTAATCTATTAGGGCATATGGTTTGTGGGAAATCTAATAATCACACTGAGACAGAGTATAGCGGTGTGCATATTTAGGAATAGAGGAAATGCATAAAAGTATTTATTGTGGAAAATTCAGCTAGTAATCCTTTTCTCTAATCATACAGAAACCTGCGGAATGATGTTGACATAGATGATGAGGATAATTGATGATGAACTAAATACTTCCTGGGCCCAAAGAATTACTGAGATACAGATGTGTTCATCTCAAAAAGATTGACCACTACTATGGTCAACAGAAAATTAATAATTTTTCAATGTTACAGAATAAACGTTTCAAAAAATTTTATTAAATCTGAAACTTTATATATCTATAAGAAGCAAGTGTTCTGTATCATAACACTCTACCATGTCCATGTGATGCAGCTCTAGGAAATTAACTACAATAGTATAGGTTTTCCTGAAGTTGATAGTTGTTTTTTGTTTTTGTTTTTAATCTGTGGTTATTTTCAATAGTCTGCCATGAAGCCCAGAATTACTGATAACAATCATAATGATTGATCACAGTGCAACAAATTCATGCATTGATCTAGGTCAAAAGTGAAGGCGGTAGAAAATAGAATTCATTTGACAATAATATTGATACAGAAACAACACTAAGGTTGTAAATGTTCAGTTGCTAAAAATCCTGGAAAAATTAATTTGCTCTTAGGTACTGCCCACATCTGTTTTAGCTGCCCATCACTCTTAAACCAAACTGTTCTTTCAACTGCCCCATGTCCTTAAAATTCCACTTTTCTACTTTTTTTTAACTTTTTTTGAAGATTTTATTTATTTATTTGACAGAGAGAGATCACAAGTAGGCAGAGAGGCAGGCAGAGAGAGGGAGGAAGGGAAGCAGACTCCCCGCCAAGCAGAGAGCCTTATGCAGGGCTCTATCCCAGGACCCTCGGATCATGACCTGAGCCCAAGGCAGAGGCTTTAACCCACTGAGCCACCCAGGCGTCCCCTACTTTTCCACTGTTAAGGTCATGAATAATCTTGAAAAATAAATGACTTGCTTCCCTTTTTTTCTTACTTAACATTTTACGTGGGAGAAAGATAGTGATATGGATGCAATGGGAGTCAACTAAGGGTTAGATATTTGTATCAAAAGTTCCATGATTACATAACAGAGTTGAAGCTCTTAGTATGTGGATGAAACTTATTTAACTGAAAGAAAAGTATTGAGTTTTTATTATATGCTCATTTAAATAAATTTTATAATGTATTTCATTTGGTTCCTTACATATAGTATTTTCCTAGGAAACAAATTATTATCTTTTCATTTATAGAAAAATAAGTTTCTTTCATATTTCATATTTTCTGCAAAATGAGTATAGCAATATGCTACAGTTTTAAGATACAGTTTGCTTTTGCAGTTTCTGGCCTCAGATTCCTCATGCAAAATCACAGTGGCTTCACATATCACTCATAAAAATACTAAAATTGCCAGTGTACAAACAATTACAGGCATTGTGCTTAATATTTGGGCTGACTTATGCTTCCTTTATTGCATCCATATGCAAGTGTCATAAAAGTGCCATTTTGCACTTCTATCTCAAGACGTTGGTCCCATTTCTAAATTTTGGCAGGCTTTTAATGAGAATCAATAAATAACAAACAAGGGCACTTTCAGAAGTTCATGAATTCATGAAATGATAGTTGGCCTTTTAAAGGGTAAAATTATGTTAATGTTTACAGCACAGTTAAAATGGAGAAGGATTTACATATATAATCAGAAGATCAAAATTTTGATACTGACAGACACAGTACAATATTGTTGATGATGATGAAAATAAAAAGACTATTTCAAGTGCTCAATATGCAGGGCATGCATGATGACTCATTAGGCAGAGAAAATTATTACTGCCCATTAAAGAATTAGCTTTTACACAAATGGAAAAGTTGATTAGTTCACCTCAGAGTGGCTAGTTTCTAAAATTATAAAATTAATGAATGTATGAAATATTTAATTTCACACATAAATATCTATGAAGAGAAATTAATTGTTTCATACAATAAAAGTTATTTATTTTACATGCAGGATCAATTATTAAATCTGAAATCATAATATATCTTTTGATAGTATTTTTTATGGCAATTTTGCAGCAAAATTATAATATGGCTTTTCAGAAGTTATTTAAATGGAAAAATCTCATAATATAGCTGCACATATTGTTATTAAACTAATAATTTTTGTACCTGTTAATTTTATGCTTAAAAGTATTTTTGAGGTTCATATGGTTGAAAGGTTTGGACTTAGTATCCCAAATTTATATTGTTGATATATGTAAGGAGAAAGATAATGATACATGTTGATTAGATTTAACTGCATTATATTAGGTAACTACCAAAATTATAGAATATATTATTAAATAAATTCAGCAAACCCCATGTATTTTATCCATTATATACCATAGCATACAATATAAGATGTTTATCAGAAGGCATTAATGAATACATCTGAGCTCATCATGTAATATTTTCTTATATTTAAAGCAAACTCCAAGGTCGAGATTTTGTGTCATAGCATTGCATCTATTCTACTGCAAGTTCCATAACTGCAAAGATGACCTTGAAATGTTGGAAACATCATCAGTTAATGAAGTACAAATTTGTGTTTTTACAAATTAAAGCCACATCAGTTTGTTTTGTAAAACAGGAATAAAAATGCTTATATTATAGAGGGGATATGAAGCATCTTAAGGAAATGGCTTAAGGAGTCACTAAGTATAGAGAGAGAGAGAGAGATAAATATAAAGTAGGTATATAACCAAAGATTTATTTGTAGATATATAGTATATAGTATTTGTGTATAATATATTTGTAGATTTATATTTATACACTCTAGTATGTATCTATATCTCTTTATAGATATATAGTATATATAGAGATACAGATATATAATATATAGGGAGAGCTTTCTACTTAGTAGTATATATATAGTAGTATATATAGTATATATGCAGTATATACACTACTATATATTCTACTATATATAAAGTAAATATATGCTATATATAGATAGTTCATATGTGTATAATAACTATTATGATTATTATGTATAATATAATAGTATGCATTATACTCTATGTATTATACTATATATAGAATATATATGACATATAATATAAGATTAATTATTATGATTATTTTCTTACTATATTAATGTCAAAAGTTCTACCTGGTTCAGTGGTTCCTGTGTCCCAGTGAAATCATTTTGAGGTAATTAGGTCTTTCTTAAGTGTCATTCTCATTAGATCGGTCTGTACGCCCTAGCTAATTAAGCTTCAAACCCTCTGCAAAATGATGACTGAATAAATTATACTTAGTCTGACCCTCTCCTATTGTGTTACCTTATGATTGTAACCAAGTTTTATGTACTCACTAATTATGAATAGTTACAGCATAAAATGACGGAATCTATGGAAGTACTATAGATTATGACCACTTTTGTGTTCACCATATAAAATTAAACAAAAACTCAAAGAACTTTCCTTAGAAGTTTAAGAAAGGAATAAATCATGAAAGAATCCTCTTAATTGGTGCGTGGCAATATAGGAAAAACTGAAACTCAATATTCTGGCGAGAAAAATTGCATTAGCATTCTGTTTTTTTTTCTCAATGAATAAAGCAAACCTTAATGGGTCATTGTTCTCACTAACATGGTGACAGGAAGAGGGGGATGAGATGATCATTAGAAAGTGGGAGATATTTCTATGCAAAATATTAGCTATAGAAGGTACATAATGGGATTTGTTAAACCTACTTATACACAGTGAAAATAAGGGAGACTCACTTCCTTTCAATAAAAATGCTGGAAACCTGACTGTTTTTGGAAATTCTCTGTGTGCTGTTGTCTTTCTTAAAGTATAATTCTAAAAGACAGAGATCAAAGGAGACAAAGGGATGAGATTTTATTAGCTTTCCAGGGCAGCATTACTGAATTACTACTGCCATTACACACAAAGGAGAAAAAAAGAAAGAGTTACTCTTTAGTTGACTTATTTTTTCCAAACATAACACAGTGAAAAAATAAGAACACTACCCTGAAATTGTTTTTATTCCTAAAGAAAAAGTAAAACTTAATAAGCACAGTATTAGAATTATTTTGTTGTGACACAATCTTCATTCAAAGAAAGCAATATTTAAGATTATCTTTTCAATCGCAGTCTTTATAGTGAGATATTTATTTTTTGTTTATATATATATATATAATATGCATATGTATGTATATAATATACATGCAATATCTTAGCCTTAGAATGCTCTTGTTTGACATGACTATAAAACTGAAATTGACCTTCTGGGTTGCCTGGGTAGCATAGTCAGTTAAGCATCTGACACTTGGTTTTGGCTCAGGTCCTGATCTCAGTATTGTGAGATTGAGGCCTGCGTGGGACTCCACGCTGAGTGTAGTGTCTGCTTGGGTTTCTCTCCCCCTCTTTCCTGTCCCTCCCTGCTCCCAGTCTCTCTTTCTAAAATAAATAAATAAATCTTTTAAAAAATAGAATTAACCTTCCTTAGAAAGGCGATTGTCTAAGACGGTGATAAATGTTCAAAAATAATGATAACATAAAACTGGAGGATATTAACTATTCATCTGTTTTGCAAACACTATTTTTTTTTCATCCTTTGCCAGAATGCACTTGAATAAAAAAGTAAGAAAAAAAGATTCTAAACAGGATGATCCATTTTTTTGAACAGGTATTTCAGACATAACTATTATCAAAGGCTATTCTTTTCTATGACAAACATGCTACTTAAAAAAAATCTGCTGGTGATTAAACTTTGGATGATGTATTCACAGGCCACATATGCTTTCTGAGAGTGGGTGGAATTTCACTGATTTCTGAGAAGGAATTGACATCCTTTACTCTGAGTTTTAAGTAAAGAATCTGAATAATGCTAGACATTTTCAAAAGAATGTAAATGAAACAAAACTGGCTCTGGGTTAAGATGCTCAAAGCCAAAATAGAAAATGAATTGAGTCGGTGATGAAAATCTATATTTATTTCCATCTAATGTAAGTTTTATAATAGGTAAAATTCAAAAAAAGCAAATAACAGAGACATATCTATATGTAAAATACATATAGAAAACTATGTCCATGGGGTCCCTGGGTAACTCAGTAGGTTAAGCCTCTGCCTTCAACTGGGGTCATGATCTCTGGGTCCTGGAATCAAGCCCCACATCGGGCTCTCTGCTTGGCGGGGAGCCTGCTTCCCCCTCTCTCTCTGCCTGCCTCTCTGCCTACTTGTGATCCCTCTCTCTCTCTCTGTTGAATAAATACATAAAATCTTAAAAACAAAAACAAAACAAAAAAACTAAGTCCAAATTGTTAAGGTTATTGAGACCAACTTATGACATATTTAAGAAGACAAGAAAAATGGTATACTATTTCACTGTGATTTATTGCCTCTAACTCATCTTAACCCTTTATTTCTTCCTTATTTTTTGTTTATATGATTATTATAGAACTGAATTTCTATGTCACTCTGTGTTAAAATTTATTTTTATTTATTTATTTATTTATTTATTTATTTATTAAAGCTCTTATTTATTTATTTGACAGAGAGAGATCACAAGTAGGCAGAGAGGCAGGCAAGGTGGCAGGGAGGACAGGCTCCCTGCCGAGCAGAGAGCCCGATGCGGGGCTCAATCCCAGGACCCTGAGACCATGATCTGAGCTGAAGGCAGAGGCTTAACCCACTGAGCCACCCAGGTACCCTGTGTTAAAATTTTAATAAAGGGGGAAAAAGAAAAAAAAAAAGAAAGAAAAGGAGTGAAGGAGGGAGGGAGGAGGAAGAAGAGGACAGAGTAAGAGAAGGGAAATAGGCAAGTAATCGTTCCTCATCTCAATATTTTATGCCAATCTTGGGGCTCCTGGGTAGTGCTGTAGGTTAAGCATCTGACTCTTGGTTACAGTTCAGGTCTTGATCTCAAGGTCCTGGGATCAAGCCCCACATTGAGCTCTATGCTCAGCAAGGAGTCTGCTTGAGATTTTGTCTCCCTGTCCTTCTGCCCCTCCCCCCTGCTCACTCACTCACTCTCTCACACTCTCTCTCTCAAATAAATAAATAAATCTTTAAAAACTACAATTTATGCCAGTCTTATTTTACTGGATGATAATTCTTTCTTTTTTCTTGCTTGTTTACTAGCTACATGAGGAAATATCACTTAATGGGTAAATGCTTCAAAGCAAGTGTCCTAAGATGAACAGGTCAGATGTGAGGACACTGGGGTATTGTTCAGGCAGCTATATCAAACACTCTCCTTTTAAGTACCCCTCAAAAGTGTACTGACATATTTGACTTGAGATGCAGAAACACATCTTAAATAACTCCAAAGAATTATTAGGTTTACATTATACATTTTTTTTTAAGATTTTTTTATGTATTTGAGACAGAGAGAGAGAGTGCATGTGGGTGCATGTGCAGGAGGGAGGGGCAGAGAGAGAAAGAGAGACAGTCCTAAGCAGATTCTCTGCTGAGTATGGAGGCCCATGAGGGGCTCGATCTTAACACCCTGAGATCACAACTCCAGACAAAACCAAGAGTCTGACGCTTAACTGCACCACACAGACACCCCATAAATTTCTGTTTTAATACAATTGTCAACAGCTGTGCCTTTTTCCCCCTTTCATGTATCACATTCAGTATAATATCTAATAAGGTGGGGGTAAGTCTTTCCTCAACTGCTAACATTTCACAAAACTTTCTAATGATAGGACAGAATAGCATTTCCACTTATTTTAAACTTTTTAATGATCATTCCCCTCGCAGTCCCCCCTTCAACAGTGCTTAGCAAAGCAGCTGTTTTTCTCTGAGACTGAGGCTTATGCCAAGTTTAAAATGTTAATGTTGTTGAGCCATGTGCTCAAGCATTAAGTATCTCCAATTTCCAAACTGAAAGATCTTGGCAGCTCTCAGTCACTTAAATAAACTCAGAAAGAGACTTATAATACCAGAGGGAGAAAAAAGAATCCAGTCACTTCTCTTCCTCAACTTTGTGACCTCCCAGAATGGCCAACAAGGCTAAGGATCCTTTTAATAATCTAAAATTAGTGGAGTACTGATTGCAGTTGTTGACCTAGAAGTTTGGGTTTTATTTTTTTTTATTTATTTTTTTTTAAGATTTTATTTATTTTTTTGTCAGAGAGAGTGAGCACAGGCAGACAGAGAGGCAGGCAGAGGCAGAGGGAGAAGCAGGCTCCCTGCTGAGCAAGGAGCCCGATGTGGGACTCGATCCCAGGACCCTGGGATCATGACCCGAGCCGAAGGCAGCCGCTTAACCAACTGAGCCACCCAGGCGTCCCGAAGTTTGGGTTTTAAATTAACAAAATCAGAGCTGAAAAAGAATGGGATAAGAAGAGTGTGCAATACCAAAGTCAAATAAGTGAGATTCTATAAACAAGTAATAGTTGTAAATAAGTCCAACATTCTTAATTATGAAAATTTTGCATAAGGCAAAAGATAGTCTTTCAAATATTTAAAGATTATTATAAGTTCCAAAAAATTCTTCTCATTTTCAGTGGGAAAAAAATCCCCATCAGCCTTTGTGAAAGTTATCTTGCACTGTTGTGTCTTCAAGTTGTTTTTATCATATTTTAAAGGCTATGTTTTGGCATGCATTTCTATGAATTATAACACATATAGAAATTGATGTAACCAACTAGAACAATAAGAATACAAAACAGTTCCATCATCCCAAAAAACCTTCCTTGTGCTATCCCTTTAAAATCACATGTCCCAGGGGCACCTGGGTGGCTCAGTGGGTTAAAGCCTCTGCCTTCAGCTCAGGTCATGAAGCTCAGGTCATGATCCCAGCGTCCTGGGATCGAGCCCCACATCGGGCTGTCTGCTCATCAGGGAGTCTGCATCCCTTTCTCTCTGTGTGCCTCTCTGCCTACTTGTGATCGTTCTCTGTCAAATAAATAAATAAAATCTTAAAAAAAAATTAATCACATGTCCTTTTTCTGTGGACCCAGGAAAAGACTGTCAAGTGTATAGTTTTCAGAATGTCATATAAATACGCAAATGTCACAAATATATAACCTTTTAAGACAGGCTTCGCTCACTTAGTATAATGTCTTGGAGATCCATTCAAGTTGTACGTAAGAGTAGTTTATTCTTTTTTACTAAATAGTATTCCATTCGATGGAGATACAAGAGATTGTTTATATATAACTTGTTGAAGGATATGTGGGTCTTTCCAGTTTTTGGTGATTGTGAATAGAGTCACTAAAAAGATTTAAGGACAGGTTTCTGTATGAATATACATTTTATTTTATTTTATTTTATTTTATTTTATTTATTTTATTTTATTTTTAAAGATTTTGCTTATTTGACAGAAAGAGACACAGCAAGAGAGGAGAACACAAGTGGGGGAGTGAGAGAGGGAGAAGCAGGCTCCCTGCCAAGCAGAGAGCCCAATAAGGGGCTTGATCCCAGGACCCTGGGATCAGGACCTGAGCCCAAGGCAGAACCTTAATGACTGAACCACCCAGGCACCCCTGAACATACATTTTAGGTACTCTAGGACAAATAACAGGAATAAAATTATGCCACATGTTTAAGAAAACAAAACAAAACAAAACTTAGTGGATAATCCCAAGAGTAGAATGGAAATGATGAAGGTATAAAGCCAGAAAAAAAGCTGAGAAAAATCGGGAATAAAATTACTTATATTAAAAAGTTCTAGTGAAGAATTAAAAGAAAACCTTTGAGATACTGTAATACCACACACATGGAAATATATTTAAAAAGGTAGTTCCTACTGACATATGACAGATGCAAGATATCAATGTTAGCAAAGGCTAGTCAAATCAATTATTTCTCTAATTCTCATTGGTTTAAACATATAAAAGTGTTTCTAAAGGGATTTAAGAAATATTGCTATGATACATTAAATGCCCACTGTGTATATTTGAAATTTATTTTTATTTAATTTCAGACAAATAGGGATTCTGGTGATCAAATTCTTCTTAGACTCTTTAGGGCATTTTAGATACAAATTTGAGAGACTGTAGTCTATAAATTTGATCTTTACTAATGTGAATTTTGGCAAATATAACAACATTAGATCTGTATTTTGGAAGACAGTATACTCATTGTTTATTAGTAGATAAACTTTATTATGAAATTCAAGTTTTTTCCTACTACAGCTTAGTATTCTAACCACCTCATGTATATTTCACCTCTTTCCCTCTGTTACAGTGAAGACAGGAAGTATCGCCCTCGTACATTTTCTAGCAACGTAGTAGCCTATGTAAGGTGCCCGAAAAACCTGTGTGGACGTGTGCTCATTTCCTAAATGGAAAGTCTTTTGTGATAACCCTGCATTTTAAGTAAATTTTACCAGTGTTTTGAGCAGTGGTAAGAGACGTGGCCACAGGCGAGGGAAACAATAACACTGACACTGTAGGGTTGGAAAACAGGAGCCAGACCTGGCTTCTTCCCGTGCATCCGCATCGTTTGAGAAGGCTTTCTCCCCACTCACATTTGCATGATAAATTTATGGACTCTGGCTCTACCAGCTTGATTGAACACATTGCATTTTGCTAAGAACAGCATGTCAACTAGCACAGTCAGCATCCATATACATCTGGGAAAACTGCAACTGTTAGAATTGTGCCGTGGGAGTGAAGACAAGAAAAGCTTTGTCAGCTGTCAGTTAGACGTTTTCCTGCACTATCTATTTTATAGGTGATGAATGAAAAGTGTTGTTAATATTTGATGCGGTATTTCGTATATTACTCTTTAGTCTCTGGTTGTGCCATAGGTAAAGAGAGAGGTCAAGGAAAGGCAAAGGAATGGGAAAAATAGTTGCTTTAAGTCCTAATGCTTGAACAGACAAGAAACCAAAAAAAAAAAAAAAATTATAAGCATAATAAAAAGTTTGTCTGAGAAAGCAGCTGGAGGTTGGTTGGCAGAAAGCAAGGCTTATGGCAATGATTCACTTCAGAAAAGATCATTAGTTCCTCTGTCACCCACAAAAAAACAGGCAGGTATTCCTTAACAACAATTTTTTTCCTTTTTCTGAAATAATTACATGATCTCAACCCAATTCTGAAGGTTTCAGGAATTTGTCCACAGAGAACTCTGAGAGTTAATTTGACTCTTTTATCTGTGTAATTTAGACAAGAATTTTTGTCAAATTCTTGACAAATATTCATTGGACCCATCAATTTCATTCTCCATGATATAAACTGAATTGAAACAAGATTTTTAAAACCTGAGACTGATGGTCACAATAATTGGAAAAAAGAATATATAATTTGTTGGAATTAAAAAAATAAATAAATGAAAAGAAAATTGAGCAGGTATTTCCTTTGGGGGGGGTAGTTATCTTGTTAGTGATAAACAGGGAGATCTTACTGCATAATCGGGTGAGTGATTTGGAACTGTAATTTAGCAGTTGGATATGGCCATGGTGACACCACTGTTTTTGTTTCTGGACATTCTGATGCAATCTGCAAAGGAAAATCACTACACTTTAAGTCCTTAGTACCAGTGGCCGGTCCTACTGCTTTAGAATGAAATGGGGTGTGAAGGCGGGCAGGGGTCAGGAAGATGTAGAAATTGAGACACATGGTAGGGCTAAGAGAAGGCACAATGCTTGCTGCTGGTATGAAGTTCCAAGTTTCAGGTGAGGTTCCACATTGTAGTTGGGTCAGAAACACCTGCTTCATCCTTTGTTATTAAGCAAAACATTTTTAATCCATGACCCTTCTCTTTTGCTATAGGCATCACAGATTGCTTCGCTCTGTATAACTCTTGATAGCATGGAATGACCACCACTAACAAGTGTATATGTTTCCCCAGTGTGCTCATGAATGCTTTTTGGAAAGGAATTCATTCACTAGTCATTAGATCAGCTTGTTTATGTTGGTATTCTCCTAGAATAAAGGTGTCACTGAAACCTGCTGAAATATCTCCCACGGAAGATCCATAAAAGAAAACAGTTGTAAAGTTGGAGGGAAGGCAGAATGCCAAGTTGTCAAAGTCAACTTTAGAGCACAGTTCTGTTGAGATCATGCTCAGAAAAAGGAAAAGAAAATTGCTAAAAGGCCACCCCGATGAATATATTAATAGAGTGAAATGAAAAATCAGTGTTTGGAGGAAAACTCAGAATTGACATGATACTGAAGACAAAGCAGAAAGAAAAGGATGTTTTGGACCAGGTGTCCAGATGTCAAATTGGAGAATGGGACAGAAATCCTTCAGACTGGATCCAAAGACTAGTTTTGCAACACTTTCTCCCCACGGCATGCATCTTTTACAGGGCTACTTAGTCATTTCTAAGGTTTTGCCTTACTAGGAACTGAAATAAACAAACAAAAATGCTGGTTTAGAGATTTGCATATTATTCATTGCTCTCTAGGGACAATATATCTGTATAATATTAGAGGTTCCTTTCCACTGTTTTCATGAAGTAAAAGCCTGGTAACCAAAATGCATTTGTAAACTCTTAGAATAAATTGATCATGACACACGCTGGGTGTATTGTTTCCTTGAGGAAAAAAAATCACTATAAATATTAAGGTTTCCAAACTTTTTAAAAAATCTACCCCCCCCTTCCACTTCTCTTTTTATCCCTCTTTCTGTTGAACTCACAATTCCCATATAGTCTTCCTTTTAGATATATGATTTCTCAGACTCTCCATATTTGGAGTGATTTGTAGTGGATTCCATTCCTGCTATAAAAGAAGTCCTTCTGTCTTTAAAGCCTTGCAGGAAAAGGATGCAAAGGAAAAAGAAGTCGTCTTTTGCTTAGGTAGACTAGGTCCTCAAAGCTCATATAAACTCTGACCCTGTACACCAGGGTAGCAAATTATAGAGGAGAATGAAAAGAAAGGTCTCACTTGTAAAAGCAAGAACATTTGCCTAGAAAAACCTGTTGAGATATATAGCTAATCTTTAAAATGAGAAGTGTCAAATATTGTTCTTACCAGTAGGAGTACCATTATAATTTTCCCTAATAATATTACTATTATTCCTAAAATTGATAGACATTGACTATTGAGTCACAGTAGGGGTAGATTAGCACAAATTTACCCAGACAGTACCTGGCATAACTAAGATTTAGACTCAGTTACCAGGTTTTTTAGAATTTAGTGCTTAGGAAAAAAAAAAAAAATTGTTGCCACCATGTGCCCTTTTTACATTTAAAAGTAAAGTATTATGCCTTAAATATCTTTAATTACACTCAAAACCTCTTTGATTTAGCAGGAAATGTGTATGAGGAACTGTTGGTATAAGTGTTTTGAGAGTTGAAAATGTTGCATTATTCTTATTTAAAAGGAAACACAAAGAGAAAAGAAACACGAAGAAAAAGTAGATTTTTAAATCAATATTCATTAAGTTTATTGACTTTATACTTATTCTGTCTTGTCATTTAAAAAGTTGAATTTATATCTTAACCTACTTATTAAAGAGGCACATAGTTTTCCCACTTTTTAAAAATAAAGTTTTAGTATCTCCAAGGATCTTTCTTGGTCACCTTGAGGCTACTATGCTTATAATAGGAGATTTCACTTGTTAGTTATTTTTACTTAGAGATTCTTCACATAAAAATATAAGTCACAGGGCACCTGGGTGCCTCAGTCCCTTAAGCCTCTGCCTTTGGCTCAGGTCATGATCCCAGGGTCCTGGGATCAAGCCCTGCATTGGGTTCCCTGCTCAGCAGGGAGCCTGATTCTCCTTTTCCTCCTCACTTGCACTCTCTCTCACTCTTTCAAATAAATAAATAAAATATCTAAAATAAATAAAAATACAAGCCACAGCAATTTTAAATATAATTAGTTGATTGTCACTTCATAGATCCAGCTCTAATCAACTCAAAAGACTTAAAGATTCCCTTAAAATTATATGCATATCTGAAATTACTATTCTTCCTTACTAAAAATAAAGAAAATGAAAAAGTTGACTCCAGAATCACAATCAGGAACTTGATTTTCCCTGATACTTTCAAATAGCAGTGATAATTATAAGACTTAACATCAGTGTTATAAGACTAAAATGTCCTGACGGGTTAATGAACTTCATGCTACTGATGTATTAGCTCGGGGATTGATAATCAGTCAGAACTTGTGTCTTTGAGAAAGACCTCCTCATTGAGTGATACAAATTCCAGTGATTTCTAAAGCCATTACAATTTAATAACTACCATTATCTGTTCCTCATAGGACATCATCTAAGTAAAAGATATCGTTCCTGCATGCAGGACTGGCTCTTCCTAAATAATGTGGCCGTTCAAGTGCCTGTATTTCCATTTATTAATGTGGCTTAATGTTGGCATATATTTCTATATTAACCTCTTAAAATCGTTACACAGTCTGCTTAGGTAAACCTAAAGTTGCTGAGAACCAATGATAGAAAGTTAATACACAGACCACTTAAGGTCCTTTGATGTTCTAGCTGAGTTGGATATATTACCTCTAATCCTCAACCATGTGAGGTGAGAAACCAGAGAAGCAGAGAAGTAAAGTAGCCAGAGACACTGATGTTTTGATATAACTTTCTGTGATATTAGAATCTGTACGTGACATCCTAGTGCTACTCATAAAAAGGAGATATAATTTGCTTATCTCTGGTCTCAATTAAAGTTATTAGAAAATAGATTAATTCCATAAAGCTGCTTTCTAGATTTCATGGAAATGTGAGAATACTAAAATGGAGAGAATGCACACACGCACTTGCTTTTCAGATTTACTTTAGTTCTGGGAAATGCCAGTATTTTAAAACAGATTTATACTCTCTTTTCGGAATAACAAACTATAAAAAAGGCTACTAAATGTTATATCAAATAAAGTTGCACTAGTTCTAAATATATCTCTATATAAAGAGGAATGGATTGCCCATCCATGTACTAAAAGCTAGAAGGATATGGGCACATAAGTTGTTTTGGTGTTTCAATGTTGGAGTTCTGGAATATTAAGCTATATTCTAATAAACCCATAATGTTAATAAGATACCTAACTTTCAGTCCTACCTTTATCGTAAATATGTGATGTCACTTAATTTTCTTGGACTTCAAGTTTACCATCTACAAAATGAAATAATCAGTTAGATGATTGAAGCCCACCCTTATCTTGAAAATCTTGATTTTATTAGAATAATTACTGATGGGTATCTGGATTCATTTAGAAAATGTGCATACATTGAGACCCAAACTGGCTAATCCTGGTTGGAAACCATTTTCAGTATTTGCTATACATTTATTATTGGGCATACATATTTAGTTATAGAAGTCTCTCAACAGAAGAGATTCCCAATCAGCTTGGTGCATGAGGATTACTGACTATCCTCATGGAAGGAGATTGTTAATAACAAGATCTCTGAACCCTGGAGCCTACTGTGGACATACGTTTCCAAGGATTATATTCACAGAGAACATATCAGTTCCCTTTTGTGACTATCTAGAATTTGGCCAAAATAGCGTAAGAACAGGGATGGCAAATTTAGATACAGTCAGGGGTCAGGCTGATGATGGAAGGACCACACGCATAACATTTAGAAGCAGAAGGTCTATGGCAATCCAGGAAATTCATGATCCGTGAAGATATGAATGGAAAAGTTTAATTCTAAGATTACAACCTAGGCAGATCCTGAACTCACCTCCTCCCGTGGACACAGAGGGTCTACAGCTACATATGGAACAATTTGCTCTTAAAATCCTGAAGCCCGCTGAATGGCTACTACACGTCTGGCAAAGGAGGAGAAAACCACATCAAAGCGGATAGGAGAAGCCGGCACACAATCTTGCCATAAACCCCATCCCTGTTAAGACATCCATGAAAGGCTCCCAACAGGGTTGTGTCTGCAGATTTACAAAACAGCAGCAATCTGAAAACCGACTCTTAAAGGCTTCTCCTCTCTGCGCTCCGGGGCGTCAGTACTTCCGGTTACACACATCCGGTGCCCTGATTCTTGCACCTGCCACCCAGGGGATGCCTCTTGATCGCCTGGCTCTGGAGACCAGGGAGCTTGTGTTCCTATTCACATGGGACTGTAATAATCAGTGTCACCCAGAAAGGAGCTCATTACCCTGTCTGGCACTTGGTTTTGTGGCTGCTACCGGGGGACACCTCTATACTGGTTGGCTCTGGCTGTATAGTGGTATACAGCCACCATCCCCAGGGCACAAGAGGCAATAGGTCCAGGGGCTCAGTCTTTCCAAGAAAGAGGCCTCTAGGCTATTTATCAAGTCTGTGGCCTGTGGGGAGGTTTCTAATTAAAAATACATCTAACACTTAATAGCAATCCTTTCTAGAGACACCTCAGAGCATGGGTGATGTCTTCCCGGACACCCTCCCTCACGCTTCAGTGCCCCAGCGTCTCCAGGAGAATAGCTTTGCATATATCGGCCGCCTGGTTTTCGTAGTGGATGCCAGGGTTACTCCAAGGGCATTGTGGGCTATTGGTAGTCCTAATTTTTTGATCCTCCCCACATCAATAAATTTGGTCAGTCTCCTCTTAAATATTAAAAGTCTCTGTGATTGCTGTGACCAACGGTACAGGGTTAATGTCATGTTGTGTCAGTTTCATCTTTCATTTTCTGTCTCTCGGAACACTAGCTTTTAGGACTCAACCACCACACCATTAGGGACACAAGAAGCTTTGTAGAGGCTCCTATTTGGAGAGGAACCGAGACTCCTGAATGATAGTCATGGCTCAGACACCAGGTGACAGCCTCCATAACCAGATGTGTGAGACATTTTGGGAGCTGAACTTCCAGTCCCGGTTGACCTTCCCCAGCTGACCTGCTTGACACATAGATAAGCCTTCACGCTGCCCAAAATACAGTTTTACGAACAAGATAAATTATATTTCTTTCAAGCCACATTTTAACAGGGCAGTTTATGATGGAGCAATAAATAACAGGAACAAAAGTCTCCTGAGGTAGGAAAGCTCCTGTGTTTATTTTATTCTGCCTTACTTCACCAGTATTCTAGAAGAAAGGGAGTGGGAGAGCACAGAAAGAAAAAGAGAGATTCTTTAAAAAAAAAAAAAAAAATCATACCTTAATTTTTTTTCATTTGTTTATGTCTACACACAGAAAAAAAAAAAAAAAAAAAGAAAAAGAAAACCTCTATTGCTTGGTATCTCACCCCACTTTGTATCCCAGGGAATTTTCTTCGACTTGTGAATGTCTTTCATGAGCATTAGCCTTTCTTCTAAGCCAAGCTGCGAAAGGGGTAGCACTGAGCTCCCTGGGGACTACAGTAATGTGCTGAGCTTTAATGTCGTCCTTCCTTCTTCCTCCTTCACCTGCTCTATATCTGTTAATTATATGTAATCTTTCTTCTGATATAAATGATTCCATATATGGGTCCTAGACTATTAGTTTCTTTACACTCTAAGAAGCTATGTGGCATATGGGACAACCTTGGGTTTTGGAATCTTCTAATCTGGGTTTGTTATTGTCTTTTTTCAGGGGGTGGTTGATATTATCTTGTGACATTTATTATCTCTGTGGCATTTGTCATTTAATCGTTCCACAAATCAGTATTTTTTAAGCTGTTAAAAATTTCATCCACAATTTGCTTTGAAAATTAGATAAATGAATATTACTTATCAATAACGAAAATTTCTTTGCAAAATTAGGGTTAAAAAGTAAGAGAACTGATGTAAAGTTCTTAATGAGTATCAAAGATAAATGGTAGCTTGTATTACTTTTATTGTTGTGTTAGTTTTAATATTTTCTACATGTAAAAAATGATCGAAATGGGACAACAAGGTGGCTCCTTTCAAAGGATTTATTTTTATGTTGGTATTTCCTGTTTTAGAATGGCTGGAAATATAAATTATGGAATCTGACAACAAAAAATAGAATTTATATACAAGCAGTATGAAAGATTCATTTGGATACTGCTGTCCAGAAGACTGAATAACTGATATGAAATATTCATAAGCCTTAATTTTAAAATAATGTTTTACAGGGAAACTTTGAGGATTACATGAGAGGACATGCCAGTGGCACACAAAGTGATCATGTGCTATTTTGAATATCCAGTACATTGGTAAGAGATCCAGCTCCAAATTTGCATTCTAGAGTCTGCTTCCTAACACCACTTCAGGCATATGTGCATTATATGGGCTTTCTGGAACAAACTGTGAAATGGGGGGGCTGCAGACAGAAGGTTTGTTCTGGAGTGCTTTTGAGATATGCTTCAGTAAAAAACTGAGGAAGTCATGATTAGGCAGAGGGAGAAGCTGACTAAGAATAGGGTAACAAGAGAGGTTTCAGGTAGTTCTACAAGGAGCTCTAGGGTTGGGATGGGCCTTCAACATTGTCCAAATGACTCTCAGATCCCCTCCCCTCCACAGGATAGCAATTAGCCTCAGGCCGCATTCTAGCAAGGGAATTATCCTCAGCTGCATAGTTCTGTGGTGGAGGGCAGTTCCCAGTATAGTGGTAGAGCCGTGAGTGGTCTCCTTCTGGCTGTTCTCATAAGCTGAGGATATGGGTTCCTTGAAGCCCTTGAAGAAGGAATCAGCCCAGTTTCACAAAATCCACTACACTAACCTGGGATCCAAAATAATTTTAAGGTATTTTGGGGGGTTAGTAACTTTTTTTCCCCCAAAAAACATGTTTACAAAAAACATGGGATAAATACCTCGGATATGTTAGTAGGAAAACACTAAAACTCAAAATTAGAAAAAGCAATGTGTTTCTTATACAATTACACTGTATATGAAGTGGTCAGCAATGTAATGCAGATCTCTGAAAGATTTTTTTTTTTCCTAAATGAGGACCTCAATGATGTACTACACTGTAATTAACACTGAAATTCTCGGAACTACTTTATCATTTCCAGGCATTATAGTTCCAAAGCTGGGAAGTGAACACTGTACATGAGATGATTGATTTCCCATGGATTACAACAGGCTGAAGTTCCCTTCATTATGCAAATTAATAAAATTCAGACTATACAAAATATATATTAGTCATTGATGATTAATTCATCCATATCTGGGTTCTGAGAGTGTGGACTACTTAAGCCACACAGTTTTTTTTGTTGTTGTTTGTTTTGCATTTTAATCTTTTCAATTTAGAGAGATTCCATATATCCACAGTGTTCTATTTTGGTAAAAACTGTATGAGAACCCTAAAATTTTCATGGCATAAAATAGTTTGGTATATATGTATAATTTTTGATACTTCAAATAAATAGAAGATGATTTTATTGTTTGATTTTGTGGACAGCACAAAAACATTAAACACAAAAACATTTAAAACATAAAAACATTTAAAAATACTGTCACATAAAACTATAACTATCGTTATTTCTCTGTATTTTGGAAACTAAAAGGAAAAAAGTAATAGAAGATTATACTTTGTAAAAAGTGCCTCTGAGGCTGGGTGGCTCAGTTGGTTAAGCGGCTGCCCTCGGCTCAGGTCATGATCCCAGCATCCTGGGATGGAGTCCCACATCGGTCTCCTTGCTTGGTGGGGAGCCTACTTCTCCCTCTGCCTCTGCTGCCACTCTGCCTGCCTGTGCTCACTCTCTCTCTCTCTCTCTGACAAATAAATAAAATCTTAAAAAAAAAAAAAAAAGTGCCTCTGAAACATTTACAATTAATACCTTTCATGGCAGAGAAAAAGAAACACATTTCAGCAATATCAGCATATAGCTGCTAAAGTGGCCAACGGCTAGGCAGTTCTTTGAAATGTCCTGCTTTCATACTATACCTCGGGGCTTTGCATTTTCCTCTAAACTAAGTTTAATATAAAGCAAATCCCACCACAGCTGTCTTCAAACTTTCTAGTAAAATGACCCTGCACAAAGATGATCTTTGGCATTAACCCCTGTCAAAATGACAGTTCCCCAAATTGAGAAGTCAATTCCCAGGAAAAACAATAGAAAATATGGTTGGAGGTTAGGAGAAAAATAAAATATTAAGCGTTAAATGGTACCTAGCCACTGAGTAACATGTTAATTATTTTATATAACAAATCCATTTGCCAAGGTAGTTATAATTTATCACGTTTAGCAGAGTATAATGTTCTCCTTCCCTGAATTTGCTTCAGTGAACTAGAACTAGAGTTATTCCTGTGTGTTGTTAACATGCATAATACAAACACAATCATCCTCTCTGTGTGCTTCTGGTGCCATGGACTGAAAATTTCTTGAAGAGAGTATCTGTATCTACCCATACATCTATGTCAATATCTAAATATTAACAAATTATGAGACAGTGATATTGATAATTATACCATAAGTAGAACTAAGGTTTTGGGGGTTTTCTGAGGTAATAAAACTGAGCTGTTCTACACAGAGCTCAGACGCATACACAAACACATACACACATACCTATATAAGATTGCCTGAATTGGATTATAAATGAGAACTGTAATAAGCAGGTTTAGCAAGCAGTATCCTGGGTTTTTATTTAATCTACTCTGTACACCCCTACCTGCCACACAGAGAATGTGGTCTTAAGAATCTAGCTTAGGAAACAGAAACAAAAGATTGAAGCAATTCGTTAGATCATCCCATCTAAAATAAAACATCATTGTTTCAATCTTTTGGCATTTTAAGTGTAATATAATCAGCATTCTGGACGATTATTGTTATTATTAATTTCTTCTTTCTTTAATATTCTTTTCTGAGAACATCACTACATATATTAGAGTTCTGCTAGACTTTATGTAAATTCTGGATATCGCTTACACGACTTAAAATAACCGAATAGAAAAACAAATGTAATAACACAATTAAGATTAAATTTTGGTTTTAATATTCAGGAAGTAACTTATAAATTAGAAAAATAAAACCTTCAAAATACTTCTTCTCTGTTTTTAAGTTATTTTCTTATGTAATCATCAAATAAGAAGTTTATTTCTTATATAATCATCAAATAGAAAGTAATATATATTTTCAAATAGAAAGTATATAATTAATGTAGCATAATGAGCATGTTCTAAATATTTTGAAACAAAAATGCTATGTTTCCATCTCTAACAATGTATAAACTTAACTATTTTTGTAAGCTATCTTTATTATTGAAACACTGGTATTACATTGTCTTCTACTTTATTGTAACATTTAAAATAGTCTTACTAGAAAATAATGCAAACGTGACACAAACAGCAGGCTTCTTTCTCTGCCTGTGACTTCCTTAACTGTGAGGACTGTGGAGACAGTATTTTCCTCACTAGAACAGACATTAAGAAAGTTGGCTTTTGCTTTCTTTCACAAATGAAGTCTGTTCTCCATAATCGTCTCCTTCATTAAGGACTTATTATATATCAATTTGCTCTGTAATCTGATTAGTGTAAAAAAGGACCACAGTCACTGGGCACCCAGGTGTCACAGGCAGAAAAACCCATCGAGGCTTCCCATCTGGAGGCTGCAGTTCATGCATTTGTTTTTGATTGAACAAAGCCAGTCTCTGCCGGAATTCCCACTCTTTACTATGGGAATGATGAAACAGTGAGTTCAAAGATCTTACTCTTACAATTGTGCCGAATGTTTTCAACCACTCTCCCATCCTTTGGGTATATCAGAAAAGGTGCTGTAAGTTCCCACTTCTCTGAGTCAACTGCAAAGTTTCCATCTTCCCATAAGGTAGAGAACAATCAGCAGCCATGTAAGGCAATAGGATTTTGTGGAGGCAGCATGGCCAGTGAAGAGAAGTGTGTTGCTCCAGCATTATTCAACCAAATTCAAATCCTGCCTTTAAGAAAAAAAATAAATAAATAAATAAAAATCCGGCTTTTGCAACCTATCATATATCAGGCGTCAGGTGACCACTAGAATCTCTATGCTGATAAAATAGGTTAATAATGCCACTTTAGGGGCGCCTGGGTGGCTCAGTGGGTTAAGCCACTGCTTAACCCACTCAGGTCATGATCTCAGGGTCCTGGGATCGAGTCCCGCATCAGGCTCTCTGCTCAGCAGGGAGCCTGCTTCCCCCTCTCTCTCTCTGCCTGCCTCTGTCTACTGTGATCTCTCTCTGTCAAATAAATAAATAAATAAATCTTTAAAAAAAAAATAATGCCACTTTATTTAGAGGAGGTTTAACCGAAGAACACTAGCATTTTGCAAGGATTAATAATTACGAACAGTACTCATGATCTTCCCCTTCCCTACTTTCAATAATAAATCATCAATTACATTATTAAATCAAATAACTTTAATCTTACTTTTCCGAAACAACAAAATTAAGTTACCTTTTTTATACACACAGAGGAAACTTTTTTTATGAGTTTTTATTTTAATTCCAGTGAGTTAACATACGTATTAGTTTCAGGTGTACATTATAGTGATTCACCACTTCCGTACATCACCCTGTGCTCATCACAAGTGTACTCCTTAATCCCCATCATCTATCTACCCCTATTCCCCGGCCACCTCCCCTCTGGTAGCTATTAGTTTGTTCTCTAGAGTTAAGAGTCTGTTTCTTGATCTGTCTTTACCTCTGCTCATGTGTTTGATTTCTTAAATTCCACATATGAGTGAAATCATATGGTATACATCTTTCTCTGACTTATCTTGCTTAGTATAATGCTCTCTAACTCCAACCATATTGTTGCAAATGACAAGATTTCATTCCTTTTGTGGCTGAATAATTTTCCATATATATATATATACACACACACATACACACAGACACTTCATTCATTCATTCATTCATCAATGGACTCTTAGGCTGTCTCCATAATTTAGCTATTGCAAAAAAATAATGCGATAGGGGTAGCATATATCCTTTTAAATTAGCATTTTTGTATTCTTTGGATAAATACCCAGTATTGTGACTTCATAAGGTGGTTCTATTTTTAATTTTTTGAGGATCCTCCATACGGTTTTCCACAGAGGCTATACCTGTTTGCATTCCCACAAACAGTGCACAAATGTTCCTTTTTCCTCTGTATCTTCAACAACACCTGTTTTTTCCTGTGTTGTTGACTTCAGCCATTCTGACAGGTATGAAGTCATATCTCATTATAGTTTTGATTTGCATTTATCTAATGGTAAGTGATGATGAATACCTTTTCATGTATCTATTGGCCATCTGTGTATCTTCTTTGGAGAAATGTCTGTTCATGTCTTCTGCCATTTTTAATTAGATTTTTTTGTTTCTTGGTGTTGAATTTTATACGTTCTTTGTATATTTTGAATACTACCATTTTTTAAAATACCAACCCTTTATTGAGATATGTCATTTGCAAAAATCTTCTCTTATTCTATAAACTGCCTTTTAGTTTTGTTTCCTTCACTGTGCAGAAGCTTTTTATTTTGATGCAGTCCCAATAGTTTATTTTTTGCTTTTATTTCCCTTACCTCAGGAGACATATATAGGAAAAATTTTCTACAGCCCATGTCATAGAGGTTACTGCCTATGTTCTCTTCCAGGATTTTTATGATTTTAGGTCTCACATTTAGGTCTTTCATCCATTTTGAATTTATTTTTGTGTGTGGTGTAAGAAAACGGTCCAGTGTCATTCTTTTGCAGGTTGCTGTCCAGTAGAGAAAACATCTTATAGTAGGTAAAGATGTATGTTTCTCTTCCTTTCCCTCAAAACTTATGCTGACATGTAAGATGAAGACATACCCAGTGTAATATTAATTCATAGATCACTTCTACGTAGAATCAAGCTAAATATGCAGCATTTATTTAAAAGGAAAGCATACTTTTGTACTTTGCTAATGCTATATGGGTACTGAAAGCTAACATTTCCTAGCCTTTTCCTGTTATGTCATAATAGATTGTAATTTCCAAGAGGACAGGGACTTTGTCTTTTCATAAATTGCTTAGCACCTGATGCCCAGAGCAGTGACTCATCAATAATTATATGTTGTCGGGAGTGAGAATTATACGAAACACTGTCTTACTGTTCCTTTTCCTTAGTGAAGTGTCCGGCATGTAGTAAATAAATAGTATTATTTGGCTCTTATTATTCCTAGACATTTTCCATTTATCTCAGTTGTTTCACCTACAAAAAAAGTATAATAATATTTACCTCAGAGCAGTATTGTGAGAGATAAAATAGTCAATATAGGCAAAGTTTTCCAAATATTAGAACTATGACTAGCACAAAATATGCACTATATAATAGAATTATTTTATTATTGTATCATTCTCTATGTCATTATGATTAATAGTAATTTTTTCTCAAAGAATTTCCTCAAAGTTTTTTCTTCTCATATTTTATTTTATTTATTTCATTTCATTTTATTTTTTTGAAAATCTACTGCTTCTTGGTTCACAATATACTAGACCTCCCTTAACTTTACATACTGGTGTGGGTGTTAACAGCACCATTATTTTTCTTTGGAGACTCCAAATCTTGCTTTATACTCCAAGTGAGTTTGAAGTCTTATTCCACCCATGACTGTAAAGATACACGATCCAAGTCTGGATGGAGCAAATGACTTCTGCTAGTTTTGCCAGTTTAGGGGGGATGATTTGTTCTACTTGGAATCCACTTTTAAATTGGTGAGGCAATCTTTCTGTCTCTTAGTGTAGTAAGCTTCTGAGCCTGATAAAGAAGGAGGCAACATAAATGCAAGGCTGAGAGATACAGAGGTAGGGATCTAGTAACTCCATCTGATTACTTAAAGCCATGTGAACTCCAATGAATATCAGTGTTTTATTTTACCTCGGCATCAGCAAACTTTTTCTGTCAAGGGCTAGAGGGCTAATATTTTACGCTTTATGCATTATATGACTTCAGGTGCCAATATTCAATGGGCATAGCTGTGTTTCAATTAAACCTGATGTACAGAAACAGGTGTGGGGTAAATTTGGCCCACAGACCACAGTTTATCTATCCCTGCCTCTTCTGACCAAGTCAAGAGTTTTAGCTGGCCACCTAAGTGGTTTTAACCAATACTCCTTATGCCAGACAATGGATTAGCAGAGTTTTGGGCCAGAAAACTGAAAATTACAACTTACACCTTTTCCCTCATTTCTCTCAATAATAAATCAGTAAGGGCCAGAGAATGCATGTCTCTCAAATGTTTTCCTAATCTATTCATTTTCCAGAGTCACCTGTCACTTGTCTTTTTAAATCATCATTATTTCCTGCTTATAGTTCTACAAAAACTTTTGCATATTTTTCTGTGTCCAAGATTGACTCTTCCAAGTATTTTTCACACTAAACATCCTGTGATATTTCTATAATGCATATGTTGGCATATCAAGTTCATATCTAAGTGACCTTCTATGAACCTTTGACTTGGTTTATATCTCCTGTCATAAAACACCCATTATTTGATTTATATACTAAATCTTCTAAATCTTTTTTGTTGTTTTTGCTAGAATGTAAATTTTATGAGAGCTAAAGTAATTTTCTCATTCATGGCTTTGCTCAGTTATCTACATATTCACCTGTTATAAAATGGATATTCAATATATATTTCTGAAGAGAAAAATAAATTAATCAGAGAGACTAAAGACTAAAATAATGCATATTTTTCTTAAACAAAGACCAACTTCAACAATATATAGCTTCTGGTTTATAAAACAGTTAAGGCCTATATATACATATTTACGATTGCATGGTAAGCTCTTAGTTTTCCATTCGGCAAACATTACCAAAATTTCATTGGAATGAAAACAAGAGTAATTTTCTTAAAAAATATTTATTTCATGTACCTAATTTTCCAATTGTCTCTCTATTCCCCTTGCCTTTCAAAACTGACTTATTCAATGTCCAGTTTGAGTCTAAATTCTTATTATGTTTTTATTAAGTCCTTAGAAGTATATTCTGTTACTTATAATATTTATTTTCTGTATCATACATTTGTATACTTTGTATTATACATAAATTTATATTGTTACAATCTCTTCTTAGGTTCATCTATTTCTTTGATGTCCATGAA
The DNA here is from genome assembly GCF_963455335.1 of Martes martes. Taxonomy (NCBI): domain Eukaryota; kingdom Metazoa; phylum Chordata; class Mammalia; order Carnivora; family Mustelidae; genus Martes; species Martes martes. The sequence continues at coordinate 186,538,344 of NC_137889.1, forward strand.
CAATGAATATTGCCAGAAACTAAAGAACATATTTTATACTTTTTTTTGAAATTATTAATTTTGGAACAGAGCAATGTACATAGATGATATTCACCAAATTCCTACTAAATGAGTATATTGCAAGGGAAACAAAAAATGGATGATCATAAAATTACATCTGGAAGGAGCACCATGCCCAGAAAATCATCTAATGACTGCACATAGAATTTTTTCTAGCATTATGATGAAGGAAACAAGTGTATTACAAAAACATAAAACACAGCAGATGGTTGGTTTATACTTCACATCACTCACTTGGTATCTCGGTGTGGAGAAATTATTTCATGATAAACTAATAGCACTTTTCACTTCTTTGATCTTTAAACTGGTTTAATGATATGAATTATAGACAGAGTATTGAGGTTCTTCTACATCATAAGAATATTTTGTTAAAAATATTTAGTTACATTAAAGGCTCAAGATATAAATAGAATATGGAAGGCTCATTCGGGAAAAAAAAAAAAAAAAACCAGTATGGAAATATAATTGACCAAATGTTCAAAGCCAATAATAAAATAACATTTTCAAAGCCTTTTTAAAATCATATAGTCTAAAAACATCAAAACAGACTCCAGAAAAAAATCAATCCTAAAACACTAAGACAAATGAATGAATTCAATGAGAAGTTTAACAAACAATTACCCCTAATGAAGTCTTTGTGCCCAAAGTTTATATTTTAGAAAGTAAGAGAAAAAAACCCATAATTGCCTTAATATGTAAATTGATCCAAAACAAAAAGAAACACAAGAAAAATAACTAGAAATTAGTTTTTATAAAGCTAACATTAACTTCAAAAAATGCATGAGCCTGGAGCACCTGGGTGGCTCAGTTGGTTAAGTGGCTGACTCTCTTAAATAATTAGTTAATTAACTAATTAATTAATTTTATTAACATATAATGTATTATTTGCCCCAGGGGTACAGGTCTGTGAATCATCAGGTTTACACATTTCACAGCACTCATCATATCACATACCCTTTTCAATATCCCTTACCCAGCCACCTATCTCTCTCCCCCACCCCTCAGCAACTCTTAGTTTGTTTCCTGAGATTGAGAGTATTTTATGGTTTGTCTCCCTCACGATCCCATCCTGCTTCATTTTTTCCCTCCCTACTCCCCAGGAACCCCTGCTCTGCCTCTCAAATTCCTCATATCATAGAGATCACATGATAATTGTCGTTCTCTGATTGACTATTTAAGTGGCTGGTTCTTGATTCCCATTCAGGTGATAATCTCAGGGTGGTGAGATTGAGCTGCATGTTGGACTGTGTGCTGGGTGTGGAGCCTGCTTAAGATTCTCCCTCTGTCCGTCCCCCCATCAAAAAAAAAAAAAAATGCATGTGCCTGAGCATGTTCATGCACACATACACCAAATTAATATCATTTAAAAGTATGAATGCAGAAAATCTAATAACAAAAACCCAACAGAAATTAAAATCAACAAGTGATCTCAGGAAAGTAAGATTGTTATATCATGTCATATGGTCCAATAATGAAAAAAAATAATGATAATGATTAAAAAAATATAATCACATTACTGAGGGAAATCATTATATACCTGGACATATACATTCACATGTAACTGGTATGAATATAATCAAATAATGTGAATGTACTGATTTGAAGGACCAAATTTAACAAAATCTAAACTATAATACTTAGTCTCATTCTTCTCCTCCATTACTTAACTTTTCTGTTCCAGAATTAATATTTTGGTTTGAATTAACATTATTATCATATATTTCAGTAAATACCATATGCTTAGTAAACATAAAGAAGGATCATGAGCTTGGTAAAATATTATACTCTTTTCATAAGTTTCTTTGCAGTTGCCACTCCCATTCCATCTAGTATTATGAATAAACTTCAGAAACAGGTTATCTGTTTCCAAAAACACCTTAGAGGAATCTGACTGATATTGCTTTGAATTAATAGCATAATCTGGGAAGAATTGAAGTATTTAAATATTGAATTTGCCATGCATTAAATGTAATTATTTTAATTTTTGCTTCTCCTATGTAGTCTAGTAATCATTAACAGATTATTCCTATATATTCCTTAAGTTTATTCTCAGTTAATATGTATGTAGACACCTATTTCCTACTATAAAATAATTTCTTATATACCTTTAATATCACTATGATAATATATAAGAAAAAATATTTTATCGTTGCTGATCTTATAATTTGCCATCTTTTATACCTTATTTGTTCTTTTATTTTTAAAGATTTTATTTGTTTATTTGACAGAGAAAGACAGTGAGAGCAGGAACACAAGCAGGGGGAGTGGGAGAGGGAGAAGCAGGCTTCTCGCTGAGCAGGGCGTCCAATGCGAGGCTGGATCCCAGGACTTTAGGATCATGACCTGAGCCAAAGGCAGAAGCTTAATGACTAAGCCACCCAGGCACCCCATACCTAATTTATTCTTAATAGTTTAAATAATTACTCTGATTAAGTGAGAACCTTGATCTTCTCTAATATCTGTCCTTTGGTGTACTTTTTAGTTTTATTTCCCTTATTTAATTGGCAATTATATTAAATTTAACATTCAAAAACAGTTATGGTAACTGGCATCTTAATCTCTCTCTATATATATATATATATTTAATTTAAAGGTACCCTTTTAATATTTTGCTATAAACATGATTACAGTATGTTTCTCATAGATGTAGTCTACCAAAACAAAGACTTTATTTCTATTTATTAGTTGTCAAAAATTATTATTAACTTTCATTTGGAATAAATATTTAATTTTAACATTGTTTTATACAATGAAGGTAACCAAATAGTTCTTTTGTTTTAATAATTGAATAAATGGAAATGCATTTATTGGTTTCTTAATGTTGAACCATTCTTTTGTTTCTAAATAAATATTTTTATCTGACTAACAGCTTTCTTTTCTTTCTTTAAAATTTTCATTTTGATATAATTTCAGCCTTCCAGAAAAGTTGTCAAACTAGTATTAATAAATACTGTAAACTGAAACTTCCCTATAATTGCCTTATCGGTGCCTCCTTATAATAAGATGCATAGTATCCCATTATCCCCAGGTATATTTCAGTGTGTGTCTCTCAAAAGTGTGTTTTTCAGCCTCTCACACTTCTGCAAAACCCATCAGTTGAAGGAAAACCACACACACATACACAAACATTTAAAAATATACTTAAAAAATACTTTGAGGGGCGCCTGGGTGGCTCAGTGGGTTAAAGCCTCTGCCTTCGGCTCAGGTCATGATCCCTGGGTCCTGGAGATCAAGCCCCGCATCGGGCTCTCTGCTCAGCGGGGAGCCTGCTTCCTCCTCTCTCTCTGCCTGCCTCTCTGCCTACTTGTGATTGTCTGTCTGTCAAATAAATAAATAAAATCTTTAAAAAAAATACTTTGAACTGAATCATAGTTATACTACACTATATCAAAACTTGTGGGAAATGTATAGCTTTTTAGAGATTTATAAAAGAAAAAAATTATAATTTTGCATACTTATATTACAGAAAAGAGGTACAAAATCAATGATTTAAGCATCCACAAGAGGCTACACAGACAGGAATACATTATAGCCGAAGTAAAAGGAAGAATGGCAACAATAAAAATAAAAGTAGAAAATAAAGACAGAAAGAATACAAAAATTTTAAATTTAAGTTTTAAAAAGATGAATATATGTGTTTAACACGTAGTAAAGTTGGAAATAAAGAAAAACACAAAATACCAATATCAGAATTTGAAGTGACATTTGTACTGACTGTGCAGAGTGTGTTGTTTATTTTCCAGACAGCTGTTCTTCTAGACACCTTGTTTTTATTGATTTCTAACTTAACATGCTTGTGATCGGAGAATCTACTATAATTTCAAATCTTGCAAATTTATTGAGACTTGATTTATGGCCCATTGTATATTCTATGTTGGTGAATGCTTCATAAGTATTTTAAAAATGTGCATTTTGGAGCTATTTGATTATAATCGTCACACACTTATTTTTGCTTTGTTTTGTTTTCAATTAGTCTATATACTTGTTGGTATCTTGGGGTATTCATTGTATCAAATAACATTAGAATGGTATCAAATTCTCTTTCAATTATAGATTTGTCTGTTCTCTCTTTAGTTGTATCAAATTTTATTGAATGTATTTTGAAGTTATATTTTTAAAAGCACACACAATGAAGATTGCTTTGTCTTCTGGATAAATTGTTTCTTTCTCATTATGGAAAGTTCTTTTTTATCCCTGGTAGTGTTTTTTCCTCTGAACTCTACTTTAGCTGATGTTCACATCAGATTTCTTATGCTTTTTTTTTTCTTCAGGTCTTCTCCTTCTGATCAAATGGACTAATAAGGGCTAGATTTACACTTTTGTCTTCAACAACTAAAAATAAATGAGATAAAATATACTTATGATGGTTTTCAAACACTAAACATTGGTAATGACGGGACAGTAACCCCTGAAAGAGGGGAAACAGAAGATATGAGCCCCATGGTTAATCTGTCTTTCTGGTTTTTCTGGCACCAGGATAATTTTCCTAAACTGGATTAATGGAAGCATATTCACAAAGGCAAACTAATAGAACCCATTGCAGAGAGATTAAATTTTTCTATGTAAGAAACATATCAAAATGAATTAAGTTGTTGAAAAATTATTAGAAATCAAATTATGTATAGCAAAGGGTAAATATAGACTGATTATAAATAGCTCTTTAATTCATTCAACAAATGTTTAATTAGTGTGTTCTATTTTCACTAAAGGCAGAGGCAGAACACTGAAGAAAATGACCTTTATCATCTAGGAAAGTGTACATACAAATCTATCAATCAGAATACACTGATACAACAATATAGAAAAGGACAAAGGATAATTAACTCACAAAGGAAATATAATTATGTGAAATATTTTCAAAGTAGCCAGTAATCAAAATGTTCACTTCTGCTGCCTAACATTCTATCAACTAAAAATAACAACCATGTTCTTTAGCTCTGTTTTTGATGATCAGCAGAACAACTCTTCTGATCTAGGTTGGTCTGAGCGATCTCTGAGGCTCTTTCATGCTTCTTGGATAATCAGCTAGCAGATTGGCTGGTGGCTGGATAATTCTCAACAGCCTCATATACATGTCTGGCAGTTGGCCAGGTATCCACTGGGCTGCCTCAGTCTTCTATATGGTCTTTCATCTTCAAGAAGGTTAAATTAAGCTTTCTGTTATGGTAGCCCTAGGGATTCAAGGACACCAACAGAAATAGTCACAGTCTTGTCAAGACTGCTTGGATCATTTTGCGTAATGCTGCATTGGCCAAAGTGAGTCATGTGACCAAAACAGATTCAGGAGGTAGAGAAGTAGCTTCTATTTCTTGATGGGAGGACATGCAACTTCATATTACAGGAGGACGGCTAAAAAAAGGGAGAGTTTTTGACTTCTTCTACAACATACTGTACAAAGATACTACTATAGGGTATGTTGCCATTTTTGTCTATTAAATTTGAAAGAGAAAATCATTCAGTGTTGTTAAGGGCATGGTGAATTAAAACTCAATATCTTTCAAACATCTCTGTCATTGCATTTAGCTTCATATTTTATATTTCTCTGATATTTTAAATATTACCTTAGAAATATGTTGTATTCACCAGGGTTTTTAAGTTCATAGCTCAAAATCTTTGCATGGGATAAATGCTCAAATGTTTATTAAAAACTGAATTATTCCTGGAGGTGCCTGGGTGGTACAGTTGGTTAAGCGACTAATTCCTGGTTTTGACTCTGGTCATGATCTCAGGGTCCAGTGCTCAAGCCCCACATCAGAGCTCCACGCTCAGAGCAAAGTCTGCTAGAGTTTCTCTCTCTCTCATTCCCTCTGCCCCTCCCCCTACATATGTGTGTGCATGCTCTCTCTACCCCCCCTCAAATCAATAAATCTTTAAAAAATGAATCATTCCTCAAAAATCTAAACATAGTTAATATATGACCTAGCACAAATAAACATATACTAAAATAAAAAATAAAATAAAATAAAATAAACACATGACCCAGATTTTCCACTCCTAGGTACATACCTCAAAAACTTAAGTGTGTTAGTTTGCTAGGGCTGCGGTAACAAGATACCACAGACTGTATGGCTTAAACAAACAAATAAAAAATTTGTTTTTTCATAGTTCTAGAAGCTACAAGTCAAGTGTAAGGTGACTGCAGGGTTGATATTCTTTTTCTGAGGCCTCTCTTCTTGGCTTGTAGATGGTTGTCTTCTCCTTCTGTCCTCACTGTAGTCTTCCCTCTGAGTGTGTCTGTGTCCTAATCTTCTCTTCTTATGAGGACACCAGTCATACTGGATTAGGGTCCCACTCTAATGACCTCATTTAACCTTAATTACCTCTTTAAAGACTCAATCTCTAATTGTGTGTCATGCTGAGCTACTAAGGTTTAGGTCTTTAATTTACGGATTTTGAAAGAACACTATTCAGTCTATTAACAACAGAGATTTGAACAGGTATTCTTATATCAACGTTTATTATAGCACTACTCACAGTAGGCCAAAAGGAGAAACAACCCAGGTGTCCATCAAATGAATAGATAAGCAAAATGTGCAATAAAACATAGATGTTTATTATGGTATCATTTAAAATATTTCATAAATAGGTGTAATGTAAATAGCAATAAAAGAATAGTGGAACTATAGCACAACAAATTCACAAAAGATTATAGTCTTTTAGAATGTAAGTAGAAAGATTATAGATGATTTTATATTTTTATGATAAAATAAATAATGCATGTACACCAGAATATAAATAAGAAAAAATATATACATCATTAGTGGGAATTAAAGAGGGCTGTTCTTTTGCATCTTAAAATACTGTTAAAATTTTCACTGTTCTCTGTATTAGCTAATTGAATGTGCCCAGACTGGCACAATTCTCTACTTTGCACCATCGACAATTGACACCAGTGAGTTAAGTTTGCCATTCTGCAAAATGATCTTACCTCTGCTTTGGTCTATGGAAAACTCTCCACTATGAAACTGGAAAACAAAACAAATATACAAAAAATGACTTTAGTGTTTTGAACTGAAGGATTTTAATTCTTTAGAGAGAGTTACCTCCTTATTTTATATATAGTTGTCCAGTGTTACTGTCTTTGAGGAAAATACAGATCAGGATTAAGAAGGATCAAAAATCCCAAGATACACTTTTTTCATTGCTAAGAATATTAACTTTCCAGTTTCATTGGATGAATAAATCCTAGCAATTCATAGGCAATGCCGCAAGAAGATTTACCTTGTGGAGACCAAGTCAGAGTGAAAAGATACAGTACATTGAACAAGCAGTGACTTGTTCAAAATACAAGTTCTTTGGAATAATATTGCTGAAATACCAGAGATCGGTTAAGTCAACCTTAAGAAACAGCAAATGGAGAAAGCTAGAAATAACAATATCATCTTCCATAAAGTAAAACCACTATTCACAAATCACTTAAGCAATTTCTTGTAATGAGGCAGTTAATAATAACAGTCAATATTAAACACAGCCTAGGCTCCCTGCCCTCCCACCCCTATTTATTCACATTATTTGACTACTATTACAAGTGCTTATGGTAAATCATAATGTCTTTTATTAAACTACCACTTTAAGTTAGAATTTAACTTTTATTAAGCTACCAGTTTAACTTAGAATATCTATCTATCTATCTCTAGCTGCAAAGTTCTCTATTTAAACATCACTAGCTAGGTGTTTTAATCCACCATTGTATTATTATTTTTTTTCCTACCAGTCCTTTTTATGAGCTACATTATGAATTATTCAGTTCTTTCACCATCTGGGGTTAACATGATTTTATATTCATTAGACTAAGAGGTCAAATGAGACAGAGTAAAGTTAAGAGGTATCTACATGCTTTCTACTGAGTTATGGATGAAGCTTGAAACTCAAGTCCCTTGGTGTCCTTCACTCAGATAGTAGAGAAGCATTATGAATTAAGTTTTCTTGATGACATATAAGAAGAGTTTTGTTACTTATATCAACATCATGATTTCTGACAAAATAATCACAGCCTATTTAATATCTCTGTGAGATATCACTAATTGCATTTCTATTTATAACTTGCATTGGTATAAATATAGCAAGGTTAATTTCATTAGTCATGTGAATCATCTAAAGGCAGCTTGGCCCAGTTTTTCAATTTTCCTAAATTTTATAAAATTATTGACTTTTTCTTACCTAATTCATCTTATGCTGTGAGCCAGTCGATGTGTTAATAGTCATTTTAACAGAAGCAGAATGTAGCCATGCTAATATTGAGGGGATTTTAGACATTCAGTTTAATAAGCTACGTTATGATAAGGATAGATTGAGGTTAGACTAAGAAGGCGAAGTTTGAAGGACACAGCTGTTCTGTAGGACTGTGTAAGTTTAACTAGGGACCAACAGGAGGAGAGAGAAAAGAGAAGGAGAATCCCCCCTACTTAACTGATCTCAACAATAAAATAGTTAAAGCAAACAGGGAAAAGTAAAAATAATACTTTGAAAAACTTGTCTGGTTGGGAGGAACAGAGCCTCAGACAAAAGAAAGAACATTGTTAGAGAGCAAACTTCGTGAATGGGGAGGAAGAAGTGGGGGGAAGGGGAGAAACAATCTGAAGCAGACTTCCCACTCAGGGCAGAGCCCACAGTGGGCTCTATCCCAAGACGCTGAGATCATGACCTGAGCCAAACCAAGATCCAAGTGTTTAACTAACTGAGCTACCCAGATGCCCTAAGAGCAAACTTTAAAAACACATTTTCCCTTGAGTTCTGTCCAACTCTGAAGACCTTGTGTGTTCTTTTATTTAGAGTTATATGAGGTGTTGGAATAAGGAAATAAAGATAAATGTGATCTCACATTTATCACATAGGAGATCTTTCCCAAAATACAAAACATCATCAAACAAACCACACCTTCTCCTAGGTATAAAACTTCTGCAACAAAGGAAAATTGTATGTCTTGAAATTGGTATGAAAGGCATGAAAACTACCACCCCTGACAATCATTTGAAGTCTGTCACTATATATGTTAACAGTTGAAGTAATGGTATCTATGTGCTCTAAAAATCATTGTGGAAATGGTGATTACATTCTGGCACTAGAACAGCTCTTAGGGGCGCCTGGGTGGCTCAGTGGGTTAAAGCCTCTGCCTTCGGCTCGGGTCATGATCCCAGGGTCCTGGGATCGAGCCCCTCATTGGGCTCTCTGCTCAGTAGGGAGCCTGCTTCCTCCTCTGTCTCTGCCTGCCTCTCTGCCTACTTGTGATCTCTGTCCAATAAATAAATAAAATCTTAAAAAAAAAAAAAGAAGAGCTCTTAGGCAACAGACAAAAGAAAACACAATTTGTTGCTGGAAAAAATCCAACTTTAACCCTTAGATAAAAGCCTTGGTAACGTGAATTCAATGTTAATAATAATAATAATAATAAATGGGAAGAAGAAGAAGAATACATAGAAACAGCATACCACGAATGAAAGTCCGCAGACTCAGACAAATGAAGGCTTGAAATATTGACCTTATCTTTCACAGATAATAAAAATGGAATCCTATGTTTCATGATATAAAAATGAAGCTTTAAAATAAGGAGGAAATTCAGCAAATAAAAATCACCAAGAGGATTTAAAAGCATAAAAGTAAGAAATGGAAAATATAATATTGAAAGTAAAAACTAAATGGATATGTTAGTCATTATAATATACATACCGGAAGACAGAATTATTGAAGCTAGAAGAGAAGTTCAAATAATTTATTCTGAAGTGATGGTAAAACTGACAGGATGTAGAAAGTAGAGATTAGGAAACACATTTTTTAGTATCAGAAACTCAAATAACATGAATTCACATATATTATGGTAAAGCCATATGAATTTGACATTTTTGAGGGGCAAAAATGGTTAAATATTTAAGAAAGTTATAGTTAACCCTAGGGGAAATTCCAGGTAAACCACTCATTAGTTATTTAGCATTAGTAAGTGAAATTATCAAAATTCTTGGTTGCAAATCATTATGCAACAATTTGTACATAACTTATTTAATTATAATCTTGCACATATATATAACAGCAACATATATGCAAGATTATAATTAAATAAATAATCATGTACAAATTGGAAAAAAAAATCCACGAGGATAAATTTGACAAAAAGGGAATAGTTTTTAATGGAGCAATGTGTTAAAATTTATTTAAAAAGCATTTATGAATTTCAAGATAAAAGGAAGGGCAACGTTTCTAAACTGATCTTCCTATCTGGCTCAGCTCTATATACCTACACACACACACAGTACCTGCTACATTAACATTAATGGGTTAGAAAATATTGTCCTGGCTTTTTACACAACATCTAGTTGCTTGTTCCCACCAAAAAAAGGATATAGGCGGATTTTGTTAAATAATTAGATAGTAGGTTTCTTATGCACTCAAATTTACAAAAACTAGATTTTCTAAAATTATGTTTTAGAGAGAAAATTAAAAAAAAAATAAGAACAAGCAGATGGAGAAAATAATTTTAAAAATTATTTAGAGTGTACTTGTTCATATACTATAGATACAAATACCATATGGTCTGAAAAAATAGTTAACCAGATAATAAAATACTTAAAAATGTACTTCTTGGAAAAAAAAAATGTACTTCTTGGGAATATCCAAGATACGTGACAACTATATTTAGTAAGTTGCTAAGATTTTCTTCTTTTAAATATGTTATTTTCTGAAAGGGGCAAAAAAAATCTTAATAGTTATACTTCTCAACTTTAGAATTTAACATAATTTACTTGTCAAAGAATAGTAATTTCTTATCATGGGAATGCCCTCAATTATAAGGAATTCTTGAATTTAAATTTTGACAGCCAAAAACCTGATACGGGGAATTTATAAGCATCCACATGATTGACCTTATTAACATCATTTTAAACATAACTCACTTACAAGCTTACATTTTCCTATGTATTCCCAACTAGTGTGCAATTATCTAAATAGACATAGTTAGCATCCCTGATAAGGCACAATGTAGAATCTAGGTTTCCATCATTTGAGAACTTAACAGTATGTTTGTAAAATATAATTTAATAGGTGATCCTACGTACTGCACTTGAAGTCTTCTCCCAACACCCTAAGTGCTTCTCCAGTTTCCTTTTAAATTAGATTCAGTGTTTGCTGTGCAATGTTTTCCAACCACGAAATTCTACTTGAACAAAACCCAGATATAAAATGTTATGTGAAACTTTATAAAAAGTTCCCTTGAAAATGGTAACAGAATAAAATATATGAAGGTAAAATCAATAACTGTCCATGCCTCATGTATGTGACACCTTCTTCAGAGGTAGGGCACACAGAGAGCCCTTGGCGGGTAATCTACATATGACTGAGGCTCACCATACTCTATAAGTACAAAGGGTTACAGTTGTTGGGAAAGTTTAATTTAACTAGTCATAAGATTTAAAAATTCATCTGGAAAACAGTATGGAGGGTCCTCAAGAAGTTAGAAATAGAGCTACCCTATGACCCAACAATTCAGTAGTGACTAGGTATTTACCCAAAGAATACAAAAGTTGTGATCAGAAGGGGCACCTGGATCCCCATGTTTATAGCAGCAATGTCCCAATAGCCAAACTATAGAAAGAGCCCAGATGTCCATTGACAGATGAGTGGGTAAAGAATTTATGGTATAAATATATAAAGTAAAATATTAGTGTATTATTCAACCATAAAAAGGATGAAATCTGTTTACATTGACATGGATGGAACTGGAGGGTATTATGCTGAGCAAAATAAGTCAGAGAAAGACAATTATCATACAATTTCACTCATATGTGGAATTTAAAAAATAATACAGAGGATCATAGAGGAAGAAAAGGAAAAATAAGACAAATCAGAGAGGGAGAAAAAATACAAGAGACTCTTAACTATAGGAAACAAAGTGAGGGTTGCTGGAGGGGAGATGGGTTGGGGGGTGGGGTAACTGAGTGATGGACATTGAGGAGGGTATATGATGCAATGAGCACTGGGTATTATATGCAACTGATGAATTACTGAACTCTACATCTGAAACTCATGATATACCATATGTTAACTAATTTAATTTAAATAAAATTTGTTAAAATAAATAAATAAAAATTCACAGAAATCACCCTTAGTTTGTTTTTCTTTATACTTACAAAAACATAAAATGGAAGAAAAAAATGTTCCATTTCGTCAGAACCAATCTCAAATTTCTATGCAGTCTTCAAATAAGATTGACAAAAATTACATTCCAAATTATAGTTTATTTTTCTTTATATTGATATTTCCCCAAATGGCACTATTGACATTTTGGATTGGATAATTCTTTGTTGTAGGGGGTTATGTTGTGCACTGTAAATGTTTATCAGTGTCCTTGGCTTCGATGATTCATTTGTGCAGTTAGTAACACACTTCCCAATCCAGTGGTAGCAATCAAAATTGACTACAGATATTACCAAATGTCACCTGAATAAAGCCAATCATATAGATTTTCTTTCTCCCCCCCCCCTTTTCTTACAACACAATAGTTTCAACAATCTGGAAATCATGGCTGTAAATTTAGATTAAAAAATTAGAAATTTTCTTCTTTCATAAAGAAACCTGTTTGCAGCTCTGCTATGGACTGAATGTTTGTGTCTCATCCTTACCCCTCAAATTCCTATGTTGAAACCCTGATCTTTATATGTCATTTTGGGGAGTAACTAGGTTTAGAAGAGGTCATGCAGGTGAAACTTCCATAATGAGATTAGTGCCCATAAATGAAAAAGAAAAGACAGACCTGTCTATAATGTGAGGATAGAGAGGAAAACTGGCCATCTACAAACAAGGAAGAGGGCTTGCCTCAGACCCAAACTCAGGCAACACCTTGATTTTGCACTTCCCAATCTCCAGAATTATAAGGAATAAATCTTTGCTGTTTAAACCCTCAAATCTACAATATTTTGTTACAACACCCCACACTAAGATGAGGTCTTATTACTTAAAATATAAAAACGTAATAGTTACAGGCTTTATTTCAGAATGGCATAGTTTATAATCAATAATGCAGATCATAGTATAGCAAAAAAAATCAGTTTTGTTAATGATTTCTAACTATTGGCTCAACTGTCAATACAATTTATACATCTAAATCAAATATGCACTAATTAATACTGATCATAGTCAGTCAATACTATTGACTATGGGGGTTTTTTGCACTCTGTTGTGAAGCATATAAAGATGGAATAGGGGATAACAACAATTATTTTCTACTGTAAAAGTATTAAAACTTCATGTCTTCCTGTTCAATGTATATATTCCTGATTTTTTAAAAATGGCTATTCAATTAGGAATGGAAATATTTGTACAGCATGTAAATAAATTTATCTCAGATCAACAGCAAATATCAAAATTACTATGAAATCATAATTTCATTATCATTATATTGAGAGTAAAGATGCTTCATTATATATATTTCATCTAATATTATTCTCAAAAGTCTTAACATCGAAATAAGAGACACAAAACTAAAATAAGCTTAGATGAAAAATAGTGGAAACTCAAACAACTACAAAAAACTAGACTTACATAGTAAATTTAGAAAAGATGACTATAGAATAAATATATGAAAATCCATGTATTTTCTTTATATTAACATTAATTAACTTGAATGCATAATAAAAGCCTTCATTTGCAATGGAAAAACCTAAGATTAACTAACTAGAAATAAAGATAAAAAGAAACATGTTGTTCCTAAAGAAAATAAACAATAAAACTGCTGAGCTACAGAAGAAGGTCTTGAAAGTAAGGAGAGAGACTATTTTCATGGATAGAAAAACTTATAGTGCAAGAATTATATACAATGGTAGCTCATACCTGTTGAATACCTGATTATATGCTATACATTATAAATATTTTACATAAATTTTCCCAGTAATGTTTACAAAAATCTTACCAAGTTGCTACTATGATGAAAGCTGAATTTGGAGAATTATATCTATAAAATCATTAAGAACAAATCTATGAATTTAAACAAAGTCTGAAGGGCACCTGGGTGACTCAGTCAGCATCTGCTTTTGTCTCAGGTCATGATCTCAGGGTCCTGGGATCAAGCCTGTGTTGGGCTCTCTGTTCAGTGGGGAGTCAGCTTTTCCCTCTGCCTCGACCCCCCACCTCCACTCGTGTTCATTCTCTCTCTCTCTCTCTCTTTCAAATAATCTTTAAAAAAAATAATAAAATAAACACAGTTTGATCCCCTAGTCACTCTTGTGTTGTTTCCCTTTTAATTTTTAATTATAAGATTAACTCTAGCAATTGGGAAAGGAACACTTTTACTATAAATACTACCATAACAAGATTTGAATTTTCGCTTAATTTGAAAATGATTATAATTCTATGGTCAACATATGTTCAGTGTCAAATATGATAGAAACTGTACTGACCTTTGGTGATATTTAAAAAATAGTTGTGGCTTGCTTTCTCATTTTCATATAATGGTTATTTGGGAACCACATTTATTATACACAGATTTAATATAATTAACCATAACTTTTATTGGTCAGAATAAAGACAAACTGAATTAAAGATAAATATTTAATATTATATATAAGAATAATTAAATTGAGATTTTCATTTATGTATTTCAACTTTTAAAAATACTTAGTAACTCTTATTTTATGTTATTTCAATTCAATATTTAGCCATAAAAATCCCAAATATATGTTTCTGTCACTGATATTAGAAAATTCATGTATTCATTACCATTACAACTACTTTTTTTAAACTGAAAGATTAAAAAAGGAAAAATACAAATGAAGCAAAATTTGTGGAGAAAGCTTAAAGAATAAAGTAATTGGCTTTTGTGTACCTTTTGATTTAATCTGCATTTTCCTTTCTGCTCATAATATATACTCCTGGGAAAAAAGGAGTATTTAAAATCATAGTCATTATGTGAGAAAACATGAGGAAACAAAAAATCCAGGAATAAAATAAACTCTTCAAGAAATATAAATTTTCACTTTACTTGAAAATTGCCTGAGAGAACATGTAGTCTCTTGTTCCTTATACTTCAGTGTGGTTCTGAGGAATATTCTGTTGAATTTAAATATAACATTATTTATGTCGTTGTTATGTTTTTTAATTGTTTTAATTAGTTTAAAATGTGTCTCTAAATTAAAACCAATGTTTTACATGATTAAAATAAATAATATATAAATGCATATATTATAATATTTCAAAATTTATACAGACCTTATCACTTCAAAACTTATACAAACAAGTTTTTATAAGTGGAGACATAATCAGGGCTTTTAAAGGTTAAAATAAGTTTTGTTAATGATAGTTATATTTTTAACTAAGTAAAGTTAGAGATTAAGTGACAATAGAAATAGGATTTGGTTTTCTGTGGCATTTTTATTGTCTACAATTGGCACTAGTCCAGATGCCAACAGAGAGAAGCTAATTGTGTTTCTCAGTAAGTTCGCCTGCCTCTCAACATACAATACTAAGGAAATTCCAGGGATAGAAACAGGTAATGGACTCTTTATTGTGAGGTCAATGCTTTCAGTTATGGTCACTAAGTGATAATTCTATAAAGAAATAAATTCTTATATTTTCTTCTCTGTATTGTTGTTTCTAATCCAATGGAAAAACTTTCCAAATATCTTAGTAGAAATCATATTACAGCATTTATCTGCTGTACATCCAAGAAAATTTATTTGGTTAACTATTTTATAAATTACCAAGAATTAGTTTGAAATCTAGTGCTAAAAAAAAAAAAAAAGAAACGAAACAACACACACACACACACACACACACGCACACACACAAAAACACCCCAAACTAAAAGGAAGGAACAGAAAGAGACAGAGACAGAGAGAGACAAAGAGAGGTAGAGAGAGGTAATAAAACACAAAAATTATAACTTTGAGAAAGCAGATTTCCCTGATTCTTTCCATATTTTTATGTAAGGCCTTTGGTAAAATATGTAATGCATTGAAAAATGGTTATTAATTCATGATAAACAGTAGTAAGTTGAATAATTAAATCATATTTGTAATTATGAAAACATGAACCGTTAAATTTTATTTTTAATTTTAATTTGGAATGGCTCCATAACTGACAATACTTTAGAGTCCGTTGTAATTCCAGAGATATTTGAATACAATATTTGTTTCCAATTTCTAAGATTGTTTAATCATGACGAATTTAGTTGTGATAAACTAGTTTTTTATATTTAGATTCCCAAGATTTTTAAACATCATTAGAAATATTTCTGACTTTGTAAACTTAAATAAGAGGAGGCAGATCAGGAGGTATCTCACTTACTGTATCTTCGCCACATCTGATTCTAAAAAAACAAAGTTTCTTTCTTTAATGAAGTTACTATTACTGTTCCCATTTTGCATATAGGGAGTCAAAGCAGAAGAAGATTAAGTGATTTCTTACCATGGTTATTCAACTAATACAAGGAGGATCTGAATTGGACAAAAAACGATCTGGTTCCAACCTGTATCCTTTTGGCCATTACATTATGCTGTTTCACATTTTGCAGGTAGGCTGCTGAAACCTAGTGGAATCAAGTTATTTATCAAAGTTCATATGATAAGGAAGTGAATAATTTGATAGAAAAAGCAATTAATTCTGATCCTCCATTGTGCATGTATATGTTCTTAAACATGGTCAACTAGTACTGGTTACAGTATTATATGTATGCTATAAACATGCTACCTCTCATTCAACATTTTTTCTCATAATGGTTGTCATACCATTTCATACCAGGAAATATTTTTATAATATAACTTAAGTTATTTAGCACATTCTTTATGAGGGGTGGGAAAGTTGACAGAAAAAAGTAGACATCAAAATTATTTCATGCATTTAGCAACTGTGGGAGTGGAATGGCTTTCTGGGAATGCCTGACAAGGTGTCCAGGAGAACTTAGGTTCAAATCATACCTATATGTCACCTGAAACTGAAGCTGTCACTAGAAAATGGTGTTTCTTTTACTAACAAGAGATGAGATTTGGTTTAATTTATCAAAGTTCTAAATTCCCAAATTAAACAATGTAATTTTGCCCTTCTAATGCAATTGCACTACCCACTCCCAACACCGCCCCCCCCAAAAGAAGACTTTATGGAGTTTTTCTTTTCTGGGAAAAAAGACAAAGAGATAGTTGAAGAGTTTTATTTTTAGCGACCATCCTTAAATACTATAGTAAACACACTGATAAATGCATTGCATTTTGTGATTATTCTTATTCCTAAATGATAAATGTGGTTATAAAAAAGAAGTGATGGGGTAATATTTATAAAGTCTATGCATCCCCCTATTCTAATGCCCCCCTAAATGATTCCATAATCTGAGCCCAAATCCTCCTCTTTTCACTTGCACCTGCCTGTCAATTGTCAGTTTAAACGAGTCAGCTATATATATTTTTTTCTATTCTCCCCATGAAAAACGATGGAAATTTTCGCATGACAGTTAGTAATTGCAGAAGTTCCACAGGGACTAATATTCAATGTGCTAGTTGAAGCAAGAAAGTCTGGATACAATTATTGAAGTCATTTCCCAGTGCACTGCAGGTACCCTCTAAAGATGAGGGGTGAATAGATTTATTTATTGCTCTCATCCAAAACTTCAGTTTGATGAATAAACCAGTTTGCATCCATGTGAAGCTCTCTTCCCATATTAGATTCAGCCTCTGCCTACTCCATTGTCTAAAGATAGGGAAAAATTTCTCTAAGGCCTTTCAAAGTGGCAATACTTCCATTAGGTGATTATTTTTTATTATCATTATTTTGCTACAACATATTAGAGGAATAGCCCTTATATTCTAGTTTATTTGAGTAATCTAATAAAAACTCAGAGATTCAACAGTTATGATTATTATAAACTGAAGAAACTTGATAGATGGAGATTTTTAAGATCACAAAGTAAAGTTGATTAGTCTAAATTATGGCAGTAGGGATGGGGTGAAGATAAAGTCCCATGTTGTGACATATGTTTCATTCCACTGGATGAACAAGATGTTTCACATATTGCTAGGTGGTTTCATTGTGATTCTAAGCCATTTCAAGACTTTTTTTTTTTTTTTTAATAGAAGATAAGATGTCTCCTACAGAAACTCTTCTAATTCAGGAAGCATGTAGGCATGTGAGGCAAAACCCATCAACAAAATCAAATAAGACAAAGATATTTTAATGTAGACCATAATTTATGATACAATTTAGAATACAAAAACTAATTAATAACAGAATGGAATTAACATGCACTTAAAGCTAAGTTATGTGTTATTCTTAACTCTTTTTTTAACTTTTAAAAAAAAATATAATGGGGAAATAATCCACTTTCCTTTACTTTTTCCTAGGTCATTCTCTTTTAAAGAACAACAGGTAAATACTTACACCTGGAGTACATAAAATATATAAATCAACTGTTTTTTTATTAAAAATTGATGTAGATTAAAACTGTTTCAAATTTAGTTTCAGCATTGAGCCCTGACCCTAACTTACTTGGCTTCGACTGTATCAGACAATTCAGAGTTCGAAGGATCTATGGTCTCCAAAAAGGTTGAAAAACAAATTTTCTATGTCACCTCTATCAATTGTATAAGCTTTGAAGTCATCTCAGATCTTATTTCATCAATTTCTTTCCTCTTCTGTCTGCCTCCACTGGTTACTCATTATTGCTGAGATCACTTATTTTCCTGTTAAAAGGCAGATCTATATCAGTTTAGGAATTGGCATGGAGTTCGGGAGAGTACAAATCATCAAAATACCAGGTTTCTAGATATGGCACTAGTCCCTGGAAGCCCTGTTGTTGCCAGAACTCCATCTAGCGCATGTACTATACTCCAAGCTCCTAGCATCATTCTTGGACCGTAGAAACTGCTTAAAACATTTGAAAGGATGAGCAAGGAAAGAAAGAACTTGGACCTTAGGAAGTGATTTCATTTTTTTCAAATTCATTCTAGTTGAGAAGAAAGAAAATGATAAAAGCAATATAGGGACAGGTAAGTTAAGAGCAAATGTAATATGTAATAAAAAATAAGGTATCAACAGAAACTTAATATGACAGGATATAATTTCACAGGGAAGCAAGCACTTCTTTTGCTGGGGGCACAGACGTAACATGTCCTGTGACCTATCATCTCTCTTTAAATGCCAAGAAAAGACTCAGATCATCCAAGGCTAAACCCCTGATCTCTCTCCTACTATGTACCCCCAAATGTCCCTCCTCTTGTTTTACTTATCTTGGGAAATGGCTCTCCCATCATACGGTAATAGTAGCTAGAGACTGGAAAGTCATGATAGTCACCTCACTCTCTTTCAACTAACATGCCCAGTCTGTCACAAAGTACTAATGATTATAATCTCCCAATATTCATTTCCGTATATTTCCATCCTTATGACTACATGCATCACCATTTTAGAAACTCACCAGCACTTATAAAAATTCTTCTCTGTATCCACTTTGTTCCTCTTCTAATACTTCATCCTCACGGTAGCCGAAGTAATAATCCACAAAGGCAAATCTAAGGATATCAACTTCCTCCCTTAAAATTTTCAGTGCCATCCTATTCCTGTTCATATTGAAGAAAAATAAATCTCTTTATAGGGAACCATAAAGAACCATCATTCTACTTTCTAATTCTGTTAAGTCTGACGATATTAGATATCTTACATGTGTGGAATCATACACTATTTGTCCTTCTAAGACTGACTAATGGTGGCCTGCAAAAAGTGTATCTCTTCACTAAACTCACTTTCATAGAGATTAAGGTGATCAGATTTTTCAGGGAAAGAGGAACACCCATTGTCTTTGTGCAGCTCCCAAACACATTCCAAAGGAATTTCCCTTTAAAATTAAAAAAATATTGTGGTAATGTTGAAACATCTTTAACACAAAAACCAGTAATGCTTCTTTTCAAAAGCTGGCTATTAACAAAGGGGAAAAAAGCTAAATTATTTAGGAATTCAGGGTAACTTTAAAGCTTATTTTCTTTGGATTCAAGAAGAGTAAAAGTCACTCTTGGAATTCATCCGTATGTTCCTAAAGTTAGTTTTGTAACATATTTTAATATTCTGATACACTGTTTTTGTAAACACTATTGACAGGCCTAAACTAAGATATATATGGCCATATATTTTTTTTTAATCAATAGAAAGAGAAGAAAGCAGGCAGGAAGTAATTTAGTAGGCCATCAGGATGGAATGAGAGTTAAATCATGATTAAAATACTCAATACTCACACCACACCCCACACTCTTGATGGGTAAACTAAACACAAAATAAATATGTGTATGATTTTTTAAACTTCAAACAGTACAGAAACACATGTAAGTCACTTGTGAAGAGGTAATATATCTCATCTTTGCTGATGCTTGATAATTGTGAATGGTATAAATGGAAATACACTGGTTTGTAAACATAGATGATGAGTAAAGAGGATATATTTTTTCTTCTTTATAAAAATAAAGAACCTTCTTTTTAAATAGTTATATGCAAATTTCAGACTCAATTTGTTAAAATAATTATTGAAATGAAATATGTAGATAACTTCACTTAGATAACATGGGTTCTATTTTTATTCAGCTGTCTTATAATTGCAACTAGTGATTTGTCCTAGCTTTGAAGACATAACTTAAAAATATTAGGACCTTAGAAAATTTTCTTAGATAAAAACAATTCAACTTAGAGGATGTGAACTGTTATTCTAATTACTATTAATTGATTTATTACTTGTATTATATTTCAAATTCTTAAGGATTAAGTGCAGCATCAGACAGATTTTATTTAAATCAAACAATGGTAAACATTTAGCAGAAGGTTACCCCAATCTGGTAATTGCAATAAGAACCACAAAAAGTCCAAGAAAAGTTGAAAAGTTATGCACATTAAGAAAAAAATGAGCCATAATGAGAGTTCTAAGTCCTTCAGGAGAATTTCAAAAGTTGCTAATAGAAAGGATAAAGAAAATGGTTTTCGTATTAGAATACTTGAGACAACTTTGGGGAAATCTCTATTCCTAAGGCAGTTTTCATAGAGCATCAGATGGTGCCCTTGACAAAGATTGACGTCTAAAACGAGAAAGTTATAGAGCAAGTAGAGTGATTCAAGTCCAATAAATCACCAGGACCATATGGTATATATCCAAGATTTCTGAAGGAAATAAGTGTGAACAAGCATAGATACAGGGGGAAAAAAACAGTGTGAAATACAGTCTTAACGGTAGCATCTGTTTTTAAAGATTGGGAGATTACTAATTTGGTACCTAGAAAATAAAGGGAAATTTCTTGAAGTGTCAGATCAAGAATTTAGTATATTCTTCCTGTATTAACTAGTGATATTGAGTAATCGTGAAAATTTCTGTACTGTTCTTTGTTCATCTTTCCCCGATTCCTTTGATAAATAAAGCATTTCTGTGCTTTCTCTTTATGATCTTGGCTGTTCTTCCAACCATACATTGCTTAATAAGCCAGTGGTTAACAAACTTGGATCTTGAAATTCACACTCAACTGCTGAAGGCAAAAACTGACGTCATACCTGTCCCTCTTCAGGTCCCGCTCCCCGCCCCCCCCCCCGTGGTTGTTTGCTGTTGTTGTTTTGTTTTGTTCTTTTAAATGACAATAAATTGGAATATACCGGCTTTCAAACAGAACTGGTGTTCTATTTTGTTTTCAGCCATTAGCTCGTCCTGTTACATAGCTATGAAATCCAGTTAGGGATCCTGGAACCATGGGATGGAGCCCCTGCTCCCTGCTCCCTGCTCAGGGGGATGTCAGCTTCTCTCTCGCCCTCTGCCCCTCCCCCACTCCTTCTCTCTCTCCCGCTCTCTCTCGCTTTCAAATAAGTAAAGAAAACCTTAAAAACAAACAAAACAACACAGAAATCCAGTTAGGGTTACTCAAAGTATCAATCAATTTGCAATTTGAGAAAGTGAAAATTCAAGTGAATTTGTTTATTTTTTATTGACCTATCAGATACATACAGAAAAGTACACTAATCATAAGCGCACGTTCTCAGTAAATGTTTACATGTACATGCGCTAATGTAACCCCTGGCTAAGTCTTCATATAGCACAACACAGCCCTTTTGAAGTTTTCCTTTACTCTCTACCAATCAGTATTACCCCCAAATTAATCACTCTTCTGACCTATAATTAAATCAATTAGAATTGTCAACTATTAAACGTCAAATATATAAAATCATACTGATTATTTTCTGGCTTCTTTTCTCCAAATAATGTCTCTGAGATTCATCAATGCTGTAGTATCTATCAGTAGATACATTTTATTTTATTTCTAAGCATAGCTTCATTTTATAAGACCATATTTTATTTATCCACTGTTTTATTGATGGAATTTCAATCTATTCCATTTTGTCTCGTAAGTGTAAAGCTGCAATAATTATTCTTATATTCATGTCTTTGCTGAATGTAAGCACTGTTTTCACTTCTTAATAAACCGAAGAGTGAAATTGTTAGTCATAGAGTAAGCATTCAATTAAATTCCGTAGATAATGACAAGCTGTGTTCCAAAGTATTGATACATTTGACACTCATATAGCGATACATATGAGTCCAGTTGCTTCACAAATTCACCAATACTTGGTAGCATGGGTCTTGTCATTTTTTAAGCTGTTGGGTGGAAGAACTTCACTGTGGTATTCATTTGCATTTCACTGGGAGTAATGACGAGCACACATTTTATAATGTTTGTTGGCTATTCGAATACCCTCTTTTTTGATGTATTAAGTTTTTGCTCATTAGAAAATCAGGTCTTTTATCTTTCTCTGATTTTTAAGAAATCTTAATATATTCTGTATTTGAGTCCTTTGTCACATCTATCATCTGTCTTTCCATTTACTTATCTGTACATGGTGTTGTTCCAAATGTTTGAGGCTCAATGAAGTTTATTTTATGCTTGTGTGTTTTGAATCGTGTTTAAAAAATCTTTGCCTCTGTCAAAGATCGTACAGATACTTTCCCATAATTTAATTCCAAATCTTTATTGTTTTGCATCTCACGTTTAGATTTATGATCCTTTTTAAAATAATTTTGAGGTAAGTATGTGAAAAAGGTTAATGTTCATGTTTTTCCAAAGGAAAGTCACATTTCTCCTGCCCATTTATTGAAAATACCATTTTCCCTCCCTGAATGTCTCTGGAATCTTTGTGGGAAATCACACTGAACTGAATTTTTAAATATTCCATTATCTTGCTTATCCAGTGCCTACTAAGTATTACACTGGGGTTTGCAAAGATTACTCAGGAAAACAACACACACACATAGATACCTAGACATATACACACACACACATACACACACACAGAACGAGAAAGATTGAGCAAAAGGTAAACATTGCACTTATAGGAATGTATTTGCCAGTTTATATCAACCATATGAAAGAAAAGTAAAAATACGTCCATATACTGCCAGACTGATCTTTCTGAAGTATGTATCAGATAATGAGATTGCCTTGACTGCACATCTCCTATGGTTTTCCATTTCAGTTGGGCTCATACTCAACCGTCACCATTTAGCTTGTACGTATTGTGTGGTCTATGACAAACTCTCCAATCCCATCTCAAGCCGCCTTCCTCTCTCTCTTCTGCTATCACTGTCAATGAGAGAGCCAGACTAACATTTTTTCTAAAACAAGGCATGCTTTTTTTTTTTTTTTTCATCTTATAGTCTTTGAAATTTGTATTTCACCTGGAATGCTGATACCCGGGTTTGTGCTTTGTTGAATCAGTTCCATTATTCTAGTCTCAAAATATACTTCCAATTCATAGATAACATGGTTCATCAAATCTAAAATTTCAGCCCTCATAGCTACCAGCCCATCACAACTTACCCACCTCAGTTTCTTTATATTACATCCTTTCATTTTATTTTGTTAAAAAATCTGTCAGCCTCTGACATGATCTCATTCACGTATTTATTTTACACTCACATATTTTTATTATTGTCAGTGCACTCACCTATTTTTATTTTAATATACCATTACTATTACTATTATTACCATGTAGTACAGTATAGCATAGTTTAGATTTCTTGCAGATCATGTTTATTGACAATGTACATCTTGATTCAAGGCCAAGAAAATATAATTGTGAACTATAAAATATTGAATACTATCAAGCTAATTTTTTAAATAAAAATGTAGTTTTCTGTATTTTAAAAATACACTGTGAAATGAAAAGTAAATCAAATAGAGTGACTTTTTAATCATTTTAGGCCAGGCTGATTATGTAAAAGCCTTTGGAGTCTTCCTATCTGGACACTAGATACTTTGGTAAAGCAAAGTATCAATGCAGAATGCTTAAATCCTATGCAAATGGCAAAGAACTATATAATAGCTTAAGATCCTTGTTTGTTTACTTTTAAAGAATACACGTGCACCCATGTGTGCTTGTGTGTGTGTATGTGTGTGTGTTGCCCTTTGGAGTCTAAGCTCCTTGGGAGCACCTATGCTTTTTATTCTGAGGGCCAGAAAGTGCTTGACGTATAAAGCTTGATAAATAAACACCTGTTGAAGTTATAAATTAATTGGAATCTTAATTTTGAGTCCTAATCAAAGTGAACAAACTAAATATTATTTAACGTGTTTCTTCTTACACATTACAGACTTACAAAAACCATGTAATTCTTTTTCTCCCCTCCATGTCCACCCTGTGATTTTTCTACCATGAAATAATCACATGCTAACTTTTCAATAATTTTTAGAGTTCTCAATGATGCTCATTTTAATTCTCATCATTAAACATATTCAAATATTGCATTTCTTTCTTAAAGATATGTGGTAAAATCCTTAAAGTTCCACTTTACAAAGAGAAGGCAATATACTGTGGCAGAAAACAGCTTATTCTTATTAACAGGATGAATAAGATGAAACTTGCCTTAGTTTCCTTATCCATGAAGACACAACATTAGACCCTTTCTTTCCAGTCAATTACTGCTTCAACATTCTTCAATTTTATGCATTTAAAATAAATAACAAGGTACTTACTGATATTTTTCATGACTAAGTTGAACTCTTACTCTGGATTAGCAAGAACAATTCTAGTGGCTTCAAATCTTCTTACCATGGAAAAGGCTGGATTTCCTCCAAAAAAAAAGGCTGCTGCTCTTGTCTGAGACACAAATATCCAGTAGTAAATGAACGTACATGTTCCCTTTACTGTAGTTTCAGCAATGTTTTTCCAGAATCAGTGATAAAGAGATACACTTCCTGTAGTAGTTACAACTTCCTGCCGGTGACTAGACTGGGTTAATTAGGCCCTTGGCAGTTTCTACTCAGATAGGAAAACTGAGGAGCATGACTGGCAAAGACAGAAGGTGTTATAGCCAGTCAGGTAGTGAGAAGATCTTACAGGGCTATGTAGAAGAAAACAGAAAAAGGTAAGCCACACCTTTCCTTGTGAAAGACTGGAAACTGAGAGTAGAGAAATGAAGCATAAGTGACTTCTAAAATGTTTGAAAGAAAAGTTCTACTCATAGAAAGAAAATTTCAAATTCACTGAAGAAAATGTCAGCATCCCAAATGTGATGGACAGCAACAGCAGAGGATATCAGCAAGTGCTCTTCTCCCAATGGGGTGAGAAAAAAGTCAGCTAGGGCA
The DNA here is from genome assembly GCF_963455335.1 of Martes martes. NCBI lineage: Eukaryota > Metazoa > Chordata > Mammalia > Carnivora > Mustelidae > Martes > Martes martes. The sequence goes on from NC_137889.1 coordinate 186,563,969, forward strand.
AAATACCATTTTTAAAAGAGAAGATTTTATTTTTTTCCCACTTATCTATCTATCATCTATCTATCTATCTATCTATCTATCATCTATCATCTATATATTTATTTACAATAAAGAGTTAAGCTTTCTGAGTAACAGCATTTTTAAAATTGGAAAGCTATCTTTTTAATGGGATACTTTGAGTTTATCTTAACAGATAATAGGCATGCTATCAAGAAATTGTAACGCTTTTGTATGACTTTTTAAGCCAAGAACTTTGGATACTATTTTATTTGTGTTTTTCTACCAAATAGTTACACCTCGATGTTATAATACAGAGTTTTTATTAGTAAGGTTAGAAAATTCCTCAGTAACAGAAGCAGAGTATTATTAATTCATCCTGATTTTTTTCTATATATTAAAGTCTCCATTGATGTTGATTTAAAAGGCCCATGTATTGATGAGCATGTTGTGAAGCGTGTGGTGTTGTATGGAAGTGTTGGATTACTCTATTGTATACCTGAAACTAATGTTACACTGTATGTTAACAAACTGGAATTTAAATAAAAATGTGAAAAAAAAGAAAACAAAATTAAATAAAAATAAATGAATAAAAGAAGGATTACAGTAGTTCCAGGTTCCATTCAGACAGAAATTTCTAAATGGACCACCGAGACCTAAGCATCTTTTACTAACCTTTAGCAAGTTCATCAATGCCTCATTTTTTTTGCTAAATTTTCCCCTTTGAGGATTCTGGGGCTTAAAAAAATAACTTAAATATAAAAAGGAAGAGTTTAGTGTTTGCTAAAGATTGGATATTACAACCGGTATTGTACCTTTGGGAGCTTCCCTATGTCTCTGGTGACTAAGACATAGGGGATCCCTAGAAAATTTAAGTGCTTATTAAAAAATTTGTTTAGGGGCGCCTGGGTGGCTCAGTCAGTTAACCATCCAACTCTTGATTTTGCCTTAGGTCATTATTTCAGGGTTGTGAGATCGAGTCCCACACTCAGCTCCATACTCGGTGTGGAGCCTGTGTGAAATTCTCTCTCCCATCCTTTCCCTCTGTGCATCTCCACCTCCCTCTCTAAAGAAAAAAAATAAATAAAAGAAAGAAAGAAAAAGAAAATTATTTAAAAAATATGATTGAGGGAACTGACCTTGAAAAATAAGTAGTTCTGGGAAAAAAAATTAAAAAGAAAACTTAAGATAATAAAAAATATGTACTTTAACATTTCTTTGATTCTTTTCTTTAAGCCAAGGACATATATGTTTAATGTTCTCTTTCTCTAACCATGTCACTTATTCTCTCCAAAGGTTTATCTAAGGAGACATTTCCCTTGTTACTAGGAAGAGACAACATAATTTAGTAGAAAGAGCATTATCTTGGGTCTAGGTCCTTGACAGGTCTTAAACAAAATAGGTTATCCCTGATCCTCCATTTCTTCATCAATATACATGGGAACACTAATCCTGTACTTAGGTGATACTAATTTCTTCTAAAGACTTGGTATGTTAAAAGTCAAATATAAATAATCAATAAACAGATTTTTTTGGTCTTTCTTCTTTATGTACTTTTAATACAGTACAAGCAAATGCCTTTGCACAAATGAGAAAATGTTTATTAAAATGATGAATGGGGGGTGCCTGGTGGCTCAGTGGGTTAAGCCTCTGCCTTCAGCTCAGATCATGATCTCAGGGTCCTGGGATTGAGTCCCACATCGGGCTCTCTGCTCAGCAGGGAGCCTGCTTCCCCCTCTCTCTGCCTGCCTCTCTGCCTACTTGTGATCTCTCTCTCTATGTCAAATAAATAAATAAAATCTTTTTAAAAAATAAATAAAATGATGAATAGGGGCGCCTGGGTGGCTCAGTGGGTTAAAGCCTCTTCTCTCGGCTTAGGTCATGATCCCAGGGTCCTTGGATAGAGCCCTGCATCGGGCTCTCTGCTCGGCAGGGAGCCTGCTTCCCTTCCTCTCTCTCTGCCTGCCTCTCTGCCTACTTGTGATCTCTCTCTGTCAAATAAACAAATAAAAATCTTAAAAAAAATAAAATGATGAATAAATTTCAAAACTGTAGGAAACTAGAAAAGAGAGAAAATTAAACCCAAAGTAAGCAGAAGAAAATAAGTAATAAGAATTAAAGCAGAAATCAATGAAATTGAAAACAGGAAAGAGAAAAATCAATAAAACCAAATGATGGTTCTTTGAAAATGTCAATAAAATCAATATGTCTCTTGTCAGGCTAACTATGAAAAAAAAAAAAAAAAGAAACAACACTGTGAAAATCTTTTGCAGAAAACATAAGGCTAAATGTTCATGATCTTGGATTTGACAAAGGATTCTTAAATATGATGTCAAAAGCACAAACTTACAAAAGTAGAAATATATATAAATTGTACTTCATTAAAGTTTAAAAAAAATAGCACGTGTTCAAAAGGACATCATTAAGAGAGTAGATGACGTCCTACTCTCATTAAGAGAGTAGAAGACAAATCAAAAATAGAAGGAAATATTTGTAAATCATATACCTGAAAAGGGACTTGAATCAAAAAAAAAAAAAATACTCTTAGAACTAGGGGCATCTGGATGGTTCAATTGGTTAAGCATTGGACTCCTGATTTTGGCTCAGGTCATGATCTCAAAATCATGAGACTGAGTCCTGTGTGGGCCTCCACACTCAGTAGGAAGTCTGCTTGAGAGTCTCTCTCTCTCTCTCTCTCTCTCCCTCTACACCTCCCCCTGTCCTCTCTCTCTCTAAAATAAATAAATAAGTCTTTAAAATACTCTTAGAAGTCAACAGTAAAGAGATAGCTTAATGTAAAAATGGATAGAAGATCGGAATAAACATTTCTCCAAGAAAGATATACCAATGGTCAATATATGCTCATGAAAAGATGGTCAACATCATTAATCATCAGAAAAATGCAAATCATAACCTCATGAGAAACCACTTTATTCCCATTAAGATGGCTATAATAAAAATGTCAGATACTAAAGTTTGGTGAGGATGTGGAGAATTTGGAAACTTTATACCCTGTTGGAAGGAATATAAAGTAGTACAGACATTTTAGAAAGCAATTGACAGTTTATAAAAACAGTTAAACGTAGAGTTACAATATGACCCAGTCATTCCATTCCTAGGGTTATACCCAAAGGAAATGAAAATATGTATCAACACAAAACTTGTACATAAATGTTTATAGTAGTGTTACTCATATTTCCAACAGGTGGAAACAATTCAAATATCCATGAATCAATGAATGGATAAATACAACATGGTATCTCCCTAAAATGGAATGTTACTGAGCTATAAAAATGAATAAAATATAATGCATGCTGAAGATGGAGGAACCTTGACAATAGTATGCTAAGTGAAAGAAATCAGTCACAAAAGACCACATTGTATGGTTCCTTTCATATCAAATGCATAGAACAGAGTACTCTACAGACACTGGAAGTAGATTAGTAGTTGTTTAGAGATAAGAGGGGCAAGAGTAGGAGAGGAGTGTGATAGCTAAAGGTCACAAGGTTTCTATTTAAAGTGCTGAATATGGTCTAAAATTGACTGGTAAAGTTGGCACATGTCTGTGAGTAGGCTGCAGAACACTAAACTGTAGACTTTAAATGACTTAATTGTATGGTATGTAAATTATAAAGCTGTTTTTAAAAGTAACAAAACACATGAGAAAGAAAAGAGAAACCCTCCAAAATACATATAAAATAGAAGTTAAAGGTCATTGGCATATCGCAGGCAGAGAGACTCTGCAAATTAAAGTCATTCAAAGAGACAGATTCCTTCCATTTGTTGTTCTGTTCTTTACTATGGTGTTTTTCTCATCTGCATGGTTACATGCACTCATTTCCATGGATCAGTCCAACCTGTAAAAAGAGCAAAGAGCTTGAATTTTAAGATGATCTGGAAATTGCCAGATTATGTTTCCTTCTCAGCCATTGGACCTGAATTCAATATCAAAATCTAGCTGTAAGGAAGGCTGGAAAATCTGAATAATCATACACCCAACTAAAAGACAGAGGTGTGCCTTCAAAAATTTGGGGAGAGAGAGAGAGAGAGAGAGATTGGTTGTCTCTATTACATAACTACTCTGTTTCAAATCTTCAATTTTTTTTAAATTATAATTACAATAAAATACAAACTCCTAACCATGACCTAGAAGGCTTCATATTTCCTCATCTCTCTCCCCTACCTCTTTGTCATCGTTGCTACTTAGACCAATCCAAACTAACTTTCTTTCTATTCCCTCTGTCCCTGTACCAAGCTTGTTTTTAACTTAGGACCTTTACATGTTGTCATTTGCCATTTCTTGGGCTGGTAACAACAATTTCATGTACTCTTGTGGGTCTTCCTCCTCACCCAGTTTTTAGCTCTTCAGAAACATTTTCCCTGACCACCCAAACTACATTATACTAATTGCTATTCTCATTGTTCTGTTTTTTCCCCTCCAATAGTAATAACCAATAACTGTATAATTAGTGTTTTCAAAATAGTCATATTTGTTTATTTTATTTGCTTAATATTAATATTTTACCCACAAAGAGTAATCTCAGTAAGAATAGAGATCTTATATTTTTCAATAGTCCTGGCGTGACACAAACAGTACCTAATTATTTGCGGAATGAGTGAATAAAAATGATAATGAATGTGATGGTAAAGGTAGTATGTGGAATTACAAAAGCACAGAGAAGGAATACTTTATCTACGGTTGGGAGTGCGGAAGAAAGTTTTCTAGGAAGAAATGTCTGGAGACCTGCCCTATGATTTTCAATATAGCTAGCTGAAGGAAAGGTAAAAGAAACAACTGAAAAGTCTAAATAATGAAAAAAAAAAATCATTCAGGGACCTTAAGGAAGTGTACTGGGACTATATGATATACTGCAAGAAAGGGAATGTTAAAAGTCAAGACTGGGAAGGTAAATCAGGAATAGATCATAACAAAATTATTTATAGAGTGGTTGTCACAATGTAGAATAAATCCATCCTCATCACATGTCATATTCCTTAATTTTACTCAGACTGTCAAAGGACCTGGCATAGTTTTTTGTTTTTTTTTTAAGAAGTTTTCTATGACAAATGTAAAAAATTAGCGTATCACAATTTTAAACTTTCAGATAACATTACCTCACAATGTTTTGGTACTTTGTCTTATTTTATTAACCAGTGGTCTCCTCCAGGTGTTTACAGAGTAGAATTCTAGAACATTCCATACTGAACTTTATGAAAAAATAGTTTTAGCACTTTATGTCCAAGTATGGCCATAAAGGACCTAAGTGTAAAGTGCTCATTGCAAAAGGTGAGAAAAAATGTCTCTGAAAATAATACACATGGAGGAAACAATCCCTGTAATCCCAAAATTTCCATGGCAGATATTTAATTTGCTTTTTTCAACACTAGCTTAATCTTTTAATACCTATGTTCCTTTAACAATGCATAAAGCCGCTCAAATTCAAGGCTGAATAGTGTCCCTGTAGAGCTTCCTATGGAGAATTACTCCCAATAACCCAGAAGTGGTGGAGGGTTGGACTTTTTTTTTTTTTTTTTCCAGGTGCACAGAGCCAAAGGCTTGAATCTTGGCAGATGGAGCTCACCTTTTATCCTTCTGATGGGAGAGCACCAAGGACAGGCTTTGCATTGATCTTCTGAATGAGATGAAAGAGCTTCATCTCTATTATGCATCTACATTTTAACTCACTTTTTAAATGCTGGGGGACACTACATTAAAGAGCATATTTCCGGACACATCAGGACAGGCCTGAAGCTCCAAAATAAAACTGTGCGCCAACCTCTGTTCAAACTTAAATTATTTACCTTCTTTATTTCATTATTTATAATTGGAATGAAGCTTACACTTTTGATTTCATATACAAGTTCCCATCCTTTTGAAAATTTTTCAAAAAAAATTTTTTTTCAGGAATAGCACTCCTCAGAGAGTTTTTTACTTATTTCTGAGACAATCACATGGTGACATCCACAGAAAATGAGGAACAGGTTTCTCTGTTGGTATCAGTATAGCCTGCTTGTTACCTGCCATCTTGACCTGTAGGAAATCTCTGTTCTCCTTGGCAGGGACAGTCCTGCCCTCAAGAATCCCTCACAACAGCATTTGAAGCAGGTATAAAGAAACTTCCGCTGTCTTCAAACCAGGTGTGAGACAGGCCGTATCCTTTAATCTCCCACAGTACAGCAGTGATACCACAGTAATTAATAATGAGTTTTACTGGGGCGCCTGGGTGGCTCAGTGGGTTAAAGCCTCTGCCTTCAGCTCAGGTCATGGTCTCAGGGTCCTGGGATCGAGCCCCGCATCGGGCTCCCTGCTCAGTGGGGAACCTGCTTCCCTTCCTTTCTCTCTGCCTGCCTCTCTACTTGTGATCTCTGTCTGTCAAATAAATAAATTAATAAAAAAAAATGAGTTTTACTGAAAATTCAGGAATAATGAAAGAGAACTATAACATGGGGAGCCATTCATACCCCGTGGACACCAGCCACTCAGGCTTGATACTTTCGTATGTCCCAGACTCATGGAACCTCATAGATATGCGTTAGTCTCCCCTACTTTCCAAGGCAGGCCAAACTGTCTCCAAATTCAAGGTTAAGAAAATATTCTTCTTATGTAGTGTTTAAACCCTAGTTTTCTTGGCCCATTATTGGTAGCTTTCCAGAGGAATTAAGAAGAGGAGGGTAAGTTCCCTTCCAGAAAATCTGCTCTTCCACACGTAGGAATATTCTGTAGACTTATGGCTCCAGCTGAATGTAGTCTAACATTCATTTTTTCTCAAAGTCTCAGTGAACCGGGTTTAAATAAAAAGTTACGTGTTGGGGGCGCCTGGGTGGCTCAGTGGGTTAAAGCCTCTGCTTTCGGTCAGGATCCCGGGGTCCTGGGATCGAGCCCTGCATTGGGCTCTCTGCTCGGCGGGGAGCCTGCTTCCCTTCCTCTCTCTCCGCCTGCCTCTCTGCCTACTTGTGATCTCTGCCTGTCAAATAAACAAATAAAATCTTAAAAAAAAAAAAAAAGTTACATGTGGGACATTAGCAGGTCCGTTCAGGGGCAGCTGCATCAAAACTCAGTGTAATTTTTTCACCATTTCCGCTCATTAAAAACTCTAAAAATCTTTGGGCCCAGAACCACTTGATTATGGTAAATTATTATATTTTATACCTAATAATAATTAACAACATGACCAGTAAACCTCTTCAGCAAATCAGGCATACTGAATATGAAAAATTCAATTAATTTTCAGACTTTAATGATTTGTGTACCTTCACTAAAATTTTAAAAACAATTTCCACTTGAGATTTACCTTTCAGTCAAGCCCATTTCACATTTTATATTTCACGGTCCTGTGATGAGGCTTTTGAATACATATTATGACAAATACTCTGTTCCGAACAGTTTGCAAATCGGAGGATCCTTTCACCTCACACGTCTGTGGATAGACAAGAACAATGGGCAGAATGCTGCACCATTGTCCATGACGTCTTCCTCTTGATCTCAGTCCCCTTGAAGAGAGTCGGGTAAAATGATTATTTATAAAACATTTTAAATATATAGAACAATGTTTTCACATTAAAACTTCAGACCACATCTCCTTACACAAAAGGAGTAATCTCTTTCATCCTTTCTTTTAAACCTTGCAAATGAAGTTTAGAGACACAAGTTCAGTATTCTCACTTAAGATGAACAGGTTAAGGACCCAGTATTTCACTTGAAAAACAGAGAAACAAGTTTTATTTTATTTTATTTTAAGATTTTATTTATTTGCCAGAGAGAGAGAGAGAGTACACACAAGCAGGCAGAGAGGCAGGCAGAGGCAGCGAGAGAAGCAGGCTCCCTGCCCAGCAAGGAACCCTGTGCGGGACTCGATCCCAGGACCCTGGGATCATGACCTGAGCCGAAGGCACAGGCTTAACCAACTGAGCCACCCAGGTGTCCCAACAAGTTTTATTTTATAATAAAACATATGTCTACATAAAGAGAGAGATTTAGATAATTATATAAAATAGGAAGATGCTATTCCTTTTTTTGGAAATAAATTTACATCCACACATACAAAGAGGTTTTTTTTTTTATTTTTAAATACCAATATTAAGTAATAACAATTAAATGACCCATCTAAAAAATGCTCAAAAATAAGTAAAAGTTCATGGTTTTATAAAGATTCTCAGGGTTTTCACATGTGAAGTAGTGAATTAGCTTATATAAGTTCATGTAGGTTAAATACACATGGGTCTAATATTTTCTCATCCTTTAAAAGTGGAGCCATATGGTACAGAGAGTGTCACTGTGACTTGTGGATTATGGGGTACATTGCTTAAATAGACTGACCATAAATTATCATTGTAACCAGGATATTTTTGAGAGTTACAGGATTGCTGTTTGTAATTACCAAGGCAAACCAAAAATACTGACGTACATCCTCTACCACTAACCTAGACTCTTCTTTGGAAACAAGTCAGCTATTACATATTTTTTTACCATGTCTTATATCAGTTATCACTTTAGCATAATGTTCTCTGAACGTCTCACATATTCACAAGTCATTACACTTTCACCTAGCCCTAATATTAAAAAAAAAAAAATCCCATATGAAACACGTGCCATTCATTATAAAGTTAACTCATTCTTCATTCATTCAACATATAATTATTGCCGGCTCTTCCTTAGCGCTTTGAAGCAACTACCTTTTGCTGGTAAAGAAGAAAGTGTAGGAGCCCTTAAGCTTCTTTCTTTTTTTTTTTTCCCCTCCATGTTTTTATTTAAATTCCACTTAGTTAACATATAATGTGATATTAATTTCAGGATTATAATTTAGTGATTCATCACTTATATATAACACCCTCCCTTAAGCTTCTTAACTCAAAATATATGAAGGTCAACATGCTATTGTACTCCATTTTTACAATAGTATTTGAATACATTCATGCAACAATTTTCAAGTAAGATTCTTCATTGTTAAACAAAAGTATTAGAGAAACTTTAATAAAATGGGTATAATAACCAAATATATACTGAGTGTTTGAATAAAATACTACGCTAAGTGTTATGAACAATTAAAAAATAAAGCCAAACTTCCAAAAGGAAATTTCATATTAGAAGAAAACATAAATGTGTATTATATACTAAAATGGCAGTAAAATGGATGCATTAACTGGGTGAAAGTAGTCCTAAGAGATTTAAAGAAATTATTTCTCCTGAATGTTACAAAAAGTCACCTATAATGAAATCTACCTTTTGCCTGTGAATATTCTCCTTTCTAGTAATAACACTCTGATTCTTTTTTAAGAAATCATCTTTAATCCACTTTCAGGTCATGCAGTCTTAATAGGATTTACTCTCTCCTTCTCTTGTCCCATTTTCTGGCTCCAGGAATAAACCCATGACCAAGGCCAAACCAATCAACAAGGTACGTTTCCTTGGGCACATTCATTGATGAGCACATGGCTCAAGTCAAACCAATGACACTCCATTCTGGCTCCCAAAAATACAAGCACCTTCTCACTGACGAGACCATCAGCCTGCAATTTCAAAAATCCATCACAGAGCTCCTCTGAAAGTGATAGAGCTCCTCTGAAAGTGAAGCCAGTTTAGAAAAGAAGAAGAAGGAGGAGTAGAAGAATAAAAAGAAGAGGAAGAAGACCAAAGAGGTTTGATCTGCTAATATTGTTTCTGTAACTGTAGGCAGATGTGGCTAAAGAAACACTACTATATTTTATCATTGCATGAAATAATAAATTGTTCCTTTTTATTGTTTGATTGAATCCTCCCCATTTTTTATTTCTGATTTTTTTTTAATTGTCTAAAGCCAACCATTTCTGGTTCCAGACCAGGCTAATGCTTCATCAGAAAGGAAGTAAGATTAACTTTCAACATGCAGAGAAAATTAATGATATTCCATCCAGAGGGGAAAAGCAAACAAGGGAAATGATCCTGGAAAACATGCTTCAGATGGGGGTTTACCTGGAATACAGCAGAGGGAAAAGGAGGTTATCATAGTGGAAAATATGCTACAGAGTCAGTGGCAAGATTGTGCACATTCTTCAATGTCAGAACCAGAAGTTGGAATCTTATTTTGCAGGCAAAAAATGTGTCATAGGCTATTTTAGATAGAGTAGGAGAATGACATGATCAACTCTGAAACTTTGGAAGATTATGCTGACAACATTATATAGAATGGTATTAGAAGAGGAAACCCTAGAGAAAGAGTTGCAGACTTGTGGGGCTGACACAGAGCAATAAAGCACGTCAGTGAGGGGTTCTACCCAGAGGAGATGAAATAGAATGGGATGATAAAGTCTGCTTAACTCTCGACTTCCCCACTGATAAGGTCCTGCCATTCCTTTTTACTTAATGTGACATATTAAAGCATATTAAAGATGATGGCAGGTTTGATGTCAGTGAAAACTGATATGTAAAAGCATGAATAGAGTATTAGAGTGTCTGTGCTCAGTTACTAGTAAACAGAAATCAAAAGGCTTCAGAGACTCCCACATTAAATAGAATTAATAATGGGGAGACCTGGGTGGCTCAGTCAACACTTGATTTCAGCTTAGGTCTTGATTTAAAAAAAAAAAAAAATGGAAGTAGTAATGTACTAAAAATCAGTTGTCCACAGGGGAAGAAAAAATGTGTGTGTGTGACTTAAATTTTATGGATAATGGTACTATTGTAAACTGTTTCAAAACTCATGTATTATACTATGAGATTTGAAATGACATTACCTTTTGAAATGACACTTACCTTTCAGAAATCTCTGTTGAATCTTTGGATTTAAAAAATAAAACAAACAAAAAGCCAAAGTGTGAAATGTCCACTAAATTTATTTTGTTTTATTGAAATCATAACTCTCTGTATGTGATGGTAAGCATATTCAGAGAGTTATAATTACAAATTATAATTCCAGGTCAAAATTAATTCTAGGTCAAAATTAAACTTTAAACTTGGACACTGGTAAAGGAATTAAACATATGTGCAGGTACATATGAGAACCATAATAGAGGTAGCATAGTCAATATTTCAAATGATTTGCTTACATTTGAAAAATGATCATGATAATGAATTTCAGGAAGGAGACATATATTCAACTGGGTATAATGACCATATGTTTATGGTGCCTGGAATGACAAAACCTCAGCTCCTTAAAGCATGAAAGGCTAGACTAGCTAGTATTCCATGTGATCCAGAAATGTGAAGAAAAGGAAATATGACTATTAGGAAAGATTGATTAAAGCTGAGGAAAGAGAAAGAAGGAATTGGGAAGAATCAAAAAGTTTTTGTAACATACATAGACTGCACCAAATTCATGTTTTGAACCGACACAACTACTAAAATAAATAAATACATACATAAATAAAATAAAATAAATAAATATAAATATAATAATAATATAATAATAATATAAATAATTAAAATATAAATAAAAATAAAATAAATAAATACATAATAAATAAATAAATACAAATAAATAAATACATAATAAAGAAATAGATAAAGAAATAGGTATATAGACAGTAAATCTAATAAAGTTATGAAGGAGAGGAGCTTGAATTCTAAAACATTTCTCAAATAGTACAAATGAGGGTTAAGGAAGTTGGGATACTGGTCATGGTTCTCCAGAGAAACAGAACTTTTATATATGTAATTTACTATATATATATATATATATATATATATAGTTGAACCCTGAACATATGAGCTTGAAATTTGCAGTTCCTCTGATCCATGGATTCTTTTTATAAATGCAGTACCATATTGTAACTGTGTTTTCTGTTTTCTATAGTTCGGTCAGTAACATTTTATGTTCTTTAGCCTACTTTATTATGAGAATATAATATATAATTGTATTATATATATTGCATACAAAATATAATACATAAATACATACAGCATACAAAATAGGTATTAATTGACTATATCAGTCAAGCTTCCAGTGAATGACAGACTATCAATAATTGAGTTTTGGGGAGTCAAAAGTTACACATAGATTTTCTACTATAAGGACATTGGTGTCCCTAACCCCCATGTTGTTCAAGGGTCAACTGTGTACATATATACAGATGGACTAAACACTTTAATTAAGAGAGAAAAAATCACAATAAAATTGTGCATCATTAAGAGGAGATACACATTTAAAATAAAATAAAATCATATATATTATATATAAATATGTGTGTGTGTATATATATATATATATATATATATATAGATATAGAAAGAGAGAGAGATAAGACAGAGATAGCGACAGAGATTTATTATAACAAACTGGCTCATGGGATTATTGAAGTTGACAAATCCCCTGATCTGCAGAGTGAGTGGGTAAACTGGAGATCCAGAAGAAAACCAAAGTTGGGGCTGCTGTCTGAAGCCTGTACCCATAGCACATATGTATCATTCTGAGTCCAAAGGCAGGGAAAAAAAAATAAATCACAGACCTGTACCCTTGAAACAAATAATATATTATATGTTAAGAAGAAAAAAATCTTATTTTACTTAGTAGAGTAAAGTTTTTTTGGGGGGGAGGGTCAACTTTTTGTTCTATTCAGGGCTCCACATGATGGGATGAGGCCCCTGCATACTGGGCAGAACAATCTGCTTTGCTCATTTAAATTTTAATCTCATCCAAAAACTTCCTCCCAGAAACAGCCAGAATAATGTTTGACCAAATATTTGAGCATCTCATGGTCCAGAGGACACATAAAATTAACAATCAAAGTAAATAAAAGAAAAACAAAACTGATACAAATAGAAAACATACAGCAAGATAGAACACTTAATTCCAATTATGTAAAAATGGTATTAAATATAAATGGACTAAATCCTTCAATTAAATTTAAAAAACTATGTAATTAAGAAGAGATAAACATTTAAAATAATATATATGTAAATTAAAAGTAAAAATATTGAAAAGGAGATTTATATGAAAATACAAATCATAAGAAATCTGGACAATTATATTAATAGCAGACACAGTAGCCTTCAGTGTTTGCAATATTGCCAGAGATAAGAAAGGTATTTCGTAATAATCGTCATAGTAAAATCAAACCAGCAAGAGCAAAAAAAGATGTTATAAACCTAAATATAGATGAACATAATATCAAAACTTAAAATCATATATGAAATAGAAACTAGCAACTGAAAGAACAAAGAGTCAGATATACAAGGACAGGAGAGTTCAATATTTCATAGACTAAATAGAAAACTGAGTAAATACATATAAAATTTCAAGAAGACTGACAACTAACTCAAATTAATTAGTAGAGACCAATACAAATGACAATTGTAGAATATAATTCTTTCTGAAGGAGGAGTGGCCAGAGAGATAAACTGTACACCGAGCCATAAAACAAGTCTTAATAAATTTAAAATAATTGAAATCAAACAGATTATGTTCTCTCATGTTGATAAAAGTGGTATTGGGTATTTATTTTTGATATTAAGATGCTCTAATATACACTTTTTACCAACCTAAATTCATCTTCAAATAATGCATACTATTTTGTGCATAGTACCGATACCTCCTAACAGTATTCACATTTCCTCCCTCCTGTTGATTATTTCTGCCACTCATCTTAATTAATCATATGCAATAATCACCTACTCCACTGGTAACGTTGTTACTTTAAGCAAATCTCTTATCTCTAAGTTTCGCAGAGTTTAGTGACCTTTCTAAGGAAACTACCTAAAAAGGTATTGTAAAAGCAAGACACACACCCTCTGCAAGGAATTGAGTTTATCAGTGCTCCATATTCTTTCCAAACTCCCTGATTAATAAGTTTCCGCTAGTAAGTCCAACATGAAGATATTTGATTTTTCATTGCAAACTTCTTGATAGTAAAAGCTTCCTGACCATGAATGCTTCCTGATTATAGCACCTGCTCATGGATCTGAAACTAGAAGTTGTAGTAACAATTTTTCAATAGACAGGTAATTTTATGATTGCAGAAGAGGCGGTTATGTTCTGGAGGTCCAATTCTGTGATATCATTCTTAAAGTCAATCCTGATAACTGAATCTATACTGTATTTATTCAGAGTACTTTTTTTTTTTTTCCTGGCCATTTACATTCATTTCTTTTTCTTGAACCAGTGCATTACTTTAAGTACAGCCTAAGTTGCTTTCAAAATGAAAGAAAAATTCTTGGGGCGCCTGGGTGGCTCAGTGGGTTAAACCTCTGCCTTCGGCTCAGGTCATGATCCCAGGGTCCTGGGATCAAGTCCCGCATCGGGCTCTCTGCTCAGCAGGGAGCCTGCTTCCTCCCTCTCTCTCTGCCTGCCTCTCTGCCTACTTGTGATCTCTGTCTATCAAATAAATAAAACAAAATCTTAAAAAAAAAAAAAAGAAAGAAAGAAAAATTCCAGTGGTTCAGCCATGATGGATCTTTTCTCCTTCTCTCTCACTGAATCGTCCAGGAGTAGGTAAATAACACAAATTGCCCAGGAAAATCTGCTAAGTGGGGAGTCTGCTTCTCCCTCTTCCTCTGCCCTTCCCCCTGCTTGTGCTCTCTCTCTCAAATAAATAAAATCTTAAAAAAATATGAAACAAAAATAAAAACAGAAGAATTTATCGTAACTTACTGTGACAAGTAAAACAATTCTCCCATTCTTTGTTGTGGTTATAGAATTTCCTGAAACTTCTAACATGGGCACACATTACCCATTTGACCTGTTTTCTCACTTATTTTTCACCAGTTGAGGCTTTATGACTAGATTATTACAATAGGAATTGGATAGAATTGGAAATTACAACTTCTGTATGTCTTCAATACAAGGAGGTGGTTTGATGTCTACTTTTGCTTTCCTTGTCATAAGGGCTGGAATGCTGACAGGGCCCCGATGAACCCCTTCTACTATACAGATGAGGTCAGTACCTTAGGGGAGGACAGAGCAACAGAAAGAAAGAAACAGGGTCTCTGGACGAGCACTTTTTTGTGTTCCATAAAGTATTATTTCTCAAACTTTGGCATGCCTCAGCATCAACCCAACTGGAAGGGCTTTTTAAAAACAGATTTTCACAGATAATGGGGTTGTATCTCCCATATCTGTTCAGTATATCTAAGGTAAATGGAGGTAGCATTTGCTTCTGAAATGAATTTATGTTGCTCTTGCTGATGGGTCAGTTTCAGAATAATTACATTATAGAAATATTATTTTAGTGATGCTCCATTTCTGATGGATTCACCAGTACCGCTACCAATTATCCAAAGTAAACAGAAGGAGGGACTTTCTATAGCAAACCTGAAAGAATAAACTAAGTAAAAATGAAGAAAATTACAAGACACATGCATTCATAGATGCATATAAATACATTCATATATAACTCCACATATAGTGACATGAATTCAATTGAGAGAAATGGTGGCTATTTATTTCTACAAAGATGTCACATGAAAAATTGTGACTGGATTATTTTACTTTATTTCAGCTATCTTAATATTTATTATCTACCAAAGTAATTGGCTATAATTATAACTATTATGATGTCAGGCTTTTGGCCATTTATTTTTCTAGTTATTAGTAAAAAAAAAAATGAGCCTGGATGGAGAAAAAATTAAACACAATTAATGATTTAGAAAGCAAGAATATTAGAAATTAGAGACAGTGTTATGACTCCTTTACAAAGAATAAGTCACAGAATTATTACTACATAAAGATGTCTATCTTAATTTTATTAAATAGTCTTTTCATATCCTCATTAGTATACTGGATCCTTCCCTTTTTTCCACTACTTTGAAGGCATAGAAATTATAATAAATAGGATTTTCTTATCTTTAAATATATCTCTATATCTTTTAGAAAATTAGTTGTAAATTCATATAATTGAACATATAATTTCATATAATTGAACAAAGCAAGAACTTGGAACCATGAAGAATCTAAGAAATCTAAGTAAATACTAATGAAAAGGATAAAATGAATCTCAAATCAATAGTATAACAATAAGTTATATATATTCCTTCTTGAAAGGAGCATGCATCTTCCATCTTAGTTCAAAAAGCTCACATCTAATGTTGACATTTAGCACTTATAATTATGTATGTGATTATATATGTATGTATGTATGTGTAGATATATAGGCTTAGATACAAATAGTTTTTTTCTTTTTTTTTTAAGATTTTAAAATTTATTTGACAGGCAGAGATCACAAGTAGGCAGAGAGGCAGGCAGAGAGAGCAGGGGGGTGGGGGGGGAAGCAGGCTCCCTGCTGAGCAGAGAGCCTGATGTGGGGCTCCATCCCAGGACCCTGGGATCATGACCTAAGCAGAAGTCAGAGGCTTTAACCCACTGAGCCAACCAGGCACCCCCAAAGAGTTTTTTCAATTTGATTCTTGTTACTCAGCAATAGTGAGCTTTCAGGGGAAAGTTTAAAAGTTAAAAATTTGGGGGCGCCTGGGTGGCTCAGTGGTTTAAGGCCTCTGCCTTCAGCTCAGATCATGATCTCAGGGTCCTGGGATCGAGCCCCGCATGGGGCTCTCTGCTCCGCGGGGAGCCTGCTTCCTCCTCTCTCTGCCTGACTCTCTGCTTAGTTGTGATCGTTGTCTGTCTAATAAACAAAATCTTTAAAAAAATAAAAAATTAAAAATAAATAAAAAATAAAAAGTTAAAAATTTTAAGAAGAAATGAAGCCATGAAAGTCAAAGGGACATTCTGAAATAATTTAAGTCATATAATATATTTTAACCAGAAAAATAACAATAAAAAAATGAAACAATATAAAACAATACTTTAGCTTATATATTCTAAAGTAGCCAAAATTTTAATCAGAATTAAAACATGTAACATATGTATGTTAATATATAACATAAGTCATATTCCTTTTATTTGAGTTCATTAAAATATCAATGTACTAAATAAACTAAGTATTATAAAACATTTATTTTATATTATCCTTATCTGCCAAAGCATCTTCAAAAACAATATCTAACAAATCCTTGATTAGGTGACTGCTGCTTGGATTTATGGATTTACATGGTAATGGAAGTAAAGCTTTTTAGCAAACATCTGCACCTCATTGTGCTTGTTAATAACAAACATCTTTTTTAATGAAACCTAAAGCTAACCTGGTAAGGGCATGAAGGTGAAGGAGATAATACATAATTTTGTATTATTTGGAAACTCACTCTTCATTAATCATGTTTTTGGGAGAAATTTTATTTTTTCTATGAACACAGTTTAGGATTATGAAGCATAAAGAAGTTAATCCTTTTTTGAGGGAAAATGAATGATTCAAGGGATAAAGCTGAGGGGCATGGATTTCTCCCGTGCTCCTTTAATACTCAATTTGAAATGTTATATAGCTTTCTGTTTCTCTTATCAAATATTTATACTTATGTTATTTATAAATTTGACTTACTGAGAACCTTTTATATACGAGGTATTATTCTAAACGAAAAGAAAAAAGAAAGAAAAAAAAAACAACAAATAAACTTTTTCCTCCAATGGAGGTTATATTCTGAGGCTGGGATAGTTACAAAAATAAACAAATGAATAAAGCATCTAATGTATCAGATGACATGGAGAAAAAGCGAGCATAAAATGTGGGTATGGGAAAAAAAGGAAGAGCTGATATTTTAAAGGGGGATGGTTAGGAAATGCTTCTCGATGAGATGACATTTGAGCAAAGTGGAGGTAGATGAGGCAAGAATCAATGTGGGTATCTGGGAAAACAGTATTCCAGGCAGATATATGACAGGTTCAAAACCTCTAAAACAGGTATTTTCATATGTTCATAAAACAGCAAATAGGTCAGCATTGCTGGAGGAAAGTACATGAAGAAAGAGAACAGTAGAAGATGGAGATAAAGAGTCAGTAATAAGAAGAACTTGCAGTCATATAGGTTCTTACGAGTGTGTGCAAAGGAATCCACTGGGAGATGAAAAGCAGAGAGTCATAACTTAATGTAGGCTCAGCAGGATCATTTTAATTACTGTGTTGTTTATAGATTGAAAGCTAGGGTAGGAAGGAGTCATATTAGAATGAAGACGAAGGGGCTATTGCAACAATGCATTCAAGATATTTTATAGTTTTACTCATGATAGTAGCAGGAGATATAAAAAAACTTTCCTGATTCTGGACACATTTTGAAAATAGAGCCAAGAGGATTAACCACTTGTTTGAGTAGGAACAGTTTCAAAGTAAAGGAAGCAGGAATCAGGGTAATACGAAGCTACTTGGCCAGAGCTACTGAAAGTGGCTGTTCACAAGAAAATGAAGATGTGCTGTGAGCTACAATAAAGTGTTTGGTTTGGTCCGTGAGTTTTATGTCATACAAGGCTTGGCACTAGAAGGAAAAAGAGAGCAACAACATAGCTACTGGAGAATTGAACATGTGAAACTGAGGGTATGGAGATAATGTAGTTACTGAAAATAAGAAGGCTTATGGAAATGCTGCTCAATTAATTTAAGTCAATTTTCACTAAAATGTGGACAGGATTAATAAGGAGGAAGATCAGGAGTTCTTTTCAGCATGCTAACTTTGACTTGCCAATTACTCGTGCATCGGAGATGTCTAGTAGTCTGTAGAATATAGCACTTGTCATCACATCTATGATATTTAAAGCCATTAGTCTATATCTTAACAATTAAGGGATTAATAAAAATAAGGAAGATCGGTTTTTCAAGGACTGACTACTGGAACAATACAAAGTGTTGATGACTAAGACATAAGGAGCAACCTTCAATAGAAAGTGAGAAAGAGAAGTGGGTGAAGTAGGAAAAGAAACAGTCTTTAGATCCAGAAACCAAATAATGCAAATCTTCCACTTGATGAACTGTATCAGAAGTTGGCAATAGGTTAGGAAACATTAGGATTACAAATTGACCATTGTATTTAGCAATGTAGTGAGCAGGTATGAGAAGAACTGTTACTAGAAATGGTAGTCGCCAGGACTGATTGCATATATTAAAATTAAAATTATATTAAAAATTTCAGAAATTCTAGTGGCCAGAACTGATTGCATATATTAAAGAATGAAAGGGGCAGAACTGGGAGACAGTAATAGTTAACATTTTTAAAGAGTGCACAGTTTTAAAAGCGAACAGAGAAATGAAGTCGGGAAATGCTTGATCTGTTGCTGGTTTATATATATATATATATATATATATATATATATATATATATATATATACACACATATATATTTTTTTTAGAGGCAGATTTTTGTGGGTTTTTTTTTCAGTTTTTTATACTGATAGCAATATTCATTATTCTAGAGACATAAAGATGAGAAGCACTGGAGCAATGTCTTTGATTAGGTGAGAGGAAACAGTGCATAAATAGAGGGGTGACATCATCTGGAAACATGAACAGTCATTCCTATTAACATGAGAAAAGGGAAGACAAGGGAAAGAAAAGTTATAAAATAGTCATCTCAGGAAGTGGCAGACTGAAAAGATTTGGAAAATATAAAAGACTTCCCAAGAAGCTTAAAGGATCCACTTGAAGTTAATGGTCATGATTATAATGTGAAGCTATTTGACATAGATTTGTTTGCTAGCCAATCATGTTCAGCTGCACAAGTCCTGCTAGAAGTCTGCATTTGTCTTTTAATTTTGCCAACTGAGATGGACCATCCTAGAGAAGAGTAATTTGATGGTGCTTGTAAGGGTATGATTATAGTGATAAATTATGGGTCATCAAGGAAATGAGGATATGTTGTATGTTATAATGAAATATTTGATTTATGTCATAGAAATCATGTTGCTAGAAGAAATAAGAGAGAAACAAATTAGTAACTGGAGAGTTGGGCCTTGGAATTTGAGGTATGGGGATGATATGGGTATAGGGATTAAGAAGGTTTAGGGAAGTGTCACCTGGTAAAAATTTCTGTGATTAGAAAGTTCATATAGCCATAATAAGCCACTAGTAAATGTGGCTACTGAATCATTGATATGTGGCTAGTATAACTGAGGAATTAACTGATATTAATTAAAGACCTAGATACAGCTCTTGACCAGGAATGAGGGGCTGAGGAAGAGTAAAGGAATAACATATAACATTAGAGAAAGGGAAGGTGAGGGCTAGAGGTGAGAAGAATGACCTAGATGAAAATAGATGGTTAATCTTTATACTCATGGGTAAAGAGCGGTATAGTTGATGATATGAGATTTAAACCTGGGGCATTTTAGGGAAAAAAGAGAGAGAGAGAGAGAGAGAGAGAGAATGTCTTAAATATTAGAACTGGTAGTGGCAGCCAGTAGAATAAGATGTTGAGAATGCCAAAAGTCCATTCCTGGAAAGGGTTGCATGGGAAGTCATGTCCTCAAGGGAGAGCCATATTTGAGTTGGAATAATAAGGTAAAGAAAATTCTCAAGTATACGTAGGATGTTTTGCTGAAAAATCACCTGGGTTAAAGATGTCATGGTAGAATGGTTTGTTAAAATCATGAGAAGGGTGAGTTGGGATAACTTGACTAATTAACTAGAGAGATAGAGGAAGGGAAGGGAAGGGAAAGAAGAAAGGAAGGTGGGAGGGAGGGAAGGAAGAGAGGGCAGGAGGGAGGAAGGAAGGAAGAAAAGAAAGAAGGTGGGAAGGAAGGAAAGAAGGAAGGAAGGGAGGGAGGGAGCGTTTTTTGGGGGATGAGAATACAGGGAATGAGGAATGACCTAGGAGTCTTAGGCATTACGTGAGAACTGTTATAAATAGGGTAAAGAACATAATATGGTTAATTGTGATTTTCTCAGAACAGATAGATTTTTCTATATTCTCTTTGGACATCCATTTCATTCAATATATAGATCATCCATTTCATTCAATAAATAATAATTAACCCTCAGCCAGGTGTCAGAATTGATACAAAGCTCCAAGGAACAAGTGTGCACTAAAAAGTGAACGTGGTTTCCACACATATTTTCTGCCAAAAATACCACTTACAGTACCAGATTTCATACCTATAATCTGCTTTGTAAATGAGTACATTGTATATTGAGTATTTTTCTGTTTTCAGACATTTTGTTCATGGCAATTGTCAGTCTTTGACTTTCAAAGAGAATTGATGAGTTCTTTTACTGTGTCCTGAAATGATCACTCTTGGTTTTATCCACCAGGATTGCAAATTATTTTAGTTGTCCTTTAAAAGCCATTCTCTAGTTGCATTATGATTTAAAAAAAATCATTTTAATACACTTGGAAAACAGAAAGAACAGATAACATAACTATGTGATAGGTAAGAAGAATAAGGACAGGTGGAAAAAACTGAAATATCATTCCAAAGACTACATTGAAGTGGCATTATCAGAAAAACTTCCCATTATTTTAAATGCTAACCCAGCAGTTTTACAAAATGGTTAGAAAGTGTTCTCTGTTTTATTTCCAATATAAAACATTCTGTTGTTTACTTTGGACACAGAAACAAACTGGGCTTACTTCCACAGAAAACCACAGTAGTGATTAACATCCTATGTTGGAGAGTAACCACAGTGCGAGAGACTTACCATAATTCCAAATCTGAACTGTCAACGCCAATAATTAACTAATTGATAAATGTAACAGATATTTTCTCCCACCCTTTTCTTAGCTGACCTCTCTTTAAACTTGAACACCTTGACCTTTCCTCTCTGAAGCTATTTCTTTAAACTTTCATGACACCATTCTCCTTGGTTTTCTCATCACTTTTTTCTCAGTGTTTAATCAATGCTTTCTTCCAAAAGTTAAAGTTAGTATTTACACATTCTGTCTTTCTCTTCTAATTCCTAGGTATTTACATTCTCTCCTACTTATTGTAATTGTCATGTTGATGACTCCAGAACCAATATTAGTGATCTCATTTCTGTTTTGAATTTCAAATCTCCATACTGGATACCTAAAGTAGGATTACCATTTCCAAACCTGAACTCAATTCTTTTCCAAATATATATGTCTTTGTGTTTATTGTCTATAGTGGAGCCATTATCTATCTATATCATTATTATCTATTATCTATTATTATTAATATCATTATTATCTATAGTCTTCAGACCAGAAACCTGAAATCTTCACTGATTTCTATTGTTCCCTCTCCATCTATCATTTGTCCTACTAGATATTTAACTTTCTCACAAAGAATTTCCTCCTTTTAATTTCCAGAGTCTGACATCCAACAATGCTTAAAAATGTCTGCCAACTTGAATTACATGACTAAAACTCTTAATACAAGTCTATTATGTAGCATTTCTCCATGCTACTCTAATTTTCAGTTGGTCTACAAAGGATTCTCTAGTTTCAAAGATTTTTTCACTTTTCTAAAATGTATTTTTTCCAGACTGTCTTTTTATATTACTTTGGCTTCTTACTTTTATAATAAATGAAGCTTCCAGGCATAGCATAATACTGAACTAAATACACAGACGGAAAATTTCTTATCAAAATGGATGGCCTACTTTGGTCAATTCACCTAACTCCTATTCAAAATTTTTAATACATTATAACCAGATGATCTGAAGATCTTTGAAATAAAGAAAGGACAGAATTTAATTACAAAGGAAATATTTATTTTAGACCATTATAATAATAATAAATTACATTATTACAACCCATTACCAGGTTTCAACATAAGAGTTATCTTGTTAAAATATGGTGAAGTTTCAAACAAATATTTCAAATTTAGTAAGATCATCAGAGTTTAGCTTTTTCTACAGTCACTTATTTGTTCTTATGTTAAATACCTACCCTTTCTCTTTTATGAATAATTCATGAGATCAGGAATAATATAGTTTTCATTAACCTTTGTGTACTTAAAACAGCTCAGTCTGGCATCTGCCCATTTGTTCTTGTTCAGAGAACTAATTCAACAAAATTCAATCTCATCTCTATTACCATAGCACATGCAACAATGTGTGAGATAATATTGTACCAACTCCTTTTTTGAAGATCTTATTTATTTTTTTGAGAGAGAGAGAGCATGAATGGGAGAGGGACAGTAGAGGGAGAAGCAGACTTCTTGCTGAGCAAGAAGCCTAACCCAGGGCTCAATTCCAGGATTCTGAGATCAGGGCCTGAGCCAAAGGTAAGTGCTTAATGCTTAACTGACCGAGCCATCCAAGCAGCCCATACCAACTCCTTCTTACTTTGTTGAGTATAAGTCTTACACTCTTTTTTTTATATTTTTTTTAAGATTTATTTATTTATTTATTTGACAGAGAGAGAGAGATCACAAGTAGGCAGATAGGCAGACAAAGAGAGAGAGAGAGAGAGAGGGAAGCAGGCTCCCTGCTGAGCAGAGAGCCCGATGCGGGACTCGATCCCACGACCCTGAGATCATGACCTGAGCCGAAGGCAGCGGCTTAACCCACTGAGCCACCCAGGCGCCCCAAGTCTTACACTCTTTAGGGAGGGAGCTGTTTTCTTTCCTTCATTATTTCCCATGTAGAAATACATGAATTTTTAGGTGACATCCAATTAGGTGGAGTTAAACTATTAAGAAGGCCTGATCTCTGGGAAATTTTCTTCCCTTTACTTTGGAATGCTATGAGGAAGTGATCCTGGTTACATGTTTCAGCTCTGCTGATATAAGCTTATGTCTGGGTGAACTCTCCCTAAGTCTAGTTTAAGGTGACGCCTGAGATTTGGTAATGCCAGGCAGTCCTTCTGTTGTTATTGCCGTTCTTTTTTTTTTTTTTTTAAGTAGGTTCCACTCCCAACATGGGGGCTTGAACTCATGACCTTGAATTCAGGAGTCACATGCTCTACTGACTGAGCCAGCCAGATGCCCCAGTAATGGAAGGCAGTCCTTTTGAAGACACAAAAAATTTTATTCTTCGAGATTATCAAAATGATGATTGACAATTTATCAGCTTATCACCATTTGCCTGTCTCCCAAAACTTATTTAACAATTGGTTAAAATGTACAAGGTAGAAAGCTGTACTATGTATTGAACTTCTACAATTTTAACAATAACTCCATAATAGGATAGAATGTTGAGAGAAGAAAAAAGAAAAGGAGCAACAGTCTTCTCGGCTTTTGCTCAATGTCAAGGTGGAGTGTAAGTGGCGGTTAAGTAGGATTCAAAATAGCTTTCATGATGGCAGCTTGCTTCCAGACAAATATCCCTTACCCAAGTTAGACAGTCATTTAAATAAACACAAAATGTAAGTTTTTCCTTATCCAATATTTTGAATTGTACATTTTTTTCATTTACAGTAAACATTGTTTTCCTTCCCTTTCAACAAGCTCAAATCTAATGGATTCAAATAATTATAATGATATTTAGCATTTCTAAAATACCTCTCTAAAATTTCTTCATAAAGTTACCATGGACGTTTCTATGAATAATTGTCTGTTAAAAAGAAGACATGATGACGCTGAAAAAATAGCACTTTATTCAACACCAGGCTCTCTTAAGAAATTTTACATTTATAAGTGCTTTTTTGTGAAATCTGTGTTACTACATGACCCATGGAGTTCATGCCAAATGATAATTTATGGTATTGACTACTTTATACTATGAAATGAAACTCCCATAAATAGAATGTCAAGCCTTATTGCTAAACCCTTTATATCATCACTCTCATACCCTGGGATATAGTTAGGACCCAGCACTATATACTTGTAGCCATATAACAAAATGGGTAAGAGAGAGAACTTTGATGTTAGACTGCCTGCATAGCAATCCAAGTTTCAAATATTTCTAGCTGTGTGACATTGGCTGAGCTACTTAACCTTCTTACTTCCCAGATGTTTAATCTATAAATTGAAAAGAATCACATTACCCATTTTATGGACTTACTATAAAAAAAATAAAAATAAATAAAACTAGACAACTCGAGTAGAAGTCAGACACAAAATTAAGTACTCAGTAGATGTTTGCTATTATTTGGTTGGGTATAAAGGATCAGGTTGGGGTATAAAGCATCATAAATTATTCATTTTTACTGGATTAAAAGTGATTCTACAGAAACCAATGCATCTAAAGTGCTAAAAACAAAAAAACAAAATTAGATCACTTGCAAATTAATGTCCACACATTATTTTTACAAAAAGCCACAAGCTAAATTATCATTCAATGTTGCCAACCTAAGCCAACTAACTGCATCATTTAGATTCCAGGCAGGCAGGTATGCAATTGCATCAGGGAAGCCAGCAGCTAATTATCTGACTATAGTGGAACTTTAAATATCAAACCAGTTTCAAAAGCAATGCTCTTTTTTATGGAACAAGCATAGATGTTTATGATAGGAGAAAACTGAAATAATATTCGGACGTCCTAACGAGATGGAGGACCAAATAATCTATTAAAAATAAGGTACACATTAGTAACAAAGATAACCTGATGGTGTCTACAAACTGCTGTTCCTGACAAGTTACTGTGGGGCTGCACCAGATAGAAAGAAATCAAATTAAAACTGATGTGCATTATGTGCCAGAGACCACTCTGAACCTCTCTTCATAAAGGTGTCATGTACATAGAAATGTGACATTGAATGTTTTAGAATTCTTTAATAATTGAACACTAAAATATGTGTTCAAAGGTAATTTTCAGGGTGCCTGGGTGGCTCAGTGGTTAAGCACCTGCCTTCGGGTCAGGTCACGATCCCAGGGTCCTGGAATCGAATCCCATACTGGGCTCTGTGCTTGGTGAGGAGTCTTCTTCTCCATCTGCCAGCTGTTCCCCCTGCTTGTGCTCTCTCCCTCTCTCTCTGTCAAATAAATAAATAAAATCTTTTTTTTTTAAAGTAATTTTCATTTTTAAATTATATTTATATTATGTTGTATAGTTGGTGGATGTTCCACACCAGATATAAATGTACTTCACTTTAAATAAATGAAACCTGATTGAGATTTCTTGAGTAGGGGTCTAGATTATGTAACTATTACATATGTAACAAGTCTATTTGTCTTTGAGATGGTATGGTTGGTAAAGTGCACTAGAAGGGATTCTGTTTATTGGAGTAAATGAGAAAATAAACAAGAAAGATTGTTTCAATATACCACTGTTTCTACCTACACACTTATTTTCTTTATTTTGAACAAACATATTAAACTGATTATTGGAAATGTGAAAATCTGCTTGCACATGATAGTTCCAGTAGCTAATTTTTTTAAAAAAATGGATTCTCAAAATATTAACATAAATCATACATAGTAGAGCAATGGGGTCAATTGGACTATTTATGGAAGGATCATTCATATAGGATCTTAAGTCCTATGGATTGACATCGGCTACATCAATGAAGTGATTGCTTGATTCTCATTTGCATAATTTGTGGATAGATAAATCATAAATATCAGATAAAAGCACAAATCCAGTTTGATCCAAGTTGGAATCTATTTATACTCACTATTGATTATATTTGTGAATTAGTTAAAATATCAGGGCTGAATTTGAATCTCATCTTTGTCAGTTTCCAGCTTTATCCTTGAAAAAGCTATTTTCTTTTGTGAGTCACTATTTTCAATGAAATATAAAGATGTTTATAGTAGAAAGTATTTGTTGAGAACTTATTACCTGGAAGACTCTAAGCACATTTCTAGTGTACAGGTCATTCATATAGTGTCCCCAACCTCCTGTAAGTAGTGGAGAATTTTGGAAATTACCATATCTGGCCCAGAAAGAAAGCCGGAAAAGTGAACTGCAGACAAATTAAGAGCTTAGGTGGCAAGAAATAGGAACTAAAATCAGACAATTAAGTATTCAGTGGAATCTGAATAATTTTCTTTAATGTCTGAGAAGCTTATGGAAAAATACTGAATTTTTAGAACTAATAATATAAAGCAATAAAATTAAGGAAGGAAACACCATTACAGAATAGATTTTGCTCATTTATTTTTATTAGTCTTTATTATTTATTATAATACTTCGTTATGTACCAATTAATGTCCTGTAGGATAGTATATATAATGAATAACAGAATATAAGACTTCTAAGTAGCATAAGGCTATTAAGTCTTTTAAGAGAAGTGGGAAAGTTTACTTATTTTGAGAGAGAATTTTTGTCTTGAGACTAGTGAAATTAAAATAATTGAGTTCTAACATTTTAATTAAAGTGCATACATTTATTAACTAGTTATTTATAAATCTTATAAGAAATTAGTTTTGGGGGTGCCTGGGTGGCTCAGTGGGTTAAGCCTCTGTCTTTGGCTCAGGTCATGATCTCAGGATCCTGGGATGGAGCCCTGCATCGGGCTCCCTGCTCAGCGGGGAGCCTGCTTCTCCCTCTCCCTCTGCCTCTCCCCACTGCTTGTGCTGTCTCTCAAATAAATAAAATCTTAAAAAAAAAAAAAAGCTTAGAAATTAGTTTTTTGTTTTTGTTTTTGTTTTTTTCCTAAAGAACTTACCAGATACAATATAACCATAACAATATGGGAGTTAAATTATGGTAGACTAAAAAAGGTATCAGATTTTTTTTTTTTTTTTGGTGTTGTGTTGTACAAGTTTTTTTTTTTTTTAATATATTTTGGATATTAACCCACGTCTGATATATCATTAGCAGATATCTTGTCCCATTCAATAGTTTGCCTTTTTTTGTTGCTATTGATGATTTCCTTCACTGTGCAGAAGCTTTTTATTTTTATGTAGTCCTAGTAGTTTATTTTTGTTTTTGCTTCCCTTGCCTTGAGAGACATAGCTAGAAAAATGTTGCTATATTCAATGTCAGAGAGATTACTGCCTGTGTTCTCTTCTAGACTGCGTATGGTTTCAGGTATCACATTTAGGTCTTTGATCCATTTCAAGTTTATTTTTGTGTATAGTGTTAGAAAGTGGTCCAGTTTTATTCTTTTATGTGTAGAGTTCATTGAAGATACTATCTGACTGAAAAAAATGAGCAGGGGAACTGAATAGACATTTTTTTTTTTTTCAAAGAAGACATACAAAAGGCAAACATACGTGTGAAAAGATGTTCAGCATTACTCATCATCATAGAAATACATATCAAAACCACAATGAGATATCTCTGTATACCTATCAGAATGGCTAAAATAAAAAAGATAAGAAATAACAAGTGTTGGCAAGGATCTGGAGAAAAAGGAACCCTCATACACTGTTGGTAGAAATGTAAATTGGTACAGGTGCTATGGAAAACAGTATGGAGGTTCCTCAGAAAATTAAAAACAGAAATACCACGTGATCCAAAAATTGGGTATTTACACAAAGAAGACAAAATATTAATTAGAAAAGAAATACACCTCCATATGTTTATTGTGACATCATTTAAAATAGTCAAGATATGGAAGCAATCCAAATGTCCAACAAAGGATGAATGGATAAAGATGTGGTGTGTATATCCATATTTTATGGCATATTATATAAGGAAGAATGAGATCCTGCCATTTGCTGCAACGTGGATGGACCTGCAGGGTATTCTGTTAAGTGAAATTAGTCAGAGATAGGTAAATACAACATAATTCCACTAATATGTAGATTCTACCAAAAAAAAAAAATGAGTAAACAATTATAAAGCAGAATTAGACCTATTAGTATAGAGAACAAATTGACGGTTGCCAGAGGGGAGAGGCGTCAAGGGATGGGCAAAATGGATGAAGAGGAATGGGAGACTTGGGGTTCCTGAGTCATTCATATGGAATGAATAAGTCTCAGGAATAAAAGGCACAGGAAAAGGAATATAGTCAATGATATGGTAACAGTGTTGTATGGTGACAGATGATAGCCACACTTGTGGTGAGTATAGCCAAATGTATAGCTTTGTTGAATCACTATGTTGTACACCTGAAACTTAAGGCAACATTATGTGTCAGCCATATTTTTTAAAAAGGAGAACTATCAGAAAACAGCATATCAGGAATTACAAAGCAACCTCATAGTCAAAATTCTGAGAAAATTAAAATTATGCTTTATTGTCTTTATCTTACCTCTTTTATTTTCTGCTGCTTTGAGAAAACAAAAACTAAAATTTCAAACAAATTTACCTGAAGCAGAGGGTGTATTTCTAGGCAATGTAGTATATACAATGCCGACTATGCATTTTTTTTTTCTTCCTGGTTCTCTTTCTCTCTTTCTTTCTTTTAAAGATTTTATTTATTTATTTGTCTCAGAGAGAGAAAGCGAGAGAGCACAAGCAGGGGGAGTGGTGGACAGAGGGAGAAGTATGCTCCTTGATGAGCAGGGAGCCCAGTGAAGAATTCAATCCAAGGATCATCCAAGGCTATCATGACCTGAGGTGAAGGCAGGCACTTAAACCACTGAGGTTATCCTCAGGCATCCCTCTCCTGGTTCTCTTTAAACTACATCATGGATGGTATCAACTCTTATCTGACTGCTAAAACTGTATGTATGATAATGTGTGAAATCATCCAGTGAATGGGAGATTTAGGTGGATACTATTTGGAAGATACAGTTTAAATAGGTTAGAAATGAAAGAGTATGTATGAATGGAGGATAGGTGATTGATAATAATGGTCAATAAAGAGTCACAAACACAATGTATCAAACTATTCTAAGTATGCAGAGAAACAACAAAAATACAGATAATTTGAATTAGTGAAGATATTAATGTCCAAAAGGTAACATGTTTCTTCTTAGAAAGTTTTGTTGTAGCAATGTGAGCTAAAATAAAATAAGATGTTGCCAATCACCTCCTGGTCCATTCTTAAGGGGCTTCTGAGAAAAGTAAATCTCCTTTTCAGAGCTGCAGTAAAAGCAATTCTCTCGAGGGGAGTTACATGAAGTGCAAGTGCTAAAGCAATGGTACTGTGGAGTTAGAGGAATGGGATTTATTAAGAGAATGAATTTCACAAAATCACAATGAGTTGAAGGTTCCAGATGGCACAGTGCAACAGAATGAAAGAGAAATAGTGCAAAGAAACCTTAGCCAAGAGCAAAGGCATAGCTTATAAGAGGATGCCGAACAGAGGATTTCTGTCTTAAGTTGCAGCCTAATATATCAGGAGTGATGCGGCCTAAATTTGGAAATGTGTGTCACGAATAGACAAAATTTCAGATCACGTTACAGAGGCCCCTTGAATATAAAAGTTTTAAGCCTGCTGACTATTTGGTAGACTTTCCTCAGAAGCAGAAGGACTAGAAGCTCCAGAGAAAGAGGAAACAGGAGTGATTGCCTTGTAAAGGGTGCTAAGAGCACTAAATGAGATAACAACTATGTAAATACTTTGCAGATTAGCACAAAAATGAGTCACCCCTGGAAGGAAGCATGGGTGGAAAGACCAGAGTTCTACATTCAGAGAGCGAGGGCTGTAAGTCCCCAACCAACACATGCGATTGTAGCACTTGCAATCTTGGGAAGGTTATTTCCTGGCTCTCAAGATCAGTTACTTTTTTCTAAAACATGGGTGAAAAATCCTGGTGCTTCTGAGACAATGAAATCAACTAATAATGACAAACACGGATTTTCAATAAGTATTCATCCTTTTACTTGTGCTGTTGTACTCTTTTATGATTTCTCATATGTAACTTCTTCCTGAGCAAAACACCTCTTGACTTCATCAGCATGATCAGCTCCTACTCTCTATCCTTTAAAATAAAATTCAAGTGTCATCTGAAGTGTCACACATCCCAGCTCCACTCTTTGTCGTACTATAAACACTTGTCCGGAATGTTAGGATAGGACTTACCATACTCTATTGCAATTATTTGTTCACAAAGTATATCTTACACTAAACGGTGAAATTTTTGAGGATGCTGAAAATACGTCATACATATCTGAAATTTTCAGTTCTTAGCAAAGTATCTTTAAAAATTTTGTATGCCTTGCAACAACTGAGTGACTCAGTTGGTTAAGCGTCTGACTTCGGCTCAGGTCGTAATTCAGCTCATGGTCCTGGAATGAGTTCCGGATGGGGCTCCTTGCTGAGCATGGGGCCTGCTTCTCCCTCTTCCTGCAGCTCTCCCTGCCTGTACTCTCCCTCTGTGTCAAATAAATAAATAACATCTTTTAAAAAACTGTGTATGCTTAAAATGTTTATTAAGTAAATTGAGTGAAACACATATTCAACAAGTCTTTGTTTAATTTTGACGAATGGAACATTGTAGATTTCTAGAAAATACAATAAAACGAACACAGTAACTCAGTACATGTTGAATGATCTGAATAAGTTTATATTATGAAAAAAAGCCAATCTGAATAGTGTTGAAACTATTGTGATCAGTTCTAATAAATGTTTTACAATCTTATCATGGCTAAAATAATTGACTGTGAACTTCAAAGGAAAGAAGATAACTGGAAATCCATCAGTTTCGTTATTAAGAGTGAATATTCACCATTAGCCAAGTTTGATGGCACACATTTTAAATTGTCCACCTCAAGGCAAGAAAAATAAATTATTTTGTACAAAATGATGTACATATGATTGTAAGAAATTTGGAAAAAACTTAATTTACCTTGTTGTACCTAATTAGAATGAATAAAGCAATTAATCTGGAAAACAGTGAGCATTGCAATTGAGTGAAAACATGAACATGCAATAATTGACCCAGCAGTACGATTTATACTTGGAAAATTTTCCAGTTTCATCAAAATACTCACTTCGCTAAGAGTTATGTTTTATTCATGCTATGGTGTGCTGAAACCCTGATGATTTGGGATACTTAATTGCATTGGTCCACTTACAAACAGCATGTGCAATTGAGAGAGTGACAGGAGACTTTTATTTATTTTAGGTTATTTTAGCACAATGGTTGTTGATGTTGTATGAGGACGAGTTGTATTTAAGTATAAGATTTGGGTGATATTTTATGTGCCCCCTGAGGCTCTATCTTTGCCCAAACCATAATGAAAATGGAACACTTTCAAATACCTATATTTTAAAGCCACAATACTTGACTCAGTGGTAAATAAAGAAAATTGATAAACGAGTAACTCTGAAATCAGTCTGAGAAACAAAGCTTTCTCAGCAAGATGCAGGAAATGTACTGATCTTTCACTTCATAAAAACAGTGCCATTTTGTGACTGTGGTCTTGCTCTTCTGACATTGTGATAAAATATTTCCCTTTGAATTTACAAACAAGAAATATGTGTAAAGAAATATTACATTAAATTTCTCTACAATATCCACATTAAAATTAATCATACTCAATTAAAATGAGCCAACACATGATCTCTAGGTCAAGGAAAACAATCAACCATCATCATCATAGTAACCGATCATGTTTGCCCCTAAAAAGCATTTGTTTTTTATTATCAATGATAACATGGTGTTTTTAGCACTCCATTGAAGTAAGGCTTTTCTGGATCCATAGCTTCCACTGTGTCTGTCTTAGCTAAAAATGTATAATTAGTTCTTTGGGAAAATTCTCAAAAACTTTATACAATGTCATCTTATTTTAATTTGTAGAAAATATGATGTTATAAAAAGCAGATAAAAACTCAACACCTATGGGGATGTGATAATCTCTAGAGTTGCATTTACAATAGAACACAATACATACACTGTTACCACTCAGCATATACGTCAGGCATTCCCCATGTCATAACCTCCATTCTAGTCAGGCTAGAATCATGTTTCCATTTGGGGCAAATAGACCAGGAATACAAGTGGTGTGTGTAACCAACTGTCAGAGACGGTTTCAAAACATGACATGTTTTTCATTTTTCTCATTTATTCTTGCTACATGGTTGGCCACATGTTAGGGTTGGTCATTACAAATGGAGGGAGTGTAGGCTATCTAGATCACTGGATGGAGATTTCTCATCAATCACACCTGAGTTTGTCTTCAGGGTAGGTAATTCTCCATGTTGGTCAAGTGTGTTCTTCTTCCAGTAGCACAGGTTACCCATGCTGAGGAATAGCCAAGGTTGAAAGGAAAAAATGAAATCATGTACCACCTAGTCACTTGTGGAGCTATTTCATGAAAGTTTCTCTTCTAAATTTAAATCCCATTCTTTTCATCTGTACACAAACTGAAAGAAGGGACACTGAGGACACATACATGCAGTATCACCCTGAAATTGTAAATGTTGCCCTGAAATATTTCAGTCTCCAAAGGTCTTTGAGGTTTTTTTTTTTTTTTTGTAGTTTCAAATTTTATTTAAATTCCAGTTAGTTAACATACAGTGCAATATTAATTTCAGAGATAGAATTTAGTGATTCACCACTTATATACAACACCCAGTGCTCATCACAACTGCCCTCCTTAATATCCATCACCTATTTATACCCTCCCCTACCCACCTCCCCTCCAGCAACCTTCAGTTTATTCTCTCTAGTTAAGTCTGTTTTATGGTTTGTCTCCTTTTTATCCCCCCATGTTCATCTGTTTTTTCTCTTAAATTCCACATATGAGTGAAATTATATGGTGTTTGTCCTTCTCTGGGTGATTTGTTTCACTAAGCATAATACTCTCTAGCTCCATCTACGTTGTTGCAAATGGCAAGATTTCATTCTTTTCGATGGCTGAGTAATATTCCAGTGCATGTATATGCATGTGTGTGTATGTTTGTGTGTGTGTAAAAGTTTATTTACTTATTTTAGAGATAGACAGTGAGCCAAGGGAGAGGCAGAGAGAGAGAGAGAATCTCAAGCAGACTCCCTGTTGAGCATGGAGCATAAGGCAGAGCTCAATCTCAAGACCCTGAGATCATGAGATCATGACCTGAGGTGATTTAAGAGTTGGACACTTAACCTACGAATCCATCCAAGTGCCTCTCCATTGTATGTGGAGATTATATATATATATATATATATATATATATATATACACACATACACACACATACACACACATTCCATTCAACAGTTGATAGATGTTTGGGCTCTTTTGATAATTTGGCTATTGTTGATAATGCTGCTATAAACATTGGGGGTACATGTATCCCTTCAAGTCAGTATTTTTATATCCTTTGGGTAAATACCTAGTCATGCAATGGCCAGGGCATAGGGTAGCTCTATTTTTAACTTTCTGAGGAACCTCCACACTGCTTTCCAGAGTGGCGGCACCATTTTGCATTCCCACCAAGAGTATAAGAGCATTCCCCTTTCTCTGCATCCTTACCAACATCTGTTGTTTCCTATATTTGTTCATTTTAACCATTCTGACAGGTGTGAGATGGTGTCTCATTGTAGTTTTGATTTGTATTTCCCTGATGATGAGTGATGTTGAGCATCTTTTCATGTGTCTTTTGGCCATCTGTATGTCTTCCTTGGAAAAAATGTCTTTGTGTCTTCTGTCATTTTTTAATTGGATTGTTTTTTGGATGTTAAGTTTGATAAGTTCTTTATAGATTTTGGATACTAGCCCTTTATCAGATAGGTCATTTGACAATATCTTCTCCCATTCCAGAGGTTGCCTTTTAGTTTTGTTGTTTCCTTAGTTATCCAGCAGTTGTTTTTTGTTTTTTGGTTTTTTTGTGTGTGTGTTTTTTGTTTTTGTTTTTGTTTTTTGATGAAGTCCCCCAAAATGAGCATTTTTTTACTTTTGTTTTCCTTGACTCAGAAGACATATCTAGGAAGAAGTTGCTATGGACTATGTCTAAAAGGTTACTAACTGTGTAATCCTATAGGATTTTTATAGTTTTCTGTCTCACATTTAGGTCTTTCATACAATTTGAATTTATTTTTGTGAATGGCATAAGAAAGTGGTCTACTTTCATTCTTTTGCATGCTGCTGTCCTGTCTTCCCATCTCCATTTGTTGAAGAGACTGTTTTTCTTTGGATGTTCTTTCATGCTTCATTGAAGATTAATTGACTATATAGTTGTGGTTTGATTTCTGGGTTTTCTATTACATCCTATTGATCTATGTGTCTGTTTTTGTGCCCGTACCATACTGTGTTGATCACTATAGCTTTGAAGTCTGGAATTGTGATGCCTCCAGCTTTGCTTTTCTTTTTCAGGATTGCTTTGGCTATTCTGGATCTTTTGTGGTTCCATACAAATTTTAGTATTGCTTGTTCTAGCTTTGTGATAAATGCTGGTGGCATTTTGATAGGGATTGCACTCAATGTGTAGATTGCTTTGGGTAATATACACAACTTAACAGTATTTGTTTTTCTGATCCACAAGCAAGAAATGTTTTTCTATTTGTGCCATCTTCAATTTTTTTTCATCAATGTTTTATAGTTTTCAGAGTACAGGTCTTTTACCTTTTTAGTTAGGTTTACTCCTATATATCTTGTGATTTTTGGTGCAGTTATAAATGGAATCAATTCCTCAATTTCTTTCTGCTGTTTCATTACTGGTGTATAGAAATGCAACTGATTTCTGTACATTGATTTTTGCACCCTTCAATTTTATTAAATTCATGTGTCAGTCCTAGGAATTTTTTCATAGTCTTTCAGATTTTCTACATAGAATGCCATATCATCTGTGGACAGTGAAACCTCACTTACTTCTCGCTGATTTGCATGACTTTTCTTTATTTTTGTGATCTGATTGCTGAGGCCAGGACTTCCAATACTATGTTAAATAACTGGTGAGAGCAGACATCCCTGTCTTTTTCCTATCCATAGGGGAAGAGTTCTCAGGTTTCTCCACTGGGGATGATATTAGCTGTGGATTTTTTTTTGTATATGGCTTTTATGATATTGAGGTATGTCCCCCCATCCCTACTTTGTCAAGTGTTTTTTATCATGAATAGATGTTGTGTTTTATCAAATGCTTTTTTCTGCATCTGTTGAGAGGATCATATGGTTCTTATCTTCTCTTTTATTGATGTGATGTATCACACTGCTTGATTTGTGAATATAGAACCACACTTGCAATCCAGGAATGAACCACACATGATCTCCAGGAATGGTTCTTTTAATGTACTGTTGATTCAATTTGCTAGTATTTTGTTGAGAATTTTTGCATTCATGTTCATTGGGGTTATTGCCATGTAGTTCTTGTTTATCTCCCCCTGTTAGATAGGGGCTTCTTTTTTCTTGCTGCTTTTAGGATTTTTTCCTTTATCTCTAAATTTTGTAAATTTGGCTACAATATGTCTTGGCTGTGGCCTACTTTTGTTCATTTTGTGTCTCCTGAATTTGGAAGTCTGTTTCCTTCCCTAGATTAGGAATGTTTTCAGCTATAATTTCCTCAAATAAAACTTCTGTCTCCTTTTCTCTCTCTTCTTCTTCTGGGATTCTCGTGATATGAATGTCATTATGTTTCATGGAGTCACTGAATTTCCTAAGTCTATTCCCATGATCCAATATCTTCCTTTCCTCTTTTGTTCAGCTTTGTTATTTTTAATAATTCTACCTTCTATATCATTTGAATAAGTATTCATTCCTCTTCTTCTTCCATCCTTGAAGTCATTACATCCAGTTGGCTTAGAATCTCAGATACTGCATTTTTCATTTCTGACTGATTTTTTTTAATCTCTTTTATCTCTGCAATAAGTCTCTCCCTAATGTCTTCCATGCTTTTCTCAAGGACAGATAATAACCTAATGATTGTTGCTTTAAATTCTGGATCAGGCATATTATTTATATCTTTTTGATTAGATCCCTGGTCATGATTTTTTCTTGTTCTTTGTTTTGGGATGAAATACTCTGTCTTGACTTTTTGTTAGGTCTCTGTATTCTTATGTTAGGAAAGCCTGTTATGTTTCCCACTCCTGAGAGTAATGGCTTTATGAAGAAGAGATCATAAAATGTCCAGGGTCTGTGCTTCAAAAATTGTCTTTGGTGTATGATTCATGGACTCTGCTACTGCATTATGGTTGCTCTATCCCTCAGATCAGTCCTCTGCAGTTTCTCCTTGCCTGTAGTGGGAATGTTTGTCCAGAAAATGACAAGTTTTAATTAAGTGTGCTCTGGTGTGCTTGTTAAAAGAGACCTGATGCTATTTCAACTAGAGTTGAAGCTTTGCAGAACTCTATGGTCAGTAGATAAGGTACATGTGGGAGTTTGTGCTGGTCTTCAGTGGAAGGATGCATTTGCTACATTGGTTCAAAAGTACACTTGTCAAGAAAATCAGCATCTGCAGAGCACAGGGTGATGGGGTGAATTAGGCAGCCAGTGTTGGCACTATGCTGTTTACTGAAGTTAGTTTATTATAAAGGGCAGAGGAGGGAAGTGGCTCTAGCCATCTCCTTTGTACCTAAAAAGGGGAGTTCCTGCTTGTTGCTGTTGGGGAAGTGCTCCTAGAAGAGCAAATAATTTCCCCTCTGTGTGTCCCAGGCATCCTTCTAATCATTGCTTTCACACTGTATGGGTTGCTTTTCTGCATGGAGCAGCATAGTGCACTTTGGCTGAGTTTTAAAACTACAAATTTGGGGGACCTGGTGAGATGGAGACCTGTCTTGGTTCTCCGGGGGTGGGGGATCTCACTGCACTGGGATTAATGCAGATTTGACCCAGAAGGGCCATCATACCAGAATATAGGAGCTTGGGCTTTGGAGCAAAGAGCCAAAGTCCAGGTTAACTGTCTTCAGCAGATGTTTCTGCATCTATGCCAAGAAACAGGGAAGGGAAAAGGCACCTACTGGCTCCTTTGTTCCCAGAGAAGCAATGCCATCTCTCTCAGATGCACTTCAAGAAGGTAGAATGGTCTCTCCCAGGGCATCTCAGGGGATCCTCAGGTAGGGTCATATGCTGCTGGGTTATCTGCCTGCCTTCTCTATAGAAGCACTGCAGCACCCTCAGGGCTTCACATATGGCATAATCCAGACCCTTCAAACTCCAGTCTTTGAGCCCTGCAGTTATAAAAACTCATGAAAACCAGTCACTCTCATTTGCCCAGTCAGTGCCTTTGAGGAAGTGTGCTCTTGTTTGATTCCCTGTATGCTCCCTTCTCTCTCTCACTTTCTCTCTCTCTCTTTTCTCTGTGACCAGTACTCCCTCCCCTCCAAAACACCTGTGATCCATTTTTCCCCCAAGCCAAGTCTCTACACTCCCTACCTTCTACAATGTGACCCCCTTTCTACAGCCCCCACCCAGTTGTGCACTTTGTTCTGTTAGTCCTGAGATCGATTTCTTGGGTATTCGGAATTATTTGATATTTATGTAGCTGTGTTTGAGAGATGAGGGAAGCCTAGAGTCTTCCTACTACTATACCATTTTAGCCTCTTCAAGGGCCACTAAGGTCTTAACATGAGTTGCCCTGTTCTCACCAGATATGCTCCCCACTCAATATGAAAGTCTCCCTACCAAGCTTGTTCCTCCATTGACCTGACCAGTTATACCTCATCAAGTCCTTCATATAATGGGTTATCTCCATGTTATTCAAAACAAGTCAGTGAAATTCCCCTACAGGAACCAGAGGACACCCTGCCACCTTGTTACTACAAAGCTTGCCTTATACCACTTCTGCTGGTTCACTCTGAGTACAACCCTCCTGTTGTTATGCAGTGTTCTTGTCCCCTCAGACTATGAATATTTGTGACTAAAAACTGCAGCCAGTCTCATTTTTCCATTGTAGGGTGTTGTGTCTTGGGTCATTTCATTTTCCAGTGTAGGGTTTTGTGTCTTGGTGGGGAATCTTTTCAGTGCCAGAAGAATGAACACACACACAAACACACATACACACACACATATACAATCTTATATAGAATTTAACCAACATTTTAGCAAGCACAGTTACAAAGGAGAAGGAAAAAAAATAAAAACATAAAAAAGGAATAAATATATTCTATAGCAAATAAGACCAAGAGATAAATAAATATAAACAACTGAGAAAGCCTAGCTGCTTTGGGGGAGAGGGAGAGGGAGAAGTAGCTGATTATAGTAAGTATAAAGTTATTTTGGAAAAAAAAATAGATGTTTATGATATTCTCCAACAATATGCAGCAGTACTCAACAAATAAAAGGCAAAATGAATGATGAGATTTATTTATAGTTGGGTAGCATTGAAATAGATATAACAGAAGGACACTGGAAAAGCAATTTCTTAAACTTACATTAAACACATGATAACAAACATTCTGGAATATGTCATCTATTGGGGCCACAAGACAAATAGAAAAATTCATATTATTGTTTAGATTGAGAATACACTGAGGGTGTTGTTATCATTTAGTATGTAGTATACAACCCACCCAGTGTATTTAAAAGGATAAATACTACCCATTCATAAATTATGCATGGTGTTTATGCACTCCCAAACATGTGTTTTTGTATGATATCTAATGTTTTTTTTCAAATTAATAGGTTCCATGGAAATTTATATAAATAAATTATAATTCCATATAGTAGTAGATTTGAGTGTACTTACACAAGCAAGATTCACAATACTAAAGTTGGGAAAAATAGAAAATTATAATAATGTTTATGATTAAGAAATAATCTAGTAAAAAAATACTAAATTTATTTCCAAATGTGAGGACAATATTATAGTAAATCATGACTCTATTCATATGTATCTCTATAGATGAAATCAATACTATTCATCTGATCCATATGATTGAACTTCTTAATACAACTTCCTTCCTGGGAAATAGATGAAGTTAATCTTCAAATGATTTCTGTAGTTGTTATACTTATGTGAACACACTTAAGGGATTCTAGGTTTATAAGTTAAATACTCATTCAATTCTTCCATGCTATTAAGATACAAATTATAAATAAGTAATATTTACTTATGAGTAATATGAAGAAGCAAATTTAAGTCATAACTCTAGGACAACCGGCAAATTCCTTTACTCAAGCTCTTGGTCTATGTGCATTGGTATGTAATAAAACATGGTAAAACCTGAAAAATAGAATAAGTTTACATCAGATGATGGGGGTACCTGGGTGGCTCAGTCAGTTAAGCATCTGCTTTCAGCTCAGGTGATGATACCAGTATCCTGGGATCAAACCTCACGTTGGTCTTCCTGCTCAGTGGAGAGCTGGCTTTTCCCTCTCCCTCCGCCTCCCCCGCTCATGCTCTCTCTCTCTCATTCTATCTCAAATAAATACAATATTTTAAAAAATCAGATTATGGACTTGCATATTATCACTGATGTCTCTGTAATATTTATATATTTAAATATCTAAAAAAATAACTATAAAACTCTAACATGTCAGAATGGTAGGAGGTATCTTAAGTCAGTAACCTATTGAGGCAGAATTACACTAGGATTTAGATTCCCCATGGGAATTTATGATAGTCATCTAAGTTGTTCAGTATGCAGATTGTTTCATAAACTTCAGGCATCCCCATAGTATTCTGGAATCATCCACAAAACCCTTCAAGTAAAATATATCAATACAATTTTACAGATGTATATTTGGAATAGCTCCGTTGTCCCTGAGATGCCTGTGAAGAATGTTCAAGTTTTCCTATGGATAGATAAATATCATAATGGACGGTTACAAGCTCTTGCAGGAGTTTTTGGAGGGATTTATTAAA
The DNA here is from genome assembly GCF_963455335.1 of Martes martes. Classification (NCBI taxonomy): domain Eukaryota; kingdom Metazoa; phylum Chordata; class Mammalia; order Carnivora; family Mustelidae; genus Martes; species Martes martes. The sequence continues at coordinate 186,604,092 of NC_137889.1, forward strand.
CTCCTTCTATTAATGTCATTAACTCAATGCCCTTTGGTTTAAGTTAAAAAATTAAAATATGGAGAATATTTGACTATTTATTCAAAACTTCTTGTTCCGTATCTGCTCAAGGCATTAAGGAAATCCACACAGCCCTCCAATGGTGTCCGCAAATACAAACCTGCAAACCAGAGCCCCTGTTTGGGACTAGATAAAACCTAAGTCAGTCTGTCCTTCCTGTTCTCTCAAGCCATCTTCAGACCTATTTGAGAACCTGCTCTACTTTCCCCCAGAAAGCCTCATTTTATGAGTAATAAACTTTTTCATACTCTCCTGTATATGTGTGGTATCATCAGTGTTGACACTTAATCCAAATTTTGGTGATGGGGTCATCCAGACTCCATAGGATGACTACAAAATGAATAAATTATAAATGTAGGAATAACATACTAAGAAAAATGTGCTAACCAAAATAACTCATTATGATACTCTTCATTCTCTATTTTCAATACTGTTTCTGCCACCTATTTCTTCAAAACGAAACTGAACATAGTTGCTTATAAATCTGCTTCTACTTAGGATCTAGAAATCTCAAGAATATTGTGCCTATCTGGAAAAAAAAAAAAAAAAGTGGATATCCTGCCTCAAGAAACAGAGCAAAAATCCATTGCTTCTGGTGTGTGTGTGTGTGTGTGTGTGTGTGTGTGTTTTCTTTTCTTTTGTTTTGTTGCATTGTGTTTTGTTTTTTCTCTAAAGAACGGCTAGGAAAAATATGTTGGACCCAGGATACTATAAAAGATAGGCAACAATTGATCTACAAATGATAAGTGTAATTATCACTGTTCCTGCATTGTCATCAAAGAATGTTGTTTTTATAATTTCTAATTTTTGTTATTTTTTGAGTGTATTGCTATTGTTTTATGATGAAATATATATAATAGCATATTTTCTTTTCTCAAGATACATATATTAGTATATTTTAATAAAGTCAACACTTTTAACTGTTATCTTATGTCCTTTAGATTTTATTCATTTTATTTTATTTTATTAAGGCTCATAGTTGTTTTTAAAAATATTAGTAATATGTTTCTATTGGATTTTTATTTTTTCATGTAATTTAAAGCTTTACAGCATGTTGCATAGATATCCTTGACTGTTTTATATAATTACAAATTTTTCCTCAAATATTATTACAAATTTTGTTTCCTTTTTTAAAAATAAATAAATAAATATATATATATATATATGTATATATATATATACCCTTGCTGTGCTTTACCCAATCTTTACGTTTTCGATATTTTCTGAAGTATTTTCAGAAGCAGAGGAAAACTGACTTTTTGCTTTTATGTAGAAGATGGAAAGCTAACTTTTAATAGATGGGTTCAGATTAAATATGTTCACTGATAGACATTGTTTTAATGTGTCTTATAGGTTTATTATAAAGCTTTAAAAATTCAGAAAAATAATTTTCTTTTTCTTTCAATAATTTTACATTTAATATATTCTAGATTGTTTGGTTTCTACTGTTTGTTTTACTAGTAGTTAACACATAAATCTAATTTTCCAGCTTGCCTTTTAATACTCTATTTTTTTAGACAGTATCTTTCAAACCTCCTATACGAACATTGGTACAAATAGTATATTTTCTTTTCCATTGTTTTCATAGTTCTTTCCTCTGGAAAAAAAATGCAAATTTTTAGTTAGTTCAATTGACTTTCTTATCTTTTACTTTAATTTTCTTCAACATAGTTGATTATGGACTATATGGAAATTACCTTTATTTCCGGCAATATAATTGGGGAAATAATCATACTATCTCGCACTTTCACTTTCCCTTTTTGTCTGAATAATTTTTACTTTATCTTCTTATTTAATTAACACACTAACTTTTTTGAGTATAACAATATTATTAATTTTATTTAAACTCTTATTTAATAATCTAAATTTATTTTGGGTAACTTTCAGTCTTTTTGCTTTAGTGCTCTTCTTAATGAATTAGTTGCTTAAGGTTTGAACTTTATATATTTCTTCAAGAATACATGGGAAAGCTACATCTTCTACTATTGTATGCCAAAAATATATATCTATTACCTCTTTCATGAATGATAGTTTGAATGTGCACATAATTTTTGTTTCACTTTTCTTTCTTAAGGACTTTGTAGGATATATATATATATATATATATATATATATATATATCACTGAATGATGGTATAAAAAAGAAATCTAGGGTTACCTTAAATTATCTTCATTATACCCTGCCTTCCTTACAGTGGTCTCAGGCATTCTTTTACTGTCTTTAAATTCCAAGAGTTTCTTAAGACAATGTCTTTGTGACAAGTATTAATTTAAAAATGTTATCTTCCCAACCCTTATGTTTTCAATCTTTTCTTTCTTTTTTTTTTTTTTTTAATTTTTTATTTATTTTCAGCGTAACAGTATTCATTGTTTTTTCACCACACCCAGTGCTCCATGCAATCTGTGCCCTCCCTAATACCCACCACCTGGTTCCCCCACCCTCCCACCCCGCCCCTTCAAAACCCTCAGGTTGTTTTTCAGAGTCCACAGTCTCTCATGGTCCACCTCCCCTTCCAATTTCCCTCAACTCCCTTCTCCTCTCCATCTACCCTTGTCCTCTATATTATTTGTTATGCTCCACCAATAAGTGAAACCATATGATACTTGACTTTCTCTGTTTGACTTATTTCACTCAGCATAATCTCTTCCAGTCCTGTCCATGTTGCTACAAAAGTTGGGTATTCGTCCTTTCTGATGGAGGCATAATACTCCATAGTGTATATGGACCACATCTTCCTTATCCATTCATCCGTTGAAGGGCATCTTGGTTCTTTCCACAGTTTGGCGACCGTGGCCATTGCTGCTATAAACATTCAATCTTTTCTGAAGTACTTTAACAGGACCCAAATAGAATTGGTTTCTACTGGCTAAAGAAGGAACATTTTGATCATCAATAAGGTTTGTAAATGCAATGGAATATAGTGCATTAAACATGTTAAACACATAACTTCATAATCATACACACACACTTGGTTCTTGATCACTTTTGTAATATACTAGGAGACCAACACATTATTTGGAAAACTGACAAATTATCAAAGAAGATGAATCATTTATCTTGTTTTTCCTTTATGAATTTTATCTAAGAGTAGCAAAGTAGATAAAGAGAGGAAAGTTCTCTTTATAAAAATATTCCCCCTCATAACTGAAGAAAGAATTTTTTACCATATAATGGATTAATAAATTTGGACAATGATTATCAAAGGCCCCCAAGAACATAAAAATAAATATTTTATACCTTTTAACAGAAATATATAACATCTGTGAAGTAATTCTGCCAAAATCTTAAACTCAGTAATCATTTCTCTGTATTTAAATTCTAAACTTTAAGAAATATATCAAGAGAAAATTATGTGAAGGTATAAGATAGGGAAGCAAATACAAATTTTGAGTAACTTTAGAAGAAAAATGACCTGGCTTTTTCAACAAAAACAACAACAACAAAAATTTTAAGGGAATAAAAGGAAGAGAATGTAAAGAATTAAAACAGACTCTGAGATGTAATAACTAACCCTATCATGTGGACCAAAGTAAAACTTTTTTTTTTTAAGATTTTTATTTATTTATTTGACACAGAGAGAGATCACAAGTAGGCAGAGAGGCAGGTAGAGAGGGAGAGGAGAAAGCAGGCTCCCCGCGGAGCAGAGAGCCCGATGCGGGGCTCGATCCCAGGACCCTGAGATCATGACCTGAGCAGAAGGCAGAGGCTTAACCCACTGAGCCACCCAGGCGCCCCCAAAGTAAAACTTTTATAGAACAATTTGAATAATGTGAATATTGGTAATATTGTGAAAACTGGTAATAAGGTATTATTGTTTCATTGCTGACTTGTGGACAAAAACAGCATTGGGTTTATCATGTATGAATATATGACAGCCACTTTGGTGATAAATTTCTGAAATTCACTGCTCAGTTATGTTGAGAAGCTTGTGGCTATTGATAGATGGGAAAATATACTGTTTTTGTTTTTGCTTTTGACAGTATATAGCCCATTAGTTTATAATTTCTGAAGTTTTGTGAAGGTTATATAGGCTTCATTTTACTACTCTTTTCCTTGTGTACATATGTTTTATTATATGTGCTGCCGAAGCGAGCACCTTGTGTACATATGTTTTAAATTTTCCATTAAAAAGACAAAAATAAATCATCTCTCATTAAAGAATGTGTTCTTTTGTTTGAGAGTCACAACACAAAACCAAATAGAATAGGCTATGTACTCTTACGAAAACAATTTCATATCCTACAATCCTACAACTTTAAATTCTACAACTTTAAATGTAATTATGTGTTATTGATTAGAACATGAATTTATGTGAAAGAAGTGGAAGAACTCATGGATTGAAAGAATGAACATTGTAAACTGTCTATACTGCCTAGAGCAATCTATACCTTCAATGCCATCCCGATCAAAATTCCACTGGCAATTTTCAAAGAGCTGGAACAAACAATCCTAAAATTTGTATGGAACCAAAAGAGACCCCGAATTGCTAAGGGAATGTTGAAAAAGAAAAACAAAACTGGGGCATCACATTGCCTCATTTCAAGCTTGACTACAAAGTTGTGATCACCAAGACAGCATGGTACTGGCACAAAAACAAACACATAGACCAGTGGAACAGAGTAGAGAGTCCAGATATGGAACCACAACTTTATGGTCAACTACTCTTCAACAAAGCGGGAAAGAATATCCAGTAGAAAAAAGACAGTCTCTTCAATAAATGGTGCTGGGAAAATTGGACAGCTATGTATAGAGAATGAGACTCGACCATTCACTTACATCATACACAAAGATAAACTCAAAGTGGATCAAAGGCCTCAACATGAGGCAGGAATCTATCAAAATCCTAGAGGAGAACATAGGCAGTAATCTCTTTGACATCAGTCACAGCAAATTCTTTCAAGATATGTCTCCAAAGGCAAAGGAAACAAGCAAAATACAACTTTTGGGACTTCATCAAGATCAAAAGCTTCTGCAGAGCAGAGGAAACTGTCAACAAAACAAAGAGGCAACCCAAGGAATGGGAGAAGGTATTCACAAATTACACTACAGACAAAGGACTGATATCCAAGATCTATAAAGAACTTCTCAAATTCAACACACACAGAACAGATAATCACGTCAAAAAATGGGCAGAAGACATGAATAGACACTTCTCCAAAGAAGACATACAAATGGCTAGCAGACACATGAAAAAAATGTTCATCATCATTAGCCATCATGGAGATTGAAATCAAAACCACATTGAGATACCACCTTACACCAGTTAGAATGGCCAAAATCAACAAGACAGTGAACAAAAAGTGTTGGAGAGGATGTGGAGAAAGGGTAACCCTCTTATACTGTTGGTGGGAATGCAAGTTGGTGCAGCCACTTTGGAAAACTGTGGAGATTCCTTAAGAAATTAAAAATAGAGCTACCCTATGACCCTGTCACTGCAGTACTGGGTATTTACCCCAAAGACACAGATGTAGTGAAAAGAAGGGCTATCTGTACCAAAATGTTCATAGCAGCAATGGCCACAGTCACCAAACTGCAGAAAGAACCAAGATACCCTTCAATGGGCAAGTGGATAAAGAAGATATGGTCCATATATACAATGGAGTATTATGCCTCCATCGAAAAGGATGAATACCCAACTTTTGTATCAACATGGATGAGGCTGGAAGAGATTATGCTAAGTGAAAGAAATCAAGCAGAGAATGTCAATTATCATAAGGTTTCACTTACTTGTGGAGCATAAGGAATAACATGGAGGACATGGGGAGTTGGAGAGGAGAAGTGAGTTGGGGGAAATTGGAGGGGGAGACAAACCATGAGAGAATGTGGACTCTGAAAAACAAACTGAGGGTTTTGGAGGGGTGGGGGGTAGTGGGTATTAAGGAGGGCACATATTGCATGAAGCACTGGGTATGGTGCATAAACAATGAATTTTGGATCACTGGAAAAAACGAAAAAAAGAAATAGCCCAAGAAGTTATCTGATACAGCATATCAGATGATTTTGTTGTTGCTGTTGCATGCTCAGATGTTCCTGATCTTATTTGGATATCTTACTGAAAAAGCTTCAAGGGTAAATAATGAGGGCAATCTATAAAATTCATAAGTATTTGCTAATACCCTTATATGAGAAGAGATAAAAGAGTATTATAATATTTTAAGAAAGGGAAAATATTTTAATTAGAAAGCACTTATGTTAATTATCTTCACACCTCCTGTATTTTATTTTCTCACTTAATTTCCACCAGATAGTATAATTTGTATTTCTAGGATGCTTTTCTGGGAAAACATAAGTGATTCAACAAACTCTTCTGATTAATTCTTACTGTTTTTATCATAATTTTTGGAAGCATTTAAATTTGTTTTTAGTATGTATGTATCATACACTTACATCTTTTCAAATATGTTCTCTGTGCCTTGCAATAAATAACAGAATAAAGTCACTTAATTATGCAAGTGTCTCGTGGTATTAAAAGGATAAGAGAGAGCCCCAAAAGTCTTCTTTAAAGAACAAAAACAAAGGGTGCCTGGGAGGCTCAGTCAGTTAAAGGTCTCACTCTTGATTTCATTACAGGTCATGATCTCAGGATTGTGAAATCAAGCCCTTGCATTGAGCTCCCGAGGAGCCTATGGGGTGTGGAGCTGCTTAAGATTATTTCTCTTTCTTTCCCTCTGTCCCTCTCTATACTTCTTTAAAAACAAACAAACAAACAAACAAACAAACAAAAACAGAAACAAAGTGTCCGAAATAGTGACAAAGAAGTGTTAAATTATCCTTTATGCAGTCAATAATTCCTTCCAGAACATTTAATAATTTGACATAATAACTTGCACTTTTTAATTCCTGGTGGACACTATATTAATACAATAACTGATTTTTCAAAGATAATCTGACAAAGTGTTTATGGTAGCCATGTGATATTAAAATAATTTTATTGTGACTATGTATATAAAAAGAATTCATTATAGGGTCACCTGGGTGGCTCAGTCAGTTGAGTGTTGGACTCCTGATTTTGGCTCAGGTCCTGAAATGAGGGTCATGATCTCAGTGTCCTGAGATTAAGCCCCATGCTGGTCTTCATTCTCCACAAGAAGATGGCTTGAGATTCTCTCCTTCTCTCTTTGTTCCTCCCCCCAGCTCATGTGCTCTCCGTCTTTCTCTCTTTCTCTCAAATAAATAAATAAATCTTTTTTAAAAAAGAATTCATTATGATTTATGGCATTAAAAGAATAATGTTCTAAGATGTTAAGCTAACAGATTAAAATATGATGAGAACTTGAAAAGATCAAAAGATACAGAATGAATGCAAATTTTAAAAATATGAATTTATGACATTATGATTATTTTAGTCCTCCACAGTCATATTATTATTTTTAAATTAATGATCATTTAGTCACATGGGGTATGTGTATGTGTCTGTTTTGACAGAGGAAGGAAGGGTGAGAAAGAAGAGTGGAAATGATGATAAATTGATGTTCAACTTAGTAGCTTTCTTAAGAATCAATATTGATCAGCTATTATGGATTATTTTTTTTTCAAGGTAGTCCATGGAATTCTGTTTTCAAGAGAAGTCAAAATGTCAAATGTTTTAAAGAACTATCTTAATTATTTTGGAAATTATTTCCTTACCACTTCTCTGATTTTACAGGCAAAAAACCCAATATCCCTTTTCATCTTTAGGCAGAATCATAATCCTCCAGAAGTAGTCACCTCTGATGCAAGCTTCAGTAAGTTGCTTTGAAAATAAACATGGTAACCTGTCCAACCCAAATTCATCTCAGGCTTTTGCAACATTTTTATTCTTTGTATTCTTTTTAATATTATTATTGCATATTATTGTTATATTTTAAATGTATAGTTTGGGAATTTCAAATAAAAAATAAAAAATATATAAATCACTAGATTTCAAAATAGATGGAGCTAGAGTATATTAAGCTAAGTGAAACAAGTCAGTCGAAGACAAATACCATATGATCTCACTCATATGTGGAATTTAAGACACAGATGAACTTAGGGGGGAAAAAAAAGAGAGGGAGACAAACCATAAGACTCTTAACTATAGAGAGCAAACTTGGGTTGTTGGAGGGGGATGGGTGAGAATGGGCTAAATGGGTGATGGTATTAAGGAGGGTACCTATTGTGATGAGCACTGCGTGTTCAATGTAAATTCTACTCCTGAAACCAATATTACACCATACGTTAACTAGCTAGAATTTAAATAAGAACCTAAAACAAGCAAAAAAAAATGTATTTTTTATAATCACTAGCTCATTACTGAAATAGTAATTCTAGAACCCATTAGGTCAGTCATTATGATGTTTAATTTTTAACTTTTCATGACTAATGAAAGGCCACTAAACAATCGTTTAGCAGGAAAATGATATTCATTTGTTCACAACTTTCTTGAAACATTTCTTTTTTTTTAAACTTTTTTTTTTTTAAGATTTTATTTATTTATTTGACAGATCACAAGTAGGCAGAGAGGCAGGCAGAGAGAGAAGGGAGGAAGCAGGCTCCCCGCTGAGCAGAGAGCCTGATGTGGGGCTCGATCTCAGGACGCTGGGATCATGACCTGAGCCGAAGGCTTTAACCCACTGAGCCACCCAGGCACCCCAAAACATTTCTTTATCAATGAATGTGATTTTTTTTTTTTTTTAGTGATCATGCCTCATCAAATTTGATCCAACACAAGACAGAATTGAAAAAAATGCAACATGCCCAAATTAATTCAAAATAATTATCTCTACTTATGACAAAAGTTTTCTCTTTTTTTTTTAAAAGAATTATTTATTTAATTTAGGAGGGAGGGGTAGAAGGAGAAGGAGTGACAGAATCCCTAGGAGACTTCCCACTGAGTACAGACCTGGGGCTAGACTTGGGGCTTGACCTCTGGACCCCAAGATCACACCCAAGCCAAAACCAAAATCAGATGCTCAACCACTGAGCCACCTAGGCACCCTACTTAGAACAGAAAGTTTCTACTGGGAGAGTAACATTCATGTATAAAAATATGTAGATTAGTCCTGGATGTAAACACTGAGAAACTAATAATACAAGATGATACTATTCATCATTGTCTTGGTGAATCTAACCATTTTCTTATATTAACCTAATAAATGGTTATAGGTTTTTTGTTTGTTTTTTGTTTTTTTTTTTTTTGTTTTGTTTTCTTTTGTTTTGTTTTTAACTGGCCATTGAAATATATACATTCACATATATACTTTGTACCTATTTATTTTTGTTTTCTATTTGCTATCCGTTTTTCTTTGGATGTTGTGAAAACAAAATGGCAAAGAGTAAAGAAAATACTTTCAGCAGACCAGAAATAGTTTGAACATCAGATGCATTTCCATTTTCCTTGCCAGTGCTGAAAGTTGCAGTGAACAAAACCTTTTCAGGATAAATCACATTGACAGTCCCTGGTGTGGAGATGGTAACAGTTTATCACTTCATGTTGTCAGTGTGTTTGCTTCTGGGAATGAAGGAAAAAGATCAAGTTGCTTGAGATCCCTAAAGTGCTGCATCACCATCCGTGCACTCCCTTGAGCAAGCAGAATATTTGTTCTGCTATCAGCCTTGTTGGGCTTCTTATTTAAGTGGGTAAATTTCAACTAGATACAAAGTGTCATCTTGATTATTCTGAATGCTAAATGTTCCCCAGAATGTTGTAAAATAAATAGCTATTATATGAAGACATTAAAATACTAAACTAATGGTTCCCTTTTTAAAGCATCCCCTCATACATTTAAGCAAAATAATCAAAGTACAATAAAATAAATAGGGTAGAAAAATGAATGACATGAAAAACAAGGAATAGAAAGAGAAATACAAGCAGTACTGCTATACATGATTAGAAACACAGCAGATGTCTATGAAGCACATGGAATTGGTCATTGAGATCCTTGATTAGCTTTGCCCAATTGCTTGGGTGGTTGAGCAGAGAAATTTGATTGCTGATTGGGTTATCCAATCTGGTTGCTAGGATGACCTAATAACCAGACCAATCATTTACAGTCCAGTTATTTTGATTACCTCGTGACTCAAATTGCCCATTCCATAAACTTATCCAGTGCTCAGATCTCAACTTTTAAGTGATTGAGGTGATCAGCCACATAGAAATGATCAGAGTACTCAATTTAAGAACATAAAATTGGTGAATGAAATGAGAAAATGGAAAGAACTCCTGCTCTCAAAAATCTTAAAACTGATATTATGAATAAAGCTTCACCCTCATAATATAAATGTTTTCAGCATTGTTCTTATTTCTAAATTGAAATCTAAATAATCTTTTTGAAACTTTCCTTAGCTGGCAAAAATTAGCTTATTGAGAGAAGTCAGAGAAAATTAGTTCATTGCAGCACATATGAATGAAATGTACTACATTATTCATGAAAGTTGAGTGGCATTATTTAACTGATTATAATTATACAACAAATTAGGTGTTTCTTTAATTGAAATTAGCCCAAGGAAACATTTTACAAATTTCTTACAAATCTGGTTACTACTAAACTTTACTTGCCATGGAATATAAAACAGCTCACCTCATGTCTTAGGTATAACATCACTTCCCCCCTCCACAGCTTAAGTATTTAACATTTATTATTATTATTATTATTTTCTTCTGAAGGGATATTTAGGGCAAAAAGGATATCATGGTCAAAGTTTGATTCTTATAGATTGTGAAGGCATAAATCTACCTTGGGTATATTTTTATCAGCATTCCTAAAGTGAAATCACACGTTGTATCCCTGTACATGTTTAAGCCTTAAATTTATAGATCTTTTCCCCCCAAGCCCTGATTTTGGCAGCTTTTCCTATATAGCAGAAAACTTCAAAATATATTCAGATATGCTGATACACTTCAGTCTTTCAGCTTAACAATTTCTCAAGAGAATTTTTGTGAAATAATTTCACCTTAAACACTCTGGAATATGTCCATCTGGTAAGGCGATGTTAAAATTTAAGAAAAATGTCCCCTGTTGAATATCTTGTATTTATATCACTTTGGGTTTATATTTAATGTTAAAAAAGTAAATATTTTATTTATGTAACTTATTTTAAAAATAGCCAAGAAACTGAAGCACAGAAAAAGAGGTAAGAAAACTTGCATTTTGTTAGAAAGAAAAAAAAATAAATAAAAACATTCATGCTCTACCTTTTCCCTGGAGTTTCCTTATCCATTTCCTGGAGTCAAATGACAAGAGGATAGTTGTAGTCTCAAGCAAGCACACAATTTACTTACCCAATATTGCCATCCTTTTGGAAGAATAGAAAATAAACATACAGACCACAGACCTACAATGAGTAAGTCATCAGGGACCATGTGAGAGAAACAGAAGACTAGAAAGGACAAAGCAGGAATGATTGCACCAACCCCTAGGTTACTGGTTTCCTTTGATTAAAATCTACACATTCTGAGCCTACTGCCTTTGACTAATAATTCTTACTAAAAATTATAGCTAATTTGGAGGGGCACTATCTCAGTTCAGAATTTAGGAACTGTTTTCACCTTAGGTCTTACACAGAGGTGCTTATAAATAGAGAAAAAATTATTTAAATAAATGACAAATGTAAAATTTTCATTAATGCTGTAGGGATCTGGATTCCTCAACAGGTGGACTTTTCTAGAAATATTATCAGAAATAACACATGGGGGTATGAAAAAGAAGGAAAATTGGGCAGAGAAAAAAATTGGGCTACAATGTAGTCACAATACATCAGGTGACCCCACAAGAATGTATGAACCTAAGACAGCCAGTTCTTCAGAGTTATCTCGGATGGTAAGGGGACCAGACCTACATACCTCCACAAAGACCGGTCATTGTAAGCAGGCTGGCCCAAGAAGATAAAATGGCTCTGTGTAGTCAAAGGAAATTTCCAGAGAGGATTGCTACTGAAGGTTAGCAAAACCATTCCCAGAAGCTAGACGAATATTCTTTCTGTCCTGAAAGGGGAGCAGGTTTTGCAACATACCATTCTCTTCAGTGAAAATTAATATTCATAAACACAATGTTCATTTCTGCCCAAACTTGAGATGAAATTGTTAGAAGCTAGAATAGATTATGAAGAGGTGTGCTGCAGGACTTATGTGGGTTGGTTTGGGGAGTATCGGCTAAATGAAGAAAATACTGGATTGAATTAAATCTAATTCCAGTGCATAGAACTTTGAAATTGACAGCTAATCTACTGAAAAATGAAGGTAGTTCTCCACATGTTTGAAAATAAAGTTAAGATGTAAAGGTTCAGCTATTTCCATATCCCTGAGTCAATGAAGGGAGGAAAAATAAAAGAAATCAACAGTCCAACGCTTAACTGAGCCATGCAGGCACCCCTCCCTTAGAATATTTTTTAAAGTCTTCCAACTAGCTTCCTTTTCCATTCTTGACAACCTAAAATCCACTTCCCGTAACTCAGACAGGGGAGTCTTCTTAAAATATAAATTAGATCTTATAAGTTTTACTTGACTTCTGTCATTATTATATTCCTAATTTATAGAATGAGGCTTAGTGTATATATAGTATATAGTAAATGTTAATAAATACTTGTTGAAAAAATAAATATTATCCTATTGCCTAAAAAACTTGAAAAGTTTTCCATTACACTAGGCTAAAATGTAGTGCTGTGCTTATAATCCTCAGTAGGGTACATTATATGTTTTTTTTCCTATCTCTTTAGCTGTATTTTGTCCCACTCCTAACCCTACTCAACTTTTCATTCTTGTCTTAAGACCTAAAGTTTAGCGGTTCCCTCTTCATAGAACACTATACTCCCCTTTCCATACCTGACCACCCAGACCTTTGCATAGCTTATCCCTTAAATCCTTGTATCTAATATTTAAAATCGCCTCCTCACAGAAACTTTCCCTCATTACCCAAAATAAATAGACCTCCAGTCACTTTAGAGCATTTCATTTTATTTTTCTTCATGGCCCTTATAATGTTCTTATTGCATAAATGTTGCTCTTTGTTATAACGTAAGCCCTAGGAGTAGAATTTCTATCAATCTTCCTTTCCACCGCATACCTAGTTTCACACATGGGGGGGCATATGTGTGAACACACACATCAGGTGATTTCACTGTATTCTGATTTAGTTGAAAATAAGGATTAAGTCTGTTGCACTGACCGTGAGAAATGTGGGAATATCTTCCTTGTTATTTCGGCTTTCTAAAATGTAAATGGATGGAACCGTGTATTTGTCTAACTCCTAAAAAGGCTGTGAAAATCAATTAAATTACATTAACAAAAAAAATCCCAAAATGTACAAGGAAAGTGTCTTTGTCATTTGAGGCTGCCATAACAAATTACCATAGACTGAGAGGCTTAAACAAAAAAATATTTATTTCTCACAGTTCTGGAGGCTGAGAATTCTGAAATCAGGGTTGCCAGCATGGTTGACTGAAATAGTAAGGACCTTCTTCCTGGTTTCCTCACTCGGTGGATAAAGAGAGGGAAAGGAAGCAAGTTCTGGTGTCTCTTCTTAGGAAGGCACATAAGTCCTTCATAAGAAGAGCTTCACCCTCCTAAACTAATAATCCCCTAATATCCTTACGTTATTTTTAGGAATTCACCCTATTAGTTTTAAGAAGACACAAACACTTAGTCCATAACAGAAAGCATACCAAGAATACCAAAACATCCTCTTCCTTAGAGGCTTGGATTAATTAATTAATTGGATTAATTAACTCCAGAGGACCTAGATATTATATTCTATTCAATTAGAACATGCACTGAGAATCTGATCTTCATTTTGTTTTCACGATTTTAAAACATAATTTTATAAAGATGGAAGAAAAGAAAAAACAGACATCACTCAAAATTATTTTTAACCTTAACATCTTAGTTTATAAATTAGCAAAATATCTCATAGAAAGAACTGAGCAAGTATGGACCCCACAGGTAAAAAGGAGCTGTACTGGGACTAGGACTCAGGTCCCTTGAGGTCGCATCTATTTATCCTTTCCCTAAACTAGAGTGCAGTAGAATAAGTGAACAATGTGCTTTCTTAGCTCAAAGAGATTAAGGGTCTTGCGTTCTATAACACTATGCATTTTGTTAATCTAGTGCATTAAACATTATGCAAAATTAACAACTTGTCTGGAGATGGAATATCAGCTGAAAAGATTTTAAGAAATACATATGTTCTTAAAACTATTTGGGCAAATCACTATTCATTTCCATGATCACTTATATGAGATACATATAAGGTACAAGATAAACATTCTAAAGGCAGTAAATCATTCAGTCCCAGCTGCTAACCATATAGTAGGTCAAATTTAACAAAACAGTGAATTTTTTTATTTAACTAAATATGTTTGTCCTTAAAGGATTGCCTCTGTGCTGATTTTAATACATATATAATTATATTTCAACCTATTTTACCCAATGGATCTTCCTTGATATTTTCATTAAAATGTTGTTTTAATAATTTGAGATTAGTCTTAAATCAACATATTTAAAAACATTTCCCCTATTGTCCTAGACTGTATTTCCTATAGAAGAAAATTCAACCAAAAAAGTCAAGTGTGACAAAAAGTGCATTAGAACCAAATCAGAAAACTGAAGTTTGATTCTTGACCCTTAATTTACCAATTAGGAAACAATCCTAAATAATTCAACTAAATTTTAAAAGCATGAAGCACTGGGTGTTATATACAAAAAAATGAATCATGGAACACTTCATCAAAAATTAATGATGTACTGCATGGTGACTAACATAAAAAATTAATTAAAAAATAAAATATAATTTGAAGTAATTACAAATTTATAGGAAGTTGCATGTTTCATTCAAAGAATATTTTTATAATTATATAATTATCACATAACTTTATTAAACTGTTTCCAGATTCACCAATTCCTCAATTTTCACCCTCATATTTAAAATGTATTATTAAATAATTTATTATTATATATCACAATATTATATATTATATGTAATATAATCATATAAATATATAAAATTTTATACATAAATTATAAACATTATTATATAATTATAAATACATATGTGTGTGACCATATCCACACATTTTTATACATTCATGCACATTTTTCCTGAATTATTTGAGAGTAGAACACATATAATAATATGCCTCTTTATGCCATAACTTTTCAGTGGTTACTTCTTAAGAAAAGCTTATTATGGGACACCTGGGTGGCTCAGTCGAAGCCTCCGCCCTCGGCTTGGGTCATGATCCCAGGGTCCTGGGATCGAGTCCCACACCGGGCTCCTTGCTCAGCGGGGAGCCTGCTTCTCTCTCTGCCTCTGCCTGCCACTCTGCCTGCTTGTGCTCTCTCTCTCTCTGACAAATAAATAAATAAAATCTTTAAAAAAAAAAAAAAAAAGAAAAGAAAAAGCTTATTGTATTCATCAGGGTTTTCTAGAGGTCCACAGAAGCAGTAAGACAGTTTTATAATAGAAGAGATTTATTGTAGGGAAATGTCCCATGACACTATGGAGACTGAGAAGTCCCATGATCTGCCCTCTGTAAGCTGAGACCCAGGAAAGCAAGTAGTATAGTTTTGAGAGCCAGAGGACCAATATTGTAAATCTCAGTAGAGACAGAAAAAGAGTGATATCCACAGGTAGAGAAAGTGAATTCCCCCTTCCTTAGTCTTTTTGCTCTTTTTAGGCCCTCAGAGGATTGGATGATGCTTATACTGGGAAGAACATCTGCTTTATACAGTCTACCAATTCAAATACTAAATACCCTCAGGGACACACTAAGAAATAATTTTAATCTGGACATTTCATGTCCCAGTCAAGTTAACATGGAAAATTAACCATCAAAACCTATACCTCATCAAATCGGCACTCATATACATCTTCTTCTTCTTCTTTTTTTTTTTTTTAAGATTTTACTTATTTATTTGACAGACAGAAATCACAAGTAGGCAGAGAGGCAGGCAGAGAGACAGAAGGGAGAATCAGACTCCTTGCTGAGCAAGGAGCCAGATGCGGGGCTCGATCCCAGGACACTGGGATCATGACCTGAGCCAAAAGCAGAGGCTTAACCCACTGAGCCACCCAGGCGCCCCCATACACATCTTCTTAAACCATATTTAACTCCTAAAAGCAATAACAAGATCATAATTCCACCTAACATTATATATCTACTCTGCCTACTATCAAAAATTAACACTTAACCCCCAAAAGGAACTAACGTCACTTTGATATCCTATCATTTAAATACTATGACATAAAACTAAAAATATTTAAAACTATCATAAAAGTCAACATATATTATGTTACATGAAAAAAGAATAAAAAGAAAGAAAACAAAGATATTGAATACATATACACACATGCAAATATATTAATAATAAAATGAGGAGGAAATACGACAATTTCTGTATCTGGTCATGGGGATATAGCTGTTATTATTTTTTTAAAGATTTTATGTATTTATTTATTTTTAAATTTTTATTTATTTATTTATTTATTTGACACACAGAGAGAGAGATCACAAGTAGGCAGAGAGGCGGGCAGAGAGAGAGGAAGGGAAGCAGACTCCCTGCTGAGCAGAGAGCCCGATGCGGGACTCGATCCCAGGACCCTGAGATCATGACCTGAACTGAAGGCAGAGGCTTTAATCCACTGAGCCACCCAGGGGCCCTATAGCTGTTATTTTTTAACTACCTTCTTTCACCAACCATTTTGTGTTCCCATTACCTTTAGTAAGCACCTCAGCTTCTCATGATTCTATTCCTCCTGAGGTGACCCAAACTTTCATGTCTGAGGGGTCTGGGCCATTAATAGTTCTGTCTGGATTGGGCTTTTGGAGTTGTAGTTTTCCATGGTGTGATAATACTAAGCGAAAGTACAGGGGATCTCTTGTATTCCAGGCATACTTTTCTTAACTTCCATTGTGGTGTAAGTTATCCAGTTTCCCTTTTGTAGTTAGGATTAATCATCTCAGCCAACACAATAACTCCCTTTTTTATTTGCTGATTCAAAAGTCTGAGGAACTCAAAATGGCCCAGTGGCAGTCTTAACTTCCAATTCCGTGAAGTCATTGCTCTGTCTCCTGGTAGAAGTATTCCTCCTTTTGGAACTAAAACTTCTAGGCTAACCGAGCATAAGGTTATGAGAACAGGAAGCAAAAACTTTGCTTGTGGGTTCCAAGGGGTAATAATGAATGGTGCCACTTCCATTTCCATCTTTTGATTCTTAGACCCATGAATTCTGGCTATGGGAAAAATAGTAACACATATTAGATGCTGATTCAGAACACATAGAGCCTTCTGAAGAACATTTCCCAGCAAGCTATTTTAAAAATAATGACAGATTATAACATTTATACAGAAAAGCAAAGATCCAGAACAGCCAATAAAACATGAAGAAGAAGAAGAAGAAAAAAAAAATGGAAGACTTATACTACCCAACTTTAAGACTTACTATAAAGTACAGTGAAAAAGGCAGTATGGTATTGATGAACAAATAGACACATAGAGAAATAGAGTAGAACAGAAAGCCTATAAATAGACCCTAACAAATACAGTCAAAGAAAAGAAAAAAAGACAATTCAAAGGAGAAAAGATAGTCTTCTCCACAAATGTGGCAACGGTTGAAAGTCCACGTGCAAAACTGAAGTCAAAATGACCTAAATGTGAAAATCAAAATTTTAAAATTTGGGGAGGAAAATCTATGTGGCTTTCAGTTTGATGGTAAGTTTTTAGATAAAAAAAGCATATGTTAAAAGTATAATCTATGATCTCTTACCATGTAAGATAATATATGTTGACTTTTATGATAGTATTTAAGTATTATTAATTTTATATCATAGTATTAAATTATAAGATATCAAAGAGACTTCACTTCCTTTTGGGGGGAAGGTGTTAATCTTTAACAGTAGTCAGAATAGATATATCTTGTGTTAGGTGGAATTATGACCTTATTATTGTCTTTAGGAGTTAAATATGTTGGTTTTTCTTTTCCTTTTCTTCAGTATTTTATTGGCTATCCTAGGTCTTTAGTTTTCTGTATAAATGTTATAATCTGTCATTATCTTTAAAATAGCTTGCTGTAATTTTGATAGTGATTGTGTTGAATCTATAGATAAAATATAGAATAATTCACATCATAATAACATTGTATATTCCAATTTATGCACATGGAATGTCTCTCCATTTATTCAGATCTTTGATATCCTTCATCAGAATTTTGTAGTTTTCCACATATAGACTCTATACATACTTTACAACTTTTACTCTTAGATATTTCATTTTTGGAGGTCTATCATAAGTGATATTTTTAAAAATTTTGAATTCCAAATTTGCTTTGCTACTCTATAAGAGAATTTTGCATATTAATCTTGCATCCTGAGAACTTGTCATGGCTCTTATGCTTTTTCTGATTCAATTGTTGATCATGTGATTTTTCTTCTTTAACTTATGTGGTTGATTACATTGAGTTTTGAACGTTGAACCAGACCTGCATACCTGGAATAAATCTAACTTGTTAGTGTGTATAATTCTTAGTGTACATTGTTGGAGTTATTTTCTAATATTTTTGAGGGGTTTTGCATCTATTAATACCAGAAATATTGGCCTTTAGTTTTCTTTCTTTCTTTTTCTTTTTCTTTTTCTTTTTGGTAATGGCTTTATCTGTGTTTGATCTTAGGGTAATGGGGATCTCATAGTTAAAACATGTTCCTCTTGGGACTCCTGGGTGGCTCAGTTGATCGCTTTTGGCTCAGGTCATGATCCCAGGATCCTAGGATCCAGTCCTATATTGGATCTGTATCGGGCTCCCTTCTCCACAGGGAGTCTACTTCTCCCTCTATTCTCCCCCCTGTTTGTGATCTCTTTCACTCTCCCTCTCAAATAAAAAAATAAAATCATTTTTTTTTCTTTTTTTAAATAAAGTGTTGTTCTTACTTCTATTTTCTGGAATAAATTTTTAAGAACTAACATCACTTTTTCCCCCTAAATGTTGGATAGAATTCACCAACAAATTTTTCTGGGTCTAGTACTTTGTTTTATGGGAGATTTTTATTTCTTCAATTTCTTTAAGAGATATGAGCATCTTCAGTTTTCTATATCTCCTTGGATACACTTTTATAATTTGTGTCTTACAACAATTCATCCATCCCTTGTGCTTTATCAAGGAGTTATTCATAGTATATATTTATTATCCTTTTTTTTTGTCCATGGGGTCAGCAGTACAAACCTCTGTATCATTTCTGATATCAGTAATTTGTGTCTTCTTGCCTTTTTAGATTGTTATCCTGCCTAAAGTTTTATCAATTTTATTAATCTTTTTTAAAAACTGCTTTTTTATTGATTTACCTTTTATCATATCTTATAATCTCTTTTGAAGCTGGTTGTGACATATCAAGTAACAGGAACATAAGTAAATAGACCTTTGGTGTGAGGTCATGCGTTAATCTAGCTGAGGTTAATTTGGCTGTGCCTGGTATTTGCTATAGTTATAGGTGCCCGAGACTTCAAATCCCTCCAGTGACTTTATTTTCATCTCCTGTGTTGAATTTGTACTTCCCTACATTCTCCCTCTCATAAGAGGAAGGAATCCATTGTTATTACACTAGATCCTTGTTAATGTGGTAAAGATTGGGGAAAGGGAAGCACACTATAGCTCTATGGTGTTACAAAGCAGTCTTATAATTAAATCTCTGTTTTTTAGTAGACCTGCGTCAATTGGCTATGACCTTGACAACTATCTCTTAGTCCACCCCCCAGCCTCCACTTAGAAGAGATAGATAGGCTAGAAATGAATAGAAGAAGTGCTCTTTCCATACATGGAATAAGGCTCTGGTAAAGTCTTTTTTTCCCCCTTGAAGTGCAGGTCTTAGTTATGAAAAACTCCATAGAAATGAGCCAGGAGGGGGTCTGTCTTGGCCCTTTATCATGTTAGCCTATTTATCTTGGAATAAGCTCATGAAGGTCTGAGTCATGAAGACTACAGCTCCAGGAGTTTCTCTCTCACTCTTCTCTATACTCTGCCTTCAGTAGGTTATCAAAAACACCATTAAAGTGTTCTGACCTGCTTATGGTTCCAGCAACTTCTGCTTCAGGTAAGCAAATTTTGACTATAATTTCTAGATTCACCTGCCTCTCCATATTTCCCAATAGTGGTTTGCCCTGTAACCTCCTTTCTCAGATGGGCCAAGCAAAGTCATTGATTTTTAATTTGTTCAGCTTTTTTCTTGTTGTAAGAATATGAGTGACAATTCCAAGCTCTTTACATATCATAGCTGTATTCAATTAACTTTTGAGCTTATTCTAACCTGGTAAAGGTTACTGTCATATGCAATTTACAATATCACTGCTAAAATTTATTGATCACTTATGTGTCAAATTGGTATGGCTTTAAGCACTTGACACAAATTAATTCATTCGGTTTTCACAACAGTCTATAGGATAGTGATTACTCATATTATCTGTATGTTACAGATATAAAAGCTGTGGCCAGGGAGATTAAATAACATCAAATATTATAAGAACATAAGTGATATGCAATTGAGATTTAAATCTAGAAAGACCTTGTGAACTTACTGTGCCATAGAAATATACACTTTCTTGGGGCGCCTGGGTGGCTCAGTGGGTTAAAGCCTCTGCCTTCGGCTCCGGTCATGATCTCAGGGTCCTGGGATCGAGCCCCACATCAGGCTCTCTGTTCAGCAGGGAGCCTGCTTCCCTCTCTCTCTCTGCCTGCCTGTCTGCCTACCTGTGATCTCTGTCTGTCAAATAAATAAATAAAATCTTTAAAAAAAAAAAAAAAGAAATATACACTTTCTTGTTATAATAGTTAATCTTACAATATTTAATTTAATGAAGTGCCCAGGCATTTGAAAAACATTCTGAATATGTCTGTGAGGGTATTTGTGGATGAGTTTAAGTTTGAATTATGGACTGAGTAAAGCAGATTGCCCTCCCTAATATAAGTAGGCTTTATCCAATCAACTGAAGACCTGAATAGAACAAAAAGGCTAAGAGGGAACTTCTCCTCCTGACTGCTTTTTGCTGTCACAGGTCTTTGCTAGCCTTTGAACTTGAACTAAAACATTGGCTCCTTTTGGATCTTAAGTCCGCCAACTTTCAGACTAGGACTTACATTAATTCCTTATAATCAATATCTCTCTCTGTCTCTTTCTGTGTGTCTTTGTTTCTCTGTCTCTCTTTGTTTTCTCTCTCTGTTGATCTGTTAGATGTTTCTCTGGAGAACCCTGAGTAATAGACTGTGCTTATCCACCTCTGTAATTACTTAATTCATTAATTTATTTAGTGACTTATTCATTTATACGAGAAGCCTTAACTATAAAACTTATCTCAAAAACAATAAAGGCCAATATTGATAAACTCAAGAATATCACTATTTTCCATATGACAAAATCTATCAAGGTCAGAAGACAAATGATTAATGGTAAGAAAAGCATGCACAAGTTCAAAGTTCTGAATTCCACTATTCACAAAGAGTTTTTATAAATTAATAATAAATAAAATCTAAGAAAATACTGAAGAATAATATGTTTCTAGTGGGGGAATACAGATTTTAAATGAACTTAAGAAAAAGTTGATGTTAGACTGTTATGTATAATAATGGCAAGGTTTTGTTTTTTGAAGATTTTATTTATTTATTTGACAGACAGATCACAAGTAGGCAGAGAGGCAGGCAGAGAGAGAAGGGAGGAAGCAGGCTCCCTGCTGAGCAGAGAGCCTGATGCGGGGCTCCATCCCAGGACGCTGGGATCATGACCTGAGCCGAAGGCAGCGGCTTTAACCCACTGAGCCACCCAGGCGCCCCAGGTTTTGTTTTTTGAAGAGAAATTATAGTTAGGAATGTGAGGTACATTGGTACAAATTTCTCTTTGGGAGGGAGAAATTTGCTAATATCCATAAAAATGCACATGCACACACTCACTCAGCAATTTCACTGCTGTAACTTTAATATATAAATTTACAGCTATAAATTTGCCATCAACTTTATATCAATAAGACAAAAATCCTACCAGCAGTTTCATTTGGAAAAAGAAATCAGGAATTAAAATTCATTGTTATGCATACCATTTACATTATGTACATTAACATCAATTAAATTTTATATATACATAAATGTAGTTTGGGTGTATAGTATATATTATATGTATATGCACTTTAAATGTACTACATAACTCACACTAAGCAAGACATTAGATATAAAAAAATTGATAGAGCATATTTCTGGTCATTGAGAAACTGAGTTTAATGAGGTCCAAATGGAAATAACAGATAGAAAATTAAAAAAAAAAAAAAACTCTCCAGTGAATAAAGTAGAGTTGTTATATAGTTTGATGTCTTTGGCTGTGAAACATAGTCTAAGAAGACTTGAGTATGGGTGAATGTAAGGGAGTCTTGGGAGATGTAGCTGGAATGATAGACATGGTTCAGATCACGAAGTATTTTATTTGGCATGGTATTTGGTTTTTACCATTCAGACTATGGAGAAATCCTTGAAGAATTTCAAGCAAGTAAGTGAGATGATTATATCTGACTTTAGAAAAAAGATTCTGAAAGTTGTGTACAAAAGACTAGAATGCATAGATACTGCAAGAGGTTTTAGATAGAAGTCCAATGATATTAACAATGGTTTAAATTAAGGTCATACCAGTGCCAAGAAAGGATATAGAGGAGTTTCAAGAAAGAAATGGTCAAATATTTTACATATTACTAAAAGTACAAGCACATTATTAATTATAAAGTTATTAGGTACCCTTTTGTTTCAACAATACAGATTTATTAATGACATGGTAAGAACAATTTTATCAGTGGAATGGAACCACTTATCAGCTTCACATTAATTAGGGATGCCTGGGTAGCTCAGTAGGTTAAATGTCTGCCTTTGTCTCAGGGCTCAGGTCATGATCTCAGTGTCCTGCAATCAAGCCTGCATCTGGCTCCCTGCTTAGCGGGGAATTTGCTTTTCCCTCTCTCTGCTCCTCCCCACTGTTCATGTTCTCTCTCTCTCTCTCAACTAAATAAATAAAATATTAAAAAAAAGATTCGTATTGATTAACAAGTTATGGAAGTCTATCTATAAGCATAGACTCCTTTCTCAAGAAGTTTATCTGAACGAAAAGAAAGAAAATATTGTAAAATATTTAAAAAATAGAAAGAAAATATTGTATCTAGAATGAGCAAGTGACAAGTATTTTTATGTTTGGGGATGCTTTCAAAGTTTACTCACAGAGGGAACAGCATCAGGGGTCAATGACAGGCTGCAAATAAGGAAGGGATATATCTCTTGCTCTGAGATGAGGGAAAAGTGAGAGTGACTTATGGTTATACACTAAAGATTAGTGGTCACTGTTTGGCAATTAAAGATCAATGACCAGTGTCTTGTTTTTCTATGAGTCACAAACAGTTCTATTTGGTCACTGGGGAGTAGGAGGAAAGACAAGGTTGGGTTGATGTCCTTTGAAAATAGAGATCCAAGCATATTAATCATGTCTCCCTATTAAAAAAAAAAAAAAACCAAAAAACAAAACTTGTTTATTTGAGAGAGAAAAAGAGAGAGAGAGCGAGCCAGCATGAGCAGGGAAGAGAGGGAGACCTGCATGCCTGGTCAGGTGAATCCTGGGACTCTGCGATAACCATGTCTCCCTATTTAAAGTGTAAACTCTGTGAAGAAAGTGACAATGTCCTGCTTCTCTCTATCACTCATGTTTGGCCTGATAAGCACAATATCAAGCTAAGAAACACAGTTGGTGTATTTCCTTAATCATCCCAATCATTTAAAAGGTAAAAACAATGCATCAATGCTATCCATTCATATATGATGGCTCTTTATATCCCACCTAAAAAATCAGTTTATAGAAATTATGATAAAAAGATACTTAAGGATTATCTAAGTCCACCAAATATCCTAACTTACAGTCAAAAATCCATCTGATATACAGAGAAAAATCTATCTTAGCAAGATGTATTGTCAAGCATTAAGCTCCGTTCTTCCTATTTAAAAATCAATAAAAAAAATCACATTGCAGGAAATGTGATAAATATATTTATGAAAGAATAGTATCTTTTCATGTTAAAATAATATAGGTCATCCAAAATCTATAGCTATATTGATAAATAGATAAATCCACTGTAAATGTGAAATACTATCTGCTAAAGGCAATGGCTATAATTAGTTTGCTAAGTCTATTTTAGTTTTTCTTATTTTGATCATTTTTGCCCTTTATATTTCACCAGTAAAGCAAGTGTGACTTGTCCTCTACTGTAGTTCATAGAGAAAAAATGTTATTTTCATCTTCCCTGAAGCAAATCGAGTACAATCACAGCAGAAACGAAAAGGAAAATATAAAATAAAATAAAATAGAGTAACCATAGTATACATTGGCCTCTTATCAAAGGGAATGAAGAAAGAGTAATTTTTTTCTCACAATTATCTTTAAATTCCATTTTTTCCATGAAGTTTTCATAAAACTCTCTACTGTATGGGAATGTACGTTTGTTTGATTTTATGAGGTACTAGAATGAATATATATATATATATATATATATATACTGGTACAGCACCTTGCTATACCTATTTATTTTGTGCATAGATCATTTTCATGGACTAAAAGAAAGGCCAGATTTTACTTTCACTTCTTGTAAGATCTTAGTTTTATCAATTACCTTTATTGAATGTTCTGTTGAGAGCTTCCAGACATAGCAATAATATCTTTTTTTTGTTTATTTGGTTTTGGTATTTCAAGCAAAGGCATAGTAATGTACATAGTTTAGACTCATTGTTACTATTCTCTGCTGTATTAGTCAGGGTTTTCCAGAAAAACAAGACCAATAGGATATATAGAGATATGCACAAGAGGAGATTTACTGTAAATTGGCTTCTGTGATTATGGAGACCAAGAAGTCCCATGATCTGTCATGTATAAGTTAGAAGCTTAGGAAAGCCGGTGGTGTAATCCAGTCTGAGTCTAAAGGCTTGAAAGCCAGGAGGGCCAATGTGGGCAGAAGGATTTCACAGCTTAAGCAAAGAGAGCAACTTCTCTCTTCCTCCAGCTTTTTGTTCGATTCAGGCGCTCAACAGATTCAATGATGCCCACTCAAATCTATCTTTTTTACTTGGTCTGGATACAAATGCCAGTCTCTCCCAGGAACATCCTCATAGACACACCAAGTCATATTCTTTTCCTTTGCCGAGTCAAGCTGACATATAAGATTAACCATAACATCTGCCAATAGGAGTGATTGCCTATTTTAGGTCAGTGGGTCTTTCTGCTCTGTGTTGACAAACCTACTAACTTTACCAAGACTGATGAGAACTAGTTCTGCACAGTATATTGAAACTTGACTGCCCCACCCCACATATACACATAAACACATGCACACACACAGATACACACTGTTGTATTCCTTGGACTAGGCATTTTATATGAAATATTTTCTTTACTCCTCAGAAATTATAAGCTTATAAGGGAAATATTAACAACCAATGAATGGCATTTAAATAAGAATGAATAAATAGGGGTGCCTGGGTGGCTCAGTGGGTTAAAGCCTCTGCCTTCGGCTCAGGTCATGATCTCAGGGTCCTGGGATCGAGCCCAGCGTTGGGCCCTCTGCTCAGCAGGGAGCCTGCTTCCCTTCCTCTCTCTCTGCCTGCCTCTCTGCCTACTTGTGATCTCTGTCAAATAAATAAATAAAAATCTTAAAAAAAAATGAATGAATAAATGAGATGCCAACATTTCAATTATAAAAAATTAGAGTATAACAGTAATAGTAAACAACTGAACTAAAAAATTGAACCGTGTCTAAAGCAAATTTCAAGTCCGTAAACAAAATGTAGGAGAAACCTGCCAAATACTCAGAGAGAGAGAGAGGGACACAGGAAGAGAGAGAGAGAGATCCTTTAATTGTTGCCAACTGCCCCCAAAACACAAATAAGTTATGCTTTGAAATTTCAGGAATATTGGTGGAATCAACATGGATCTGATTCGTCTCAAATTAGACTGACATGGACTTTTGAGGAGAACTTGGTGAATCTTCAAATATATAAAGGGCTGGAGTTTTTCCTCTCTTTGTTTCCGGTTTTAGAATTTAATTTTGCTTTTAATTTCAGGGAAATAATTCTTATTTTTAAAATTTTTCTGAAGTTTTTATTTAAATTCGAGTTGGTGGGAGTCTGGGTGGCTCAATCAGTTAAGGATCCAACTCTTGATTTTTGACTCAGGTCATGATCTCAGGGTTGTGATATCCAACCCCGTGTCTGACTCAGGCTGGATGTGGAGACTGCTAAAGATTCTCTTTTTCTCCCTCTGCCCCCCTGCCACCCCCCACTCAGGCACTCTCTCAGACAGATAGATAGATAAACAAATAATAAATAAATAAATAAATTCCAGTTGGTTGACACATAGTGTAATATTAGCTTCAGGTGTACAGTAGTGATTCATGACTTCCATACAGTATCTGGTGACAATCACAAGTAAACTCCTTAATCCCCATCACCTATTTAATTTCAAAAAAGAGGGAGAAAGACTTAAGATAATATCCACCAGAAGCAAAACTTTGACCCTGTTTTGAACCTGACTAAAACTAACTGAAAGAAAAGGAAATGAATAACATTATGAGAGTGATTGTCAAAACTTAACGTTGATTAATTTGCTTTTATGGTATCGATACTAATTTTTCTCTGCGTAAGTGATCTTGGTTATTTTAAAATGTTATTGTATAAAATAAGCCATGAATAAGAACTCAAGTTTTGCTCCTGGTAGATATTATGTTAAGCCTTTCTCCTTTTTTTTGAAGTTTCATTTTAAAATAATTATAAACTCACAAAGAAGTTGCAAAAAAAATGTACAGGGAGGATGCATGTGCTCTTCTCCAAGCTTGTCTCTATTTGAGGCTCTTGCAAAATTACAAGACAATGTCAAGGCCAGGAAGTTGACATTGTTATAATCCATAGAACTTATTCATGTTCCATGTGCATGTTTTTTTGTGCACTCTGGTGTATGTGTGTCTATTTTGTAGTTCTATGAAATTTTATCATGTTAGTTTGATGTAACTATGTGTAATTATATGAAATTTTGTCACACCTATTTTCATGTGATGACTACCACAAACATGAAACACAACTTTTCCATCACCATGGTCTCCCTCATGCAATACACAAGCCTCCTTTTCAATGAATGTGTTTCTATGTTTATATTAAGTAGGCTTCAAGTGAAATATTATGTGACATTTTCATCACTGTAAGAATTATAAATCTTTATTATGCATTTGCAAAGAGAAAGTATATACAGTCATTCTTTGCCATATAACTATGTTCATTGTGACATAGAAAATGTGTGGCTTAATGACATTCATTTCAATGTGATAACTATAAGTAATTTCTTAGGAATTTCCAAGCCTGTTTTGGACGTCACTTGATTTCCCTTCACTTACATTATCTCACTATTATGGATTGTATTTGTGATTAAAGAAGAACAGAATGGGGGAAATTGTATAGTTGAGATCCTCTCAAACACCTGATTTGTTTCAAAGTGGTAGCCAGACAGTAGAAAAATGGTTAATCTATAATCACATGTACGAGTCTTTTCCTCACTGTTTCGTTATTTAGCATCATCAATTTCCTCCTGTAGCCACTGAAAGGAGCTAGAAAAAAATATCTAATTAAAAGTTTATGTCTTCATCATTACATCTCAGGTTAAAATGCTGTCTGTAGCACAATGTAAAGATAAGTGGTGCGGTTTTAATAAAGATTGTTTTTTTTTTCAGATTTGAAGCCATTTTGAATTCACCTGAATCCTTGATTGGGCCCCAATCCTTCTTCTCTCTTGTAAAACCTAAGTGGTTTTGAAGAGCATTTTTTCATTGTATATTTTATTTCTTTTAAATAAATTTTAAATACATGGTTGTAGGACTATGTATACTCTTACCGTAGGCAATTCTATACTAATCTTCTACTGACATGATTTCCAGAGGCTAAAAGAAAATAAAAGTAATTCTCCAAACTGTTAGAAAATCTGAAACTATGATGTTTAAGTAGATATAAATCTGCAAGCTATATTTAAAAAAATCCAACTGTAAATTCTGACTTGTCACCATCCAGGAAATTAGCAATCAATTCAATCAATATTTAACAGAAGGAGTTCACATTCTGTTTCTGTCTCTCAAAGTTGTGCTTTTATTTTCAAACAAACTTTACTCATAGAGTTATTAATGATATAAAATACAGAAATGCTTAGTTAATTTCCTTTTCTTTAGTGATTTCCAGTATCTGATTTTGAATGATAAAGGAAATTTAGTCATTCTACTGTTTCCAGATAGTAGGACTTAGCATGCCCACAAACACACACACACAATTGCCTAAGAACTTATTGAATTTAAAAACCTTAATAATTATACATTTTTGTGACTTTTAGTTGGCGTAACGGTGAGGTAGAATCTAGTGTTCTTTACGATCAGTCATACTAACAGCTTTGCTTATGTATTTTTAGTGTTATTATTAATATACATCCTCAAGTACTTTCATCTCTCCCTACAGTTTTAGATAGCATGTCGAATGGTGTGATGACTTTAAGAAAAAAAAAATATATATAATATCCAACATTTTCTCTCACTGATTTAAATATTTTTCCCCAATCCTTGGCTTTCTCATTTTTTAAATTTCTTTTTCCTTCCCCACTCAGACTACACTCTCCTTTTCTTCTTTTGATTAAGATAGTCTCCCATTAAGTGTGCCATCATTTGGCCTGAAACTTTATTGCCTCTCTTGCCTTATCAAACTTCCAGCAGGCTATTAACCCTGACTCCAGTTCTGAAAAAACTCTCCTTGTCTCTACTGCAATTTTGTCTCATTATCTATTTGATCATTTTACCCTATCATCGTTTTAATCAGTTCCACATAAAAGCTAATTTAAAAGTGGCAAAGCAGGGGCGCCTGGGTGGCTCAGTGGGTTAAAGCCTCTACCTTCGGCTCAGGTCATGATCCCAGGGTCCTGGGATCGAGCCCCGCATCGGGCTCTCTGCTCGGCGGGGAGCCTGCTTCCTCCTCTCTCTCTGCCTGCTTCTCTGCCTACTTGTGATCTCTGCCAAATAAATAAATAAAAATTAAAAAAATAATAATAATAAAAGTGGCAAAGCAGAAAGAGGGGATTCTGATGGTACAGGTATTTATTAAGGGTCCACGTAGTCTTCAGACCTTGCTAAAGTCTGTGGACATAGAAGAGACACATAAGTGTGTCCTTGTTGACGCTGATCTACACTACCATAAGTCATATCGTAAACCCTGTGTATAGTGTCCATGAATCCATTCATATAATTACCATCTGCTTTGCACATAGCACTTCAACTAAGTACCTTGGAATAACAATCTAAATAAATGGGTTTATAATGACAATATAATACAAAATAAGCATATATTTTCATCAAATGAATAATTTAAAATACCCATATAATAAAAAATAAGCATATATTTTTATCAAGTGAACAATTTAAAATACCCATAAAATCAGAAAGTAATTAATAAGAGGTAGTATCTGAGATTTTAAAAATGTAATCTCAGTTAATTCTCACAACACCTTAGAAAGTTTCCTATGGTTATAATCCACATTTATAGATGGAAACAACCGAACTATGCAGATTATACATCTTCATGTGGTATTCCAGGCTTGAGACCAACTCTAATTTTCTGACAACATCTGTGCTCATAACCAATATAAATTTCCTATTTTAAGGTGCAGAGAAGCAAAATATGGCAACCTCCCACTTAATAGAAATGGTTTTACAACATAATACACTATACAATAATAAGATGGGTTTTAGATGGAGATTAGAAGGCACAACAACAACTAGGCATATTTTACAACTGCAACCTGCGTTGCATTCCAACCTGACAGTCATTTAGCCTTTGCATCGCTACTCTCTATGGTAGAGAGCTCACTTCCCGCACTGCCAATGATTTCATTATTGGTCAGCCATGTCTTTTAATACACTCATTGATTCAACATAAATTTTGGGGGTACTTTTATGTGAAGGGCAACGTGCCAAGTACTAAAGAGGACATAATGATGTGTTAAGACATGGCTCTGTGTTCAAGAAGTTAAAGATCTATTAAAGGTTTTTATCATTTTTCCTAATTTGAGCAAAAATTTGCTTCCTAATTATTTTCATATGCCAATCCTTATAATGATTTCAAGAACAATGGATAATGAGTTACTGTATACTTTGATATGGCAGCCTTTCAAATACATGAAAAAAGCCATCTCTCCTTAGTCTTTTTTTTTTAAAGATTTTATTTATTTTTTTGACAGAGATCACAAGTAAGAAGAGAGGCAGGCAGAGAGAGGGGGGAAGCAGGCTCCCTGCTGAGCAGAGAGCCTGATGTGGGGCTCGATCCCAAGACCCTGGGATCATAACCTGAGCCGAAGGCAGGGGCTTTAACCCACTGAACCACCCAGGTGCCCCTCTCCTTAGTCTTATTCTTTTAAAAGCTAATAATTCTTGAATCCTTCAAATGTATTAACCCTCACCATCCATACAGCTCTCATGTTTATACAGTAAAATTTTTAAAATGTGGATTTTTAAATTAAATATAACAATCTAGATATATGCTGATTAATACCAAATTTAAAGAGAAATATACTTTCCATGGTCTCCACATTATACTTTTCTTAATGCAACTTAATTGTATAGTTGTATATTTGTACCATTTATATTATGTTTATATTTCATATTAATCTTATGGCCAGCTATAGACACAGGTCTTTTTTTCCTGAATTGTTGTTAGGTTAAGTGACCTCTTGAAATGTATAAAAATTTAGGAAATTCCATTTATTATTGTATGTTATCAAGTAGCTTAAATTTTATATAACTTGATAATTAGCATATTAGATAATTTTCAGTATTGACTATTTATTTAATATGCTTCTGTGATTTTTCAGATTTGTTATGAACCTCTTCAGTAACCTCATTTATATGGACATATAATTATGAGCAAATGCAAAATAATTTAGAATTCTCTCTATTCCCCTTTATAATTACAATTAGAGAAATAAAAAAAAAGAATTAAAAAGTTTTGAGGGATTTTTTCATCTTGTTTTATTTTTCTTTTTAGAAAATATTGAAGTGTGTGCTCTTTGCTATTTTTTATGGAAGTGATGAACTCGTTTGGGTGACAAAGAGTGTTTTGATAAAATAAGTAGCATAAAAATTGGGGCTGGAGAATCAAACTGAGGTTGGTTTACTTATATTTTCTGACTTTTATGAGTCTCAAAATATTACTTAATCAACAACTCTAGCACAGGATGAAAATAAAATAAAACAGAAAACCATTCTTCCTTCTCTTTAACCTTCACTGTTTCATGATCAGGTTTCAGGCACAGACACGTCCCTAATATGTAAATGTAAAGATCCATTTTTATACATTTCTGTGTATGATTTATTTTAGTGGTTTCAATGTAATCATATTTCCTCAGTAATAACTCAGCTGTTCAATGTTCTAAATCCAACTCAGTGTTTCAATCTCAAAGCTCTTATGGGAAAATATGTGCTAATAAAAGTAAGAGAACGTAAAAACCCATGAAAAGAAACAACTTCACAGTCCCCTGTTTTTTAGTAGAGGCGGTCCCCATACCATGTTTTGTTTCACCCTCTTCCAAGACAGGTCTTTATTAAAGATTTTAGTAAAATTAACAAAATTCATTAAAGGGTTTTTTGTTTTGTTGTGTTTGTTTTTTACACATATGATATTTATTTTGGATGTTGGAGGAGGATGCTGAAGGTGAGGGACCAAACCATATCCTCCATCTATATGTTCCTGAGCTAGAATAAGGAAATTTTAATAAGGTTGATGTCATCCAAAATCCCATACCTACTTCAGTAAAATATTTGTAAGAGGGTCAGTCTTCATAGGAAGGTGCAGCCCAGTTAGTAGCAGTTCTCTCTCTTTCAGTTAGAGGTAAGTTTCTTGGAGGCCACCTGGCTGTTGAAATTATGGATTTGAAGACTGAGGAGTCTAGCATTGTTTTATAACATGCTTCACCTACCCACAGTTCTTTGGTCTAGAATGTTCAATTTCACCAATAAGCACTATATTCTTACAATTCATATATATTTTTCTAAAACTCTAAAGATGATTTTTAACTTCTACAGCATCTCTATGATCATATTTTATTCATATATCAAATAAATGTTTACCCAGGACCAAGTCAGACAAACACTTTGCTAAGTATTAAGTAAACCCTGACAGACAAAAATCTTGATGGGCCTGGCCTAATGCAGCTAACAATTTAGTGAAAGCAAATATAAGTAAAAATAAGTATGAATTTATGTATTTTTGATATGTGCTTTGAGGAGAAATAAAAGAGAACCAAGTGGCAATTATGGTGAGGGGAACTTTTAGCAAAGAAGTGTTATTTAAGAACACAAAAAGCGTGAATGAGAATTAACCAGGCAGTACAGAGAAAAAGAATGCTCTCTACACAAGAATCATGAGTACAAAAGCCATGGGACAAGAAGAGGTTTTTGAATATCAGAATAATTGAATTATTATTGCTATAACTTTAAGTTTAATGGTTTATATGTTTGAAGTTATTAAAGCTATTTCTTTGGAAGGTAAAATTGAGTTATAACACTATTTAAATAATGATTTGTTTCCTTCACATGTGAATCTTTTTGGTATGCCTGATTGTTTAGTAATGATTTCATAGACATAATTAGATTGAACAAAGCTAACGGGAGAATTTTCCTAAGCTGGGCAATAATTTTGATAAAGTAAAACTCATATGTAATTCACTACCTTTGTATGGGTTTATAAGGGGTCTTTGTATGCTTTATAAGGAGTCAAGTGACTTTATTTTGTTTATGTTCTCAACAAGAGTTTCTAGTTCTCATACCCCATCAGATTCTATGAAGTGTTTAACCAAAATTATCCCTTAAGCAGTTGATTACCTAAGCTTCTTCTTTCGGTGGCGGCAGTTTTCATCAGCCCCTTGATTCAGTTCCAGCAAATGTGTCAGTCGTTCTCTGCAGCTACTCCTGATGTCTCTTACTAGTTCTTTCTGCTACTCCTGACATTTCCCATAGCCGTCAGTGGCATGGCTCCCTGGGGGTCACAGATCTCAGAAACTCTTACCAGAAGTTCTTCAGCAGTTCCTCCTGTGAGTCACGATGGGGTCTCTCTAACAGCCTATAATGGTAATTTTCTGCAGCGTGGTTCTTTAAAAACATACATCTGAAGAAGCTTCTTCAATTGCTTCACACTTGTGTTAGCGAAATAGAACTCTGGGTCACCAGCTGTTTCTCCTCTCATAGAGCCTTTAGAGAAGTTTCCATTCTGACAGTTCTTGACATGTGAAATAGAATATGGCATATCTGTAAACCGCCTACTGATCATACATTCAGTAAATTTGTCAACCTTCTTTATGGAAAGTGTCTAGCTAGGAAGCCAACCAATTTACCAACTGAATCTGAAAAGCAGAATAAATGTGCCTATAGAATAAGTGGGGAAACAATACCAAATTTTCTGATTTCTCAGATAATGTCACTGAGAGACTCACAGTCTGTTTCATTGCTTAAAGTTAAAATCAAGATTCAGCAGTGAATTATGAGGCAGGCTATCTGGGTGCTAGGAAGCTACCAGAGGAAAACTTAAATCAAATTCTCTCTTCCCCTTAAAAATAAATCTTGAAAGCTCCTTACAGTTAACATTGGCAGAAACATAGGAAGAAGTGACTTTGTCGTTTGCCTTTTGTGAATTTTCAGTACTAACCAGACAAAATGGAATAAAATATTAAGTGATGATAGGACAACTCTAGTATAAACCAAGGGGCTCTTCAATTTCACTCACACAATTTCAATTTCTAGGATCTGAGTGTTTTTCAGAACAGTGATGATAGGCCAGATTTTTCCCAGGATCTAACCACCCAAAACATTCCCTTTAAGCAAGTTTGAAAGCTGCGTTAACTCCTTCAGTGCAACAATTTTCCCAATACTACTCTGGTGACCTTGAAGGTGATGCAGCATTTCCATATATCTGACTTTCTTCAATTTGAAGGCACAAATCCCATCAGGCTTTTAGCTGCTGGAGAATTTGCTCATGTAAAATTGCTCCAGATGTTTCGAGTTTATTGCAACTTTGTACAAGGTCTAAGATCTATGTGCATATTTCCAGCATAATTGTTGCTTAAGAGTAGACAAGATAATCTTTAAAAATCTGATTCCCAATTAAAACATTCAGAAGATTTCTCATTAGGATAATGCCTAACTTTCTTAACAGGTTGTGTAATCATTTGTCTAGTTTGGTGAAGATTGTCTTGATTTAATTTTGTTATGTCAACATTATCATTAATTGTGCCCCTTTTACTCTTAAGATATGTCTCTATTTGGATGAGAAGTTACATAGTATCATTTTTATTGTGCCGTAAAAGACCTAGGATGAACTGACCCTGCCTAATGCTTCAGACCCATCTTCTATACCTTCTATCGCTCCTCTGCCTTCAGGTAATCCCTTCAGGCAATCCAGCTAAACCAAACTTCTTGTTATTGCCAAACGGTAAGATCCTCTCTCAACTTTGTGCTTTCGCTCGTAGATGGATCACCTTCCTCAATGCTCCCTCTCTCTGTGGATAACCCTACAAACCTCTCTCCTTTCTATGAGATTCTTACCAGTTTTTTGAAGAGAAGCTTCCCTGCCGTGTCTCCCTGGAATCTTCTATCTATTCCCCTGGTCAGTGGTGATGTCTCTCATAGCACTCTCCTTTCACCTTGTGTATGTTCCGTATCTGTCTCATGGAACATATATTGATTCTATATATCTGTTTACGGAACGTCTCTCCAGGACATAGCTGTTTTTGAAGTCAGGGAAGTTTTTCTTTGAACCCTAGTGCCCTAAGCCCTGGCATATCATTAAAAATTATCTAATTTTATACATGAGTAAGAAATGAATAAAAAAAAGAATGGACTATTGTTTATTTTAAAATGTATAACTGTACTATGCATTAATAATAAAAAGATTAATCTGATTAGTATCTAATTCTATCTAATCTTCTGAAAATAATTGCTTTTCATTAGAATAGATCCTGGCTTGCATTATTTTATAAGCTCAATGTATAAACATCTGGATTTATGTTCTGCATTGGATACTTGGAAACATTATTATTGACTTTAAACAAAGGGATTTTTTTCAAAACAAATTCCCTTGTTAGAATTTAAAACATAAGCTTATTTTCAAAGTGTTGACTACTATACTATTATCAGAATACAATTACCTTAAAGTGAGGTATATATCTTCAAAGATAAGTATATATTCAAGTACATGTCAATGTTACTTTTATCCATAAAATCCACAACTCTGACCATGTGTTTGAATATAAATCAAAATGATTTTTAGAGGATGTCCACATGGCCAGCTAGCATCATATAAGCTCTGAGAGTCATTTCAACTATCAGTTTCCAATCAACATAGTCCATCTGTCCCCAAGAAACCATATTGGGTAGCATGCTAGGGTATTAGTCATTTCAATCATACCTTCCTGTACATAGATTTCCCATACACAGACTTCAGGGAGATGTTTTAACAATCATTATGTTTTAATAAAGAGCTCAGAATTGTCTGCTACTCTGCATGTAGTCTCATTCAGTATTTTTCAGAATTCAAGCCTTTAAAAATAGCAACAATTAAATACGAGCTGTGGAAGTCTGTGATGTGATCTACCCAAGGGATAGATATATTTATCATATCTATTTATCTGTGTCTATATCTATACAGATAGACAGAATGATCTCCATCCCCTAGAACTTCACATCACAGATTCTCTCTCTCTATGAGTACCTACATATATGAATATGTCCATACAAATCTATCTCTTTGTACATATCCTCATTATAGATTTGTGTGTACATCTCTCCATAGCTAATTATCTTTAAATTCTGCTCTTTGGATTTTTTTGTTTCCATTTTATGAAGGAATAAATGAAAGTTAAGTGACGATAAGATAATTTTCCAAAGGCAGAATTTAAAAATAATAAAAATAACAAAACAGCTGAATTGGAATTCAAAATTGTTCATCTGCATTCATGATTCTATTGTATTTTCTCTACTATGTGAAATCATCTCTCCTATTTCCTATATAAAAATCATGATATTTTAATGAAGGTGAAGAAAAATATATAAATCAATTATTATTCTTAAGCCTAGGATTGTTTATAAACATATAAAGAATAGAGACTCTCATATATTATCATCATATACTCAAGGTATTAATTACTTACCCAAAAATATAAGGATTTTTTGAAAATTGCCTTAATATCCCTTTAATTTGATTCAAGATCTGAACAAATTATAGCTCTGTACATTGGATCAGCATGCTTAGAAATTCTTAAAAAATCAATTAGATATTATTTGCTCACACTACCCTACAGCACTTGAGTGAAACACAGAGGCAGATTGAGGAGGACTCAAAAAGCCTTAGAATATAGTGAGATACCATCTCACAACAGTCAGAGTGGCTAAAATTAACCAGTCAGGAAATGAGAGGTGTTGGCGAGGATGTGGAGAATGGGGAACTCTCTTATACTGTTGGTTGGAATGCAAACTGGCATAGTCACTCTGGAAAACAGTATGGAGGTTCCTCAAAAAGTTGAAAATAGAGCTACCCTAAAAGTTGAAAATGATCCGCAATTGCACTACTGGGTATTTACCCTAAAGATGCAAATGTAGTGATCCAAAGGGGCACATGCACCCGAATGTTTATAGCAGCAATGTCTACAATAGCCAAATTATGGAAAGAAACTGGATGTCCATCAACAGATGAATGGATAAAGGAGAGGTTTTATATATATGTGTACACACACACACACACACACACACACACACACACAATGGAATACTATGCAGCCATCAAAAAACCCCAAAATCTTGCTATTTGCAACGACATGGATGGAACTAGAGGACATTATGCTAAGTGAAATAAGTCAATCAGAGAAAGACAATTATGATATGATTTCACTGATACGAGGAATTTGAGAAACAAGACATAGGATCATAGGGGAAGGGGGAATAATGAAACAAAATTAAACTAGAGAGGGAGACAAACCATAAGAGACTCAATCTCAGGAAACAAACTGAGGCTTGATGGAGGGGAGGGTATGGGAGGGATAGGGTCGCTGGGTTATGGACATTGGGGAGGGTATGTGCTATGGTGAGTGCTGTGAACCGTGTAATACTGATGAATCTTAGACCTGTACCCCTGAAACAAACAATATGTTATATGTTAATGAAAAAATAATATACTTAAAACAATCAGATTCATCTTTTGTTCTGGTTAGAACAATGAAACTGTATTTGAGAGTTAATAAGTGGTGGATCTTTAAAAGTATCTTTACCCTTACCACAATATTTAATTTTTATCCTTGATTTCTCTTTGCTTCTTACTAATTTTTCATTTGTTTTATTGTGGAACTATCTCAAAATTACCAAAAATTTGACTGCAATTCAGAGTTTTGTTTGTTTGTTTTACTTTGTTTTGTTTTGTTTTGTTCTGAATCATTTGAGAAAATTTGCTGACATGATGTTACATCATCCTTGGTTTCTTTCATGTGTATCTCCTTAAACAAGTATATTCTTCTATGTAACCACAATTCTGCCATCAGAATCAGAAAAGTATCAGTGATGCATTACTAACGTCTAATCTTAAAACTCCATTCATGTCTCTCCAATTGTGCCAATAATATCCTTTATCACAAAAATCCAGTTCTAACTAGTGTGTTGTATTTAATCGCATTTAAGCTCCATCAATCTAGAAAAGCTCTTTACTTTCCCTGACTTTAACAGCCTTGACACCTTTGGAGGATTATAAGATAGTTATTTTGTAGAATGCCCTTCAGTGTGGGTTTGCTTGATGTTTCCCCATGTTTAGATACAGGTTATACACCTCCGGTAAGAAGGGACTTTTTTTTTTTTTTTTTTTTTAAAGATTTTATTTATTTATTTGACAGAGAGAGAGATCACAAGTAGGCAGAGAGGCAGGCAGAGAGAAAGGAGGAAGCAGGCTCCCTGCTGAGCAGAGAGCCCAATGTGGGGCTCGATCCCAGGACCCTGAGATCATGACCTGAGCCGAAGGCAGAGGCTTTAACCCACTGAGCCACCCAGGCACCCCAAGAAGGGACTTCTTTTTTCATCCTATCAGGTGGAATTGCTTCAATTTTCCTATTACTGAAGAGATCCCCTTAGATCATTTAATTCAGTTTCTGTGAAGCTCTTCCTTCTTTTCCCCTAATGTACACCAACATTCACTGTCCTGTATGGATACTCTCCTCACAGCGCTCATACTGTGACATCTCACATATAACTGACCCCATGTAAATGACCTCCTCACCTCAGTTGGGTTCAGACCCTCTCAACTGTGCTGCCTCACTGTATGAATGACCTTATACCTCTCAGACTCTGGCTTCTGAAATGGCACCTCTCTTATGCCATTTGCCTTTTTACCCCTTTCTGGTCTACTTCAAACACTCCAAGCTGACAGGCTTACCTGCATGGGCTTAATACTCTGCATTGATACTTTTTAAAATCTTTAAATAAGTTTTGACATCTCACACCAGAAAGTCCCCTATATGGAAGCCCTAATCTCTCTGCTTGGATTCTGATGCTCCAAATAAGACTGTCCCCTGTCCCATGAAAGCTCTCCTCCCTACACATGGACTCCATGATCCCCTATGCGGTCAACCCTCCACCATGAGGACACCCACCCCTCACTTGGGTCCTGACATCCCATTCTGGGTTTCCTTACCAATCAGATGCCCTCTCTGTCTCCAACAAGCTGAGCAGCTGCCCTTCTCATGCATTGTTCTCCTTGACACAATTAAACTCCACTGCATGATTTACTTCCCTGTATTGCCACCCTCATCACCCTTCTCAAGCTTCTACACTCTGTGCCAGCCCTTCCCCCTGGCACACTGAATGATATTCTTATCCCATTCGGGATCCAGCTGCTTGTGCTGGGGAGCCATCTTATATGAATATTCTTTCATGATGCACAGGTTCCGTTACTGTCTACTAGGTTGCCTCTTGTGTAGAAGGCTTGCACACTAACTTGTGCTCTAACACCCCATGCCAAGCTATGCTTCAAAGCCTGTTGGTGGACACTTTCTCAGTCTGCCTGTACTCTGACACCCAGCTCTGTACCACCTCTGCTCCCCATACCTTCATGCACTGATGCTTACTCTAGTCCATCTAATTATTTTGAATTGAATTGTTGGGAAGGGAAGGGAAGAGGAAGAGGGAGAAGAAAGGATGAATGTTCACTTCTAATTCCTCTATTTATGTTACACTTTATTTAAATTCATAAAATAACTTAAACCTTATTTTAAAATTACTCTTGGGAAAAATAAGAAAACAAACAACTTGGATTTAAGTGAGCTATATAGAGAGACTCAAATGCATTACCATGATGTTCAACAATTTGTGTCAGAAAAACCTATTTATCAGAATAATGCCTTACAAATTTATGGTTCCAAAGATGATTCAGATTTAAGTAAGGTTCTCTTGGATAAAGGCCAGTTTTCCTTTTATATCTTTAAACCCTTACCTCAAATTTCTTAAAAAAGTCACAAGTTCAACTTCCACTTCATGGTATTTACTCATGTGACACTGACAAGAACTACTGATTTAAGACCAAAAGCAGCGATAAGCAGAATGAAATAATTAGTGATAAGCAGAAAAAGATAATTATCCTGAACATTTCAAATATCATCTCTTTCAAGACCTACTGGATCAAATGCTAATTTTTTCTTTAAAAAAATTAAGTTTGCATTTTATCCACTTGCAGAAAGAATACAGGCCCATTAAGTGTCATTCTATAATGGAAATGAAAGGTCATAACTAAATTGTAGAAGGCTTTTATCCGTTAATGTGCAGATAGCAGGAGCACCTGCTCCATCACTGCTATGAATCAGCATGAGAAATTTGCATTAGACTGAAATGACAGCAGATTCCAATTCAACATGTTGAGACCTATCCACAAATTTTATGTATTTTTGTACAGAGAGGCATTAAATGTTCAGGAAAATAACTTGAATTCTAAGAATATTAAGAATTCTACTTCTGAGATCACAACTGTCTCCTCTCAACTCTCCACCGATAAATATAGTCTGTCTCTATTTCAGCGCCTTCCATCTCCCTCTTCCATAAACACATACCAATATATGTTCCTTAGAAACATACTGTTATGTTTATTTATTGGTGAAAAAAATAGAGCGTAGTGGTGGAAAGTAACAAACAATTCATGCTTACTCTTGTTTGATATTAAATGTATACTCTTGGACTTTTATGCTCTCGTTCTAATTTTTAGGATTAACCCTGAAGGTGATCTCAATTTTGCACTATCACCATAGGCTCTCTTCCAAATTTGATTCATATTAAAATGTCACATTGAGACCGTCATTGTCCTCTGGTCACCACTATTTTGGGATTCTGCACTTTCCTTAATTCTCTGCTCTCTTGTTAATGACATTAAATCTACCAGTTGCTCAAGCCAGAAATTCCATTATTCCCATTCTC
Source organism: Martes martes (assembly GCF_963455335.1). Lineage (NCBI taxonomy): Eukaryota > Metazoa > Chordata > Mammalia > Carnivora > Mustelidae > Martes > Martes martes. Next base: position 186,644,651 of record NC_137889.1, read on the forward strand.
ACGGCTGATCAGTCATCAAGGCCTCAGAACCTTAAAATGCTTCTAAAAATCCACCTGTTCCTCTATATTTTACTTCTGTGTCCTGGCCAATTGGCTCCACTTGTCAGCTGGAAAATTTCCTGAATGATCACTCTGTTTCTACTATTTTCTCTTTGAAATCTACTGTCCATTGGAAATACCCCTAAAACATAATTCTCATTATTTTAACTAGTACAAGTTTTCCAAGGTAGCTTACAAAATAAGTCTAGAAGCTTAGCATCACATTGATGCTCTGCTATCTATGCTATTAAATATTTTATTCTCTGTGGCTTTTCTACCTCCTGCTAGACCTGCACCCTAATCAAGCTGCAGTGGGCAACTAGCTTCATGCCTTTGTCCATTATCATACATCAAAGAGCACCAAAAGGACTTTTTTTTTTTTTTTTACTAGAAATAACATTGGTGCTTCTTTAGCACTTCTGTAATGATTTTGTTATAATATTTATTAGTCTATCTTGCATTAAATGTATTTCTTAATATGACTTTCTCATTAGGATTATTATTATTTCATCTTTATAACTTTCCCCTCAAATATCTATAATGGCGAATCAGTCATCTCAAATGTTTAATACATATTGAATTATAAAATATAATTATGGGATTTATGACAAAGGTGATCATGCACTGGGATGCAGAATGGATAGACTTTTTAGTAAGTGGTACAAGACAAATAGATTTCATGTAAAGAAAAAAAAATTCACTCCTACTTCATAATATAAACAGCATATTTGGTATAGATTGCAGATCTCAGGGTAAGAGTAGAGTAATAGGCTTAAAAAGAAAGCACCAGAGAAAATCTGCATAATCATAAAATAGGCAAAGATATATTACAGGATACAATAAACACTATCTATAGAGATTACAAAATTATATATTGAACTGTGAAAAGACAACATTAAAACAATGAAAAAGCAAATAACAGACATGGAGATGACACTTGCAATCCATACATCTGATAAAGGATTTTATACTAAATTAAATAAGGAACTACTACAAATTCAGCTAAGAACAAAACACGCAACCTAACAGAAGAATAGACAAAATACTTGAATAGGTATTTCACAAACAAGGATATTGTAAGGGAGCTGGAACTAAATTTTATTATTCATTGTGGGAATGCACAAGAGTATGGCTCAAAATACCAAGTTCAAACGAGGTGAAACAAAGAACTCTCATGTATACCGCTAAAGGGAGTATAAAATCATCAACCATTTTGGAAAAAAATGTTGGTGATATTTGAAATGGGACTATTTCTCACTTAAATAATGGGATATTAAATATTTCCAATTATAAATAATGCTGGGAATTCTACTCCAAGGTTTACACCTAACAAAATATCACCTAAAGAATAGCAGAAGAATGTTCACAAACAGTATTCACAGTAGTCCCAATCTTGAGATTGCCCAAATGCCACCAGTGAAAATGAGATAAATTGTGATGTAATCACACAGTTAAATGACATATACCAATGACAATGAAAAAACCACAGCTACATACAACAGTACAGATGGATCTCAAAACAAAATGGGAATAAAAGAAGCCAAAGAAGAACTTGGATGATTCAATATGTGTAAAATTAGAAACAAGAAAAATAAAGCTTTTACAATATATCCAGAGGTTGGTTCCCTTTAGGGGAAGGCTGCAACTAGAAAGTGGCATGGGGAGCATTTTGGGATACTAGTTATATTCTGTATTGCTTTAATTTTAGGTGTTTTGTTATTTTTTATTGTTTTTATCTGTGTATGGTTTACAGAGATGTGTTCAGTTTTCAAAAATTCATAAGACTGTACACTTATGATTTCTATGGCTTTCAATATGTGTGGTATATCATAAACATGTTTTAACATTCTACAGGAAAAAATTGCTTACATGTATATAATTATCTAAAATATATAAATAGATACTGGTCTGTGAAAATATTCTATTACTATAATTACAAATTTTAGCTATATGTTTCCATCAAAAATTAGGAAAGTGGAAATGGTGAGGAAGGAGTTCCAGGAGAACTGGAATGCCATTCTAAATATTTGAGATGTGTATTAACACTGTGGCATATCTTACCTTCAAGGAAAATGAGGCATGTTCCTGTTCTTTAGTTAACTGTATCTATACTGCAGGCCTAAAAAATAAATTGGTAAATAAATAAAAAAATAAACTGAAATCTTAATCTCAACATCATTTAATGACCTAAAGTATATATGATATACTCTAGTTACTTTAATGCTTTTAGTCTTAATTTTGTCTTTGAACCTTAAAAACCTTATCTATTGACTGATAACATAGAGTCTGGAAGTTGACCAATAACCAGGAACATTTTATCATTATTTTCTTGAGAAAATAAACAATAAGAGTATATTAATTTATCTACCATTTTTCTATATTTGGTTTCAAAGATTTCTTGAATTAGAAGTTGTTGACTTTTTCCACCTAAATATCAATTAAACTTTTTAACTTTATAGTGAATTTGTATGAAAATGATGATACATGAGTTCGTAAGATAACATACTGAAAAGTTAAGACAAATATACCCCAGGATTTAATCTCCATAACCAACAGTACACCACAATGAAATGCAAGAAAAGATGTTCAGAATCAACAAATGACAGATATTAACAGTAATAATAAAATACAAGAGGTACCATTAAAATATATCCTTAAAATAATAAATTAAGTTGTACTCATAATTGATATTTATTTTCTTTAAATGCAATTAACCAATATACTGTACATCATTAGTTTCAAACATAGTGTTCAACAATTCATCATTTGCATATAACTCCCAGTGCTCATCACATAACATGCCCTCCTTATCCTTACACAAGTCAAAATAGTTAAAATTAACAAGACAGGAAACAACCAATGTTGGTAAGGATGCAGAGAAAGGGGAACCCTCTTATATGTTTGGTGGGAATGCAAGCTGGTACGGCAACTCTGGAATAATATGGAGGTTCCTTAAGAAATTAAAAATAGAGCTACACTATGACCCAGCAATTGCCCAACCAGGTATTTATCTCAAAGATAAAGCTGTAGAGAGGTTAAGGGGCACCTGCACCCCAATGTTCATAGTGGTAATGTCTGCAATAGCTTACCTATGGAAGGAGCTGAGATGTTATTCATAATTAATAGATTGGGAGTATACCGAAAAATAAAAAATTCAGAGAAATACTTTTTATTATACATCCCGAAGTAATTTTCCTCAATTTTTTGGTCCACAAAAATATTGTTTTTAATTTTCTACTATTTAACCACTTTATTTTCTATTAGTTTCAAAGTTATCAAAAAAGCATATTAATGTCCCTTACAAAGGAAGACTCCTAAGAAATTAAAGATTCTTTTCCATCTAGAAGTCAACTGGGTGATTAATACTTTTATTTTACTATATAATTTGGACCTAAGAATTCTAATAATCCAGAAAATGGGGTCTTAGAGGAAGAGAGAGATAAGTTTAAACCAGTTTAGCCACTTCAGGTAAATTTACAATCTTCTGGATCTCTGTATGTCTCAGAGAGTTGTATATGTTCACAGTTGTGTGTGTGTGTGTGTGCGCGCGCATGTGTGTAGTGTGTGTGCATACATATATACTTCATGCATTATCCGAAAACCTACATAAATATTAGCATGGATCTTTTAGTAATGGAGAGAATCCTTTCTTTATTATTTGCCCTTTTGATGATACAGCCTGAAGAGTATTTTTTAGTGTATGCCTAACCCAGAAATGATGGACAATACATAAGAAAATAATAATAATCATCATCTGACTTACTAAACTTTTAAATTTTAGCTCCAGGTTAGCTGATAGTATATTAATATCTAGTGTAGCTTACTTAGAACTCTAACTGCTTATAAAAATGGTCTTCCCATTTTTCATCCAAACAAAATTTATTTGCTACTTTTACCAAATTTTACCCTAGATTATAGGTTCCAAGTTAATGAAAGCAAATTCTAGTTGAAACACAAACTAATTGTGTGACTGTAGGGGAGTAGCTTAATTTCTCTGAATGAATGTATGTGGTTAGCACTATGCTAAGCATTTAACGTCACTGAACCTCATTTTATTAATCGGTAAAACACCAATAGTAACAATTAGGATGTAAATTTTTTTTAAAAACATTCAAAATCAACATTATCAAGGTAGCTATTATCATTAATATGTTTAGCCTTCAAATATTTTCTCTTATTTATTTTTCATTGGCATGTGAAATATATAATAGAATGCCTAAGAAAATGAATGAATATATCTAAGGTACACATTTAAGAAATCATAGGTGTGCTATTAGATACCCTATTTTCTTCCCTTCATCCTAGTACTCAAAATACTCACTGAATACTTATCAAATTCTAACTGTTGTGCCCAGATACTAGTACTATCAAAATAAAAATAAAAAATTCCAAGTATAATAGAGAAATCAGACAAGTCAACTAAATGTTGTAGTGCACTATGACAATTGTTATGATAGAATTATACGTGAGTGGCATGGCCATGGGGTGGTTATCAGAAATTGTCAAAGGGAAGTGAGTTCATCAGGGAAGATTTCTCAGAGGATGAAATGCCTCAAAAAGCAAGTATGGTGTTGGCTGTCTTTTGAATGTGGAAACAATGACCCAAACCCACAGTGGTTTGAGGTTAGAGGAAAAACTCTGTGTAAGTGGCACTGGATTCAGTCTTCTTCTGTATGGAGATTGGTCATAAGTGCTAGTAGGAAGGTCAACAGAGGTCAAGTCATTTAGAGCATCTTTTCTCTCATGTTAAAGAGTTTGTACATTTATCATTAGATAGCAAGAACCCTTAAGGAAGACTGAATAACTGGGTGTTATGAATATATGAATATGTGAATATATATATATATTCACATATTCATATATATTCACATATATATGAATATATATATATGAAGGAGAGAAAGAGAGAGAGAAGGGGAGGGATAGAGGGAGAGGGAGAGAGAGAATCTTAGGCAGGCTCCACACCCAGCACAGAGCCCACCATGGGGCTTCATCATATGAGCCAAAATCAAGAGCTTAACCAACTGAGCCACCCAGGCACCCTAATCATATATGCATTTTAAAGTAAGATACATCACAGAAAAAATGTTCTAGAGTTTATAGATGTATAAATCCTTTCACAGTGTATATGTGTGTCAAATCATCATATGTACTTCAAATATCTTACAATTGGTTTGTCAATTATACCAACAAAACTAAAAAAAAAATAATAAAATACAAGGGTTTAAACAAATGCTGTTTTAAAGGAAATTTTAAAAAGGCATGGACAGTTTTGTTAAGGAATTAGCTGTCAACCATAAGCAGAAATGAAGGATTAAGAATATTTTTAAAGAAGATTGTCCAAGTTATCAGATTCCCATAGCTGAAAGAAATTAAAGGAGAAAGAAACAAAAAATAACAAATATAGCATTAGACGTAATTGATTTTTTCCTTCATGAATGAATACCTGTTTTACTACTGGATTAATAATAAACCATAGATGGCAATCATGGACTTAGTGTGCAACTCTTTTGAATATCCTGTTGTGCTAAAAATGTAAATATATAACTAATATCACAAGCACTTGTATGCCATATGTTCTCACTACTGAGAATTCAAAATAAAAGTACTGTCTTGATCTCTGATGAACAAACTTTTGTCTACATGACAGATGAGAACTAGTTGCCTCTTGGGTAGTTCATCCTAAATTAGTTCATCTTAAATTTATGAACTAATTGTATTCTCTGTAAAATTATGGCTCCTTGTCCAAATAATATTAGTCAATTTAAATGAATAGATTTTCCTCCTCTTCGACTCTTGAGAGAATAAAATCAGTCTTTTCAGATAGAAAAATAATGCAAACATAGTGATGAAACATGAAAAATATATTGAGAGATTTTCCTGTTTTGCATGTTCAGGAAAAAAAATCTAAAACAATCACTTGTTTTCTTGAATTACTTCAGTATTTCTGAAAAATTATAACTTGGTGACTCATAAAATATATTTGCAATATACAATATAAAAATGTTAGGTTATGGAAAAGTAAGAACGGAATAAAATCATCTGGTATGCTAAGAACTGACATGAAACTTAAATTATTTCCCTTACCTCTCTATGAAATAAGATCACAAAGGGTTGTAAAAATCCATGGAAAATATCAAAGTACAGGTCAGCAGAGCTGAGATATGACAGGTAAGAGGCAGATGAAATGATACCTCTGAAAAGACCTGTTCTTTTAACAAAATCAGACCAGTCATCTGGTTCCATATAGATATCTGAATAAGAAGTCAAAAAAAGGGGTGCCTGGGTGGCTCAATCTAGCATCTACCTTAGGCTCAGGTAATGATCCCATAGTCCTGGGATCAAAGACAGCATCAGGCGGGGCGCCTGGGTGGCTCAGTGGGTTAAAGCCTCTGCCTTTGGCTCAGGTCATGATCTCAGGGTCCTGGGATTGAGTCCCACATCGGGCTCTCTGCTCAGTGGGGAGCCTGCTTCCTCCTCTCTCTCTGCCTACTTGTGATCTTTCTCTGTCAAATAAATGAATAAAATCTTAAAAAAAAAAAAAAAAGACAGCATCAGGCTCCCTGCTCAGCAGGGAGTCTGCTTCTCCCTCTGGCCCTCCTTCATCTCATGCTCACTCTTTCTCTTTCTTTCTCAAATAAATAAAATCTTAAAAAAAAAAAAAAAGCCAAAGGGGGGTCAAAATCATTATAATATTCAGGCTCTTAATTTTTTACCAGTTTGTTGAGGCAAATTACAGCTTTGCTGCTTTAGCTTGTAATTTCTCCAATAATAAGCATATATGAGTATGTGTTATTTTATGTATTTTTACTCGAACTTCTATAAATTATCTATCCATATCTTTATATATTTTTGTTTTTTATAAAAATGCAATTTTAATCATATTAAACAGGTTCTTTCATCATTCTCTTTTTCCTACTTTTTTTTTGTGGTTCTTCTTCATCACAAATTTTTCCATAAAAATTTTAAAGTGTTCATTGACATAATTCTAAGACCATCTATCCCACTGTCTTTCAATGATACTTTTAAATTCAGCTTTCTAAATCCATCTACAGTGGTTGACCTAAGCAGGTGTTCCACTTCTTAGGTTAATTGTATTATCATTTTGCTAGGAAGCCAACTTTTCCATTAGTTTCTCAAATTCCATGCTATATTGGATATCTGTGCTATTCCAACCAGTCCTCTTATTCAGGGACAACAAAATCATCCAGCACCTTCTAAAAGTTGACAGATGTTTTCCTCACTACAAATTGTCTTCAAACACAGAAAGTTGTCTTTGTGAAGCTTATGTCCCTTCTCATGAAATGGTGGGTGGCAAGTACTGGGTTGGAGCAGTGAAACAGTCTCAGCCTCTTTGTGTCAATTTTTGGCAATTCCAAAGAATCCTCCCAGGTCCATAGCTCCACATAGGATTGGCTTCAGCCTCAGTGGCAACTGCATTATGGTTCAGCTTCTCCTTCTTTCCACTTTCTCCTACCGTCCTTACTTCCCTGCACTTACTTGCATGTTCTGAGATACTCTTAAATGAACCACCTGTGCACAACTCTCAGTCCCAGAGTCTATTTCTAGGGAAATCAGTCTAAAACATTTGGAGCCTGGAGTGGTCTTAAGAAATAGAATCTAATATGGGATTTTGGAGATAGATCACTTACTATGCATCTTGCAGTGAGGATCTCATCTTGATACATGGAGGAGGAATCTCACCTAGCAACTGTTAAAACTTTTATCAGTGGAGATGGGATAATAGTATAAAGAGATGTACCAATATCTACAGTGATATTAGCTCCTGATAGGCATGCCAGGGAATGTTACCGATAAGGAAAATTGACTTGAAATGACTGTTGCCAAGCAACACAGACTTACTGAAGAGAAATTATCACCAGTTCAAGCCAGGATGTCTTGAAAGGCAAGAGTCAAGGAAATCCCAATCTCCTAAAGAGAAGGCTAGGCTCAGGATTAAAATCTAAATGTAATAGATCTTTAGAGAATTAATAATTCTTAGTTCTAGCAGGCCTCTGATGTCAAAATCAGGATCTAACAGAGAAGGGGTGAAACCCTTAGACTTGGGTTGAAGATACCTGGCAAGATCCAAATGAGAACATTAACCTTACAGATTCCCCAGGAATAGATTGGCCTGAAATATAGTTTACTGTCCCTTCAAAAGATAGAATTTACCTGCTCTCCACTTTGCTACTTGACAGCTACAAATTAGGGGACCACAGGAAAAGTATTTTTTAGAAACCAAATGAGGGTACAGATGAGTTAAAGGTATTATATTAGATTTTCTGTTACTATCCTGGCACCTACTTCCACTTCCCTTCCTGGAATCCAGAACAATAACAAGTTTCAAATACTTTCAATGCCTTCCTCAGGAAGTACCAGGACTGCTAAGAAGGGTTATGTACTAGTGTTTGAGATAACTGCAGGGCCTGGCTAATATGTGTCTGTAGGAGATGAGAAAAGATATATGGAGCTAAAGCTGCACTTCAAAAAGTAAAGAGGAATCAAGATGGGTAAGGAAGAGTTTATCAATAAGAGAGCATCACCCATGGATTTATCTTTGTCAAGGACAAATAGTGCTTTCAATATGGATCTTGGGAACTTGGAAAAAAATATTTATCATACTAAGAAAAGTTGAAATATAAGCATGCTGGTGGTTGATGGAGAATGGGATCAAAAAGCTCTGAGATGTGAGCATACCAGAACAGGTACACTCTAGAAGGCTGGGACAACCATCAGGTGTCAAAGTTCTGTAAGAGAGAGTAGAGGAGCGAGCATCCATTTACCATGATGGTAAGGAGTGTATCAGTATCACTGAGCAGCTCAGTGGTGACTACTCTCTGGAGGCCATGGCTGATAATAGGAGCTACTGTTGTAAGACTGAATTTCCTGATAGCAAAGGAATGATAAAGCCTTAAATAAAATAAACCAGGTGGTAGCACTTATCTATCAGAAGCAAAGTGGTTACAAATATTATAAAACAGCAAAATCAGAGGGTAACCATTAGGGTCTGCCATGCAGAAAGACATGAAATCATTAAAAGGACATGGCAATCCCCCAAGGCAAGACAGATGGATAGCCAACAAGAGTACTGTTTACTTTGTATAATGAAAAGACATCAAGGATGAATGGTCAGGAAGCTGAAAACTCCAGTGGCAAATCACTGTCCAGCTATGTTTTTAATCTGAGTTATTTCTCCAATCCGGAACCCTTTGGACTAAACAGGCCGTTTTGACATACCCTGCAATACCATGACATATACACTGAAAAGTTATTACCTTTGTCTTTCCACAAATGGATTTATGGAAATGTACTCAAGTAACCTTTCATTAAGGAAAAAGAGAATACCCAGATCTTTCAGAAATTATTAGGTGAAGATACTGATTTTACATTGTTGGCTAGGATACACAATGCCATTTGGATCTCCTATTAGATTCATGTCACATACAAACATACAAAAGCCTGGTAGTTAGAAGTCATGTACTACCTCACACTTAAACAAGCAGTGCCCCTAATTGTAGCTGCTTTATGGAAAGTGGCATCTTTTTTTTTTATTTAATTTTATTTTTTTCAGTGTTCCAAAATTCATTGTTTATGCACCATACCCAGTACTCCATGCAATACATGTCCTCTATAATACCCACCACCAGGTTCACCCAACCCCCCATCCCCTCCCCTCCAAAACCCTCAGTTTGTTTCTCAGAGTCCACAGTATTTCATGGTTTGTCTCCCCATCCAATTTCCCCCAACTCACTTCTCCTCTCCTTCTCTCAATGTCTTCCATGTTATTCCCTATGCTCCACAAATAAGTGAAACCATATGATACTTGACTCTCTCTGCCTGACTTATTTCACTCAGCATAATCTCTTCCAGTCCTATCCATGTTGCTACAAAAGTTGGGTATTCATCCTTTCTGATGGAGGCATAATACTCCGTTGTATACATGGACTATATCTTCTTTATCCATTTGTCCATTGAAGGGCACCTTGGTTATTCCACAGTTTGGTGACTGTGGCCATTGCTGCTATGAATGTTGGGGTACAGATAGCCCTTCTTTTCACTACATCTGTATCTTTGGGGTAAGTACCCAGCAGTGCAATGGCAGCGTCATAGGGTAGCTCTATTTTTAATTCCTTAAGGAATCTCCACACAGTTTTCCAAAGTGGCTGCACCAACCTGCATTCCCACCAACAGTGTAAGAGGGTTCCCCTTTCTCCACATCCTCTCCAACACTTGTTTACTGTCTTGTTGATTTTGGCCATTCTAATTGGTATAAGGTTGTAGCTCAATATGGTTTAGATTTGAATCTCCCTGATGGCTAATGATGATGAACACTTTTTCATGTGTCTGTTAGCCATTTGCATGTCTTCTTTGGAGAAGTGTCTATTCATGTATTCTGCCCATTTTTTGATGTAATTATCTGTTTTGTGTGTATTGAGTTTGAGGAGTTCTTTATAGATCTTGGATATCAGCCCTTTGTTTGTAGAGTCATTGCAAATACTAGCTCTCTTTACACATTAAAGAACTGGAAAATCAACAACAAATTAAGTCAGCCCCGCACACAAGAAGGAAAAGATTAATTAAGATTAGAGCAGAAATCAATGAGATAGAAACTAGAGATACAGTAGAATACATCAATAAAACTAGAAGCTGGTTTTTTGGAATAATCAATAAGATCAATAAACCATTGACCAAACTATCCCAAAAGAAAAGACAGGGGACCCAAATTAATAAAATTTGAATGAAAAGGGAGTGATCACAACTAACAACACAGAAATAGAAACAATCATCAGAAATTATTATCAACAGTTATATGCCAATAAACTAAGCAACCTAGATGAAAAGGATGCATTACTGGAAACCTATAAACTTCCAAAACTGAATCAGGAAAAAAATTGACAACCTGAATAGACCAATATCTAGTAACGAGATTTAAGCAGTGATCCAAAACCTCCCCAAAAAACAAGAGTCCAGGACCTGATGGATTCCCTGGAGAATTCTACCAAACATTTCAAGAAGAAATAAAACCTATTCTCTTGAAGTTGTTTCACAAAATAGAAACAGAAGGAAAACTTCCAGACTTCTTTTATGAAGCCAGCATTACCCTGATCCCCAAACCAGGCAAAGACCCCACCAAAAATGAGAATTTCAGACCAATATCCCTGATGAATATGGATGCCAAAATTCTCAACAAGATCCTAGCTAATAGGACCCAACAGTACATTAAAAAGATTATCCACCATGACCAGGTGGGATTTATCCATGGGATGCAAGGGTGGTTCAACATTTGCAAATCAATCAATAGATAGAACAAATCAATAAGAGAAGAAAGAAGAACCACATGGTCCTCTCAATTGATGCAGAAAAGGCATTTGACAAGATATGGCATCTGTTCCTGATTAAGATGACTCAAAGTATAGGGATTGAGGGAACAATCCTCAACTTCATAAAATCTATCTATGAAAAATACACAGCGAATATCATCCTCAAGTGGGGAAAAGCTGACAACCTTCCCTTTGAGATCAGGAACATGACAAAGATGTCCACTCTTGCCACTGTTGTTCAAGATAGTACTAGAAGTTCTAGCAACAGCAATCCAACAATGAAAATAAATAAAAGGTATTCAAATTGGCAAAGAAGAAGTCAAACTCCTTCTCTTTTCAGATGACATGATACTTTATATGGAAAACCCAAAAGACTCCACCCCCAAACTACAAGAACTCATACAGCAATTCAGTAATGTGGCATGATACAAAATCAATGTACAGAAATCAGTTGCTTTCTTATACACTAACAATGAAAATACAGAAAGGGAAATGAGAGAATCGATTCAATTTACTATAGCACCAAGAAGCATAAGATACCTGGGAATAAACCTAACCAAAGGGGTAAAGGATCTGTACTCAAGGAACAGAACACTCATGAAAGAAATTGAAGAAGACACAAAAAGATGGAAGAGAATTCCATGCTCATGGATTGGAAGAATGAACATTGTTAAAATGTCTATACTGCCTAGAGCAATCTATATTTTCAATGCCATCCTGATCAAAATTCCACTGGCATTTTTCAAAGAGCTGGAACAACAATCCTAAAATTTGTATGGAACCAGAAGAGACCCCGAATTGCTAAGGAAATGTTGAAAAAGAAAAACAAAACTGAGGCATCAAGTTGCTTGAGTTCAAGCTTCACTATAAAGCTGCGCTTATCAAGACAGCATATGGTACTGGCACAAAAAAGGACACATAGACCAGTGGAACAGAGTAAAGAGCCCTGCTATGGACCTCAAGTTTATGGTCAAATACTCTTTGACAAAGCAGGAAAAAAGTATCCAGTGGAAAAAAAGACAGTCTCTTCAATAAATGGTGCTGGGAAAATTGGACAGCTACCTGTAGAAAAATGAAACTCGACCATTCTCTGACACCATACACAAAGATAGACTCAAAATGGATAAAATACCTCAACGTGAGGCAGGAATCTATCAAAACCCAATGGAGAACATAGGCAGTAACCTCTTTGACATCAGTCACAGCAACTTCTTTCAAGATATGTCTCCAAAGGCAAAGGAAACAAAAGTGAAAATGAACTTTTGGGACTTCATCAAGATGAAAAGTTGTATCTTTTTAAAGAGTAGTTTAACACAGCCTTTGACACATGGTGTGTTGAAACTGATCAGGCATATGCAGTCTTTTACATTCCTTTGAGGAAGGATGAAAAAGAAGAATTCACATTTATATGTGATGGACAACAGAATAAATTTATAGTTTTGGCCTAGGAATATATTGTAAAATATCCAAAGAGGCTTGGACTATAATGGACAATTCACAGAAAATCACTCTGACCCATGAATCAGACTAGAGTACAAGAATTGGCAAGTACACTGGAAGGCTTGGTAAGACAAAGATTTTTGAGAAGGTGGGAAATAAACATTTTCAGCTCAGAGGTACATCATACTAGTGAAGTTTTTATGGGTCTGGTGGTTTGGGGCTTGCTTCACATCACCCACCAATGTATAGAACAAATTATTGGAACTCTTAACTCCTAAGAAGGAAGTTTGTAGTTAAAAATCCATACCGGGTTCTGGAACATATTCCAAATCGGATAATACTGTTTGACCTATTTACTAGATGAACTATAAAGCTACCAGTTTAGAAGGGGGCCCAGAGAAGGAAAAATTTTTGCAACAAGGGTAGACTTTAGTGTAAACGGGTCTAACTTCTAGGCTTTGTTACCTTTCATACCTTATGATACTAAACCTAACTGTGGTGGGGAAAAAAATAATACTCCAATAAGAGCATCTCAATTTTATGGGTATGTGCAAATTTATAAAATCAAATACACTGATTGAAAAACTAAAATGTTTTAATGTTAAATTTTGTCTAGTAGGTCATACCAGTCATAGAGAAATTTAGAGAAATGCATTTTATTCCAATCATCCTTGATTTCTGAATAATTGTTTTATATATTTAGTTGTTGCATTGTGGTGAAAAAAACTTTAAGATTACTATTCACTTTTCTTTATAAATTGTGCTTTAGATTGTGCGTATGTGTGTGTCACAAAGGTGAATTAACATTAAGTGACAAAGAGATAAAGTTCACAATATAGAGAAGTTATTTTAGAAAGGCAACTACTTTTAATTCACCATGCTGAATCATTCCATTTTAGGGTGAATAATTATTCTGAAGAAATGTAAATGTTATAGAATTTTTTAAAGTTTCTGTTTTTATCCTCTGCTTATTAATATTTTAATCCTTGACTTTATTTTCTTCATCTTTTTAACTTCAAGGCTCTGATATAGTTTACTTTTATATCCATGAAATATGCAAAATTATATGTAATTATAAATTTATACTCCCAAATCATTTTAGAAAACTGGGACAAAAATTCCCCAGGAGGAATTTTCAGACAATTAAAGCATTAAAGAATCATAATTTAATATTAGCCAAAAGATGAGAGGTCTAAACATATGCATAATATTCAGAAATGTGCTGATTCATTTTTTCTTAACTTGTTAAGAATTTTCATGGCTTATGTTTCTATGTTAAGTAAAATCTTGAAAATAATCATCCACTTCTTTATCTCTCTAGTTCTCTCTTATTTCTATAAGAATAGTTATATAAGAGTCTGACTGTGTTTACTAATTCAAGGTGAAATACAAAGTGATTAAATAATTATTGAAATAAAGGATGGATTATGACATGAATGTCATTTGTTTGTAAGTGTTGGAATTAACAAAGTTAATTTTATTTTTACTACAAGAGCACTAGAAATGAGCCTACTTTTTACTATTAGCAAGGCATCCATTACACTTGTAACTAAATTGAATAGTGACTTAACATTGTGATAGGTTTAGTGAATATAGTATTCTCTATGCATAGTGTTGAGTTTTTCCGATTATAAAGTAATGTGAGCTAATTTGGAAAGCAGACACTATGGAAAATATACCAAATATAAAAATTACTCAGAACCTATGGATCATCTTAATAAATATTTCTGTATATTTTCCCAATATTTGCATTTCTGTGCATGTGTACATGTATGTCCCTGTGTATATATAGAACTTTGTGTCTTCTTTTTAGGCATTATATTATGAGCATCATATCCTATCTTTTTTTTTTTTTAAAGATTTTATTTATTTGTCAGAGAGAGTGAGCATAGGCAGACAGAGAGGCAGGCAGAAGCAGAGGGAGAAGCAGGCTCCCTGCTGAGCAAGGAACCTGATGTGGGACTCGATCCCAGGACTCCGGGATCATAACCCGAGCCGAAGGCAGCTGCTTAACCAACTGAGCCACCCAGGCGTCCCATCATATCCTATCTTTAAACACTTTTTGAAAATATAATTATATTAGGGGAGTGAAAATATATCATATCATTCTGATTAATGCATGTCATTATCCATTTGCCCAAATCTATGGAGCATACAACAGCAAGAGTGAACTTTTATGCAAACTTTGGGTTTTGGTTGATTATGATGTGTCAATAGAGGTTCATCGATTGTAACAAATGTAACACCCTGGTGAGGATGTTTATATTGGAGAGGCTGAGCATGTGTGAAGGCAGGGGTATATGAGAAGTCTCTCTACATTCTCTTCAATTTTTCTGTGAACCTTAAAATTCTCTAAAAAATAGACTCAAAATAATACAACATGTGTTGGCGAGGATGTGGAGAAAGGGGAACCCTCTTACACTGTTGGTGGGAATGCAAGTAGGTGCAGCCACTTTGGAGAATAGTGTGGAGAGTCCTCAAGAAATTAAAAATAGAGCTTCACTATGACCCTGCAATTGCACTACTGGGTATTTACCCCAAAGATACAGATGTAGTGAAAAGAAGGGCCATCTGTACCCCAATGTTTATAGCAGCAATGGCCACAGTTGCCAAACTGTGGAAAGAACCAAGATTCCCTTCAATGGACGAATGGATAAGGAAGATGTGGTCCATATACACTATGGAGTATTATGCCTCCATCAGAAAGGATGAATACCCAACTTTTGTAGCAACATGGACGGGACTGGAAGAGATTATGCTGAGTGAAATAAGTCAAGCAGAGAGAGTCAATTATCATATGGTTTCACTTATTTGTGGAGCATAACAAATAACATGGAGGACATGGGGAGATGGAGAGGAGAAGGGAGTTGAGGGAAATTGGAAGGGGAGGTGAACCATGAGAGACTATGGACTCTGAAAAACAACCTGAGGGTTTTGAAGGGGTGGGGGGTGGAGGTTGGGGGAACCAGGTGGTGGATATTAGGAAGGGCACGGATTGCATGGAGCACTGGGTGTGGTGAAAATCACTGAATACTGTTACACTGTAAAGAAATAAAAAAATTAAAAATAAAATAAAATAAAATAATCATAAAAAATTATAACTAGTCATATAGTTTATATTTTAATACATAATTTTTTATAATTGTATTTGTTTTATCTCTATAGATATTTAAATTATTTCTTGGTATTCTGTTGATATCTTTTTTAATCATGTACTTCAAGAAATAATACTTTTCTTTTTTTTTAAATTTATTTATTTATTTTAATAAACATATAATGTATTTTTATCCCCAGGGGTAGAGGTCTGTGAATCGCCAGGTTTACACATTTCACAACACTCGTCATAGCACATACCCTCCCCAATGTCCATATCCCCACCACCCTCTCCCATCCCCCTCCCCGAAGCAACACTCAGTCTGTTATTTGAGATTGAGTCTTTTATGGTTTGTCTCTCTCCCAATCCCATCTTTTTATTTTTTCTTTTCCTAACAGCCAACACCCCCACATTGCATCTCCACTTCCTCATATCAAAGAGATCATATGATAGTTGTCTTTCTCTGATTGACTTATTTCGCTAAGCATAATATCCTCTAGTTCCAACCACGTCATCACAAATGGCAAGATTTCATGTCTTTTGATGGCTGCATAGTATTCCATTGTGTATATATACCATTTCTTCTTTATCCATTCATCTGTTGATGGACATCTAGGCTCTTTCCAGAGTTTTGCTATTGTGGACATTGCTGCTATAAACATTCAGGTGCACGTGCCCCTTCAGAGCACCACATTTGTATCTTTAGGATATATACCCAGGAGTGCAATCGCTGGGTCATAGGGTAGCTCTATTTTCAGTTTTTGAGGAACCTCCACACTGTTTTCCAGAGTGGTTGCACCAGCTTGCATTCCCACCAGCAGTGTAGGAGGGTTCCCCTCTCTCCGCATCCTCGCCAGCATCTGTCATTTCTTGACTTGTTAATTTTAGCCATTCTGACTGGTGTGAGGTGGTATCTCATTGTGGTTTTGATCTGTATTTCCCTGATGCCAAGTGATGTGGAGCATTTATTCATGTGTCTATTGGCCATCTGGATGTCTTCTTTGCAGAAATGTCTGTTCATGTCCTCTGCCCTTTTCTTGATTGGATTATTTGTTCTTTGAGTGTTGAGTTTGCTAAGCTCTTTATAGATTTTGGATACTAGCCCTTTATCTGATATGTCATTTGCAAATATCTTCTCCCATTCTGTCAGTTGTCTTTTGGTTTTGTTAACTGTTTCCTTTGCTGTGCAAAAGCTTTTGATCTTGATGAAATCCCAATAGTTCATTTTTGCCCTTGCTTCTGTTGCCTTTGGCGATGTTCCTAGGAAGAAGTTGCTGCGGCTGAGGTCGAAGAGGTTGCTGCCTGTGTTCTCCTCAAGGATTTGGATGGATTCCTTTCTCACATTGAGGTCCTTCATCCATTTTGAGTCTATTTTCGTGTGTGGTGTAAGGAAATAGTCCAATTTCATTTTTCTGCATGCAGCTGTCCAATTTTCCCAGCAACATTTGTTGAAGAGGCTGTCTTTTTTCCATTGGACATTCCTTCCCGCTTTACGGAAGATTAGTTGACCATAGAGTTGAGGTTCTAGTTCTGGGCTCTCTATTCTGTTCCATTGATCTATACGTCTGTTTTTGTGCCAGTACCATACTGTCTTGATGATGACAGCTTTGTAATAGAGCTTGAAGTCTGGAATTGTGATGCCACCAACTTTGGCTTTCATTTTCAATATTCCTTTGGCTATTCGAGGTCTTTTCTGGTTCTGTATAAATTTTAGGATTATTTGTTCTATTTCTTTAAAAAAATGGATGGGATTTTGATAGGGATTGCATTAAATGTGTAGATTGTTTTGGTAGAATAGACATTTTCACAATATTTTTTCTTCCAATCCATGAGCATGGAATGTTTTTCCATTTCTTTGTGTCTTCCTCAATTTCTTTCATGAGTACTTTATAGTTTTCTGAGTATAGATTCTTTGCCTGTTTGGTTAGATTTATTCCTAGGTATCTTATGGTTTGGGGTGCAATTGTAAACGGGACTGACTCCTCAATTTCTCTTTCTTCTATCTTGCTGTTAGTGTAAAGAAATGCGACTGATTTCTATGCATTGACTTTATATCCTGACACTTTACTGAATTCCTGTATAAGTTCTAGCAGTTTTGGAGTGGAGTCTTTTGGGTTTTCCACATATAGTATCATATCATCTGCAAAGAGTGATAGTTTGACGTCTTCTTTGCCAATTTGGATGCCTTTAATTTCTTTTTGTTGTCTGATTGCTGAGGCTAGGACTTCTAGTACTATGTTGAACAGCAGTGGTGATAACGGACATCCTTGCCATGTTCCTGACCTTAGTGGAAAAGCTTTCAGTTTTTCTCCATTGAGAATGATATTTGTGGTGGGTTTTTCATAGATGGCTTTGATAATATTGAGGTATGTGCCCTCTATCCCTACACTTTGAAGAGTTTTAATCAGGAAGGGATGCTGCACTTTGTCAAATGCTATTTTCAGCATCTATTGAGAGTATCATATGGTTCTTATTCTTTCTTTTATTAATATATTCTTTCACATTGATGGATTTGCGGATGTTGAGCCAACGTTGCAGCCCTGGAATAAATCCCACTTGGTCGTGGTGAATAATCCTTTTAATGTACTGTTGGATCCTATTGAGCAGTATTTTGGTGAGAATTTTCGCATCTGTGTTCATCAAGGATATTGGTCTGTAATTCTCTTTTTTGGTGGGATCCTTGTCTGGTTTTGGGATCAAGGTGATGATGGCCTCACAGAATGAGTTTGGAAGTTTTCCTTCCATTTCTATTTTTTGGAACAGTTTCAGGAGAATAGGAATTAATTCTTCTTTAAATGTTTGGTAGAATTCCCCTGGGAAGCCGTCTGGTCCTGGACTTTTGTTTGTTTGGAGATTTTTGATGACTGTTTCAATCTCCTTACTGGTTATGGGTCTGTTCAGGTTATCTATTTCTTCCTGGTTCAGTTGTGGTAGTTTATACATCTCTAGAAATGTATCCATTTCTTCCAGATTGTCAAATTTGTTGCCATAGAGTTGCTCGTAGTATGTTCTTATAATTGTTTGTATTTCTTTGGTGTTGGTTGTGATCTCTCCTCTTTCATTCATGATTTTATTTTTTTGCATTCTTTCTCTTTTCTTTTTGATAAGTCTGGCCAGGGGTTTGTCAATCTTATTAATTCTTTCAAAGAACTAGCTCCTAGTTTCGTTGATTTGTTCTATTGTTTTTTTTTAGTTTCTATTTCATTGATTTCTGCTCTGATCTTTATGATTTCTCTTCTCCTGTGGGGTTTAGGCTTTCTTTGTTGTTCTTTCTCCAGCTCCTTTAGGTGTAGGGTTAGGTTGGGTATTTGAGACCTTTCTTGTTTCTTGAGAAAGGCTTGTACCGCTATATATTTTCCTCTCAGGACTGCCTTTATTGTGTCCCACAGATTTTGAACCGTTGTGTTTTCATTATCATTTGTTTCCATGAATTTTTTTCAATTCTTCTTTAATTTCCTGGTTGACACATTCATTTTTTAGAAGGATGCTGTTTAGTCTCCATGTATTTGCGTTCTTTCCAAACTTCCTCTTGTGATTGAGTTCTAGCTTCACAGCATTGTGGTCTATAAATATGCAGGAATGATCTCAATCTTCTGGTACCGATTGAGACCTGATTTATGACCCAGGATGTGGTCTATTCTGGAGAATGTTCCATGTGCACTAGAGAAGAATGTATATTCTGTTGCTTTGGGATGGAATGTTCTGAAGATATCTGTGATGTCCATCTGGTCCAGTGTGTCAGTTAAGGCCTTTATTTCCTTGTTGATTTTTACTTGGATGATCTGTCCATTTCAGTGAGGGGAGGGTTAAAGTTTCCTGCTATTATTGTATTCCTGTGGATGTATTTCTTTGATTTTGTTATTAATTGGTTTATATAGTTGGCTGCTCCCATGTTAGGGGCATAGATATTTAAGATTGTTAGGTCTTCTTGTTGGACAGACCCTTTGAGTATGATATAGTGTCCTTCCTCATCTCTTATTATAGTCTTTGGCTTAAAATCTATTTGATCTGATATAAGGATTGCCACCCCAGCTTTCTTCTGATGTCCATTAGCATGGTACATTGTTTTCCACCCCCTCACTTTAAATCTGGAGGTGTCTTAGGGTCTAAAATGAGTTTCTTATAGGCACCATATTGATGGGTTTTGTTTTTTTATCCATTCTGATACCCTGTGTCTTTTGATTGGGGCATTTAGCCCATTAACATTCAGGATAACTATTGAGAGATATGAATTTAGTGCCACTGTATTGCCTGTAAGGTGACTGTTACTGTATATTTTCTCTATTTCTTCTGATCTACTACTTTTAGGGTCTCTCTTTGCTTAGAGGACTCCTTTCAATATTTCCTGTAGAGCTGGTTTGGTGTTTGCAAATTCTTTCAGCTTTTGTTTGTCCTGGAAGCTCTTTATCTCTCTTTCTATTTTCAATGATAGCCTAGCCAGATATAGTATTCTTGGCTGCATGTTTTTCTTGTTTAGTGCTCTGAATATATCATGCCAGTTCTTTCTGGCCTGCCAGGTCTCTGTGGATAGGTCCACTGCCAATCTAATGTTTTTACCCTTGTATGTTACAGACTTCTTTTCCCGGGCTGCCTTCAGGATTTTCTCTTTGTCGCTAAGACTTGTAAATTTTACTATCAGGTGACTAGGTGTGGACCTATTTTTATTGATTTTGAGGGGCGTTCTTAAGCATCTCCTGGATTTTGATGTTTGTTCCCTTTGTCATATTAGGGAAATTCTCTCCAATAATTGTCTCCAATATACCTTCTGCTCCCCTCTCTCTTCTTCTTCTGGAATCCCAATTATTCTAACGTTGTGTCATCTTATGGTGTCGCTTATCTCTCAAATTCTCTCCTCATGGTCCAGTATTTGTTTGTCTCTCTTTTGCTCAGCTTCTTTATTCTCTGTCATTTGGTCTTCTATGTCACTAATTCTTTCTTCTGCCTCATTTATCCTAGCAGTAAGAGCTTCCATTTTTTATTGCACCTCATTAATAGCTTTTTTATTTCAACTTGGTTAGATTTTAGCTCTTTTATTTCCCCAAAAGGGGCTTTTATCTCTCCGGAGAGGGTTTCTCTAATATCTTCTATGCCTTTTTCGAGCCCGGCTAGAACCTTGAGAATCGTCATTCTGAACTCTAGATCTGTCATATTACCAATGTCTGTATTGATTAGGTCCCCAGCCTTTGGTACTGCCTCTTGTTCTTTTTTTTTTTTTTTTTGGTGAGGTTTTCTGCCTTGTCATTTTGTCCAGATAAGATTTGCTTTCTCCTCCTCTAGAATTCTGCAGTTCTTGGTGAGTGAAGTTGGTTTGGGCTGGGTTTCTTGTTGATCTTCTGGGGGATGGGCCTGTTGTAGTGATTCTCAAGTATCTTTGCTGCAGGCGGAATTGCACTGGCCTTGCCAAGGGCCAGGCTAAGTAATCTGCTCGGGTTTGCTTTCGGTGCTTTTGTTCCCTGAGCGCTTTCTGTAGAGTTCTGGAGGATGAGAATGAAGGCAGCGGCCTCCCAATCTCCTGCTGGGAGGAGCCGAGAGCTTGGGGTCCCGCTCCTCAGTGCGCCCTCAGAGAAAAGCGCCCAACCGCCTGCCTCCCTGGCCTGCGGTCACGCCTGGAGGAAAGCAGTCAATTGCTGGTACTTGGAGAAAAACGCCCAGCTCTTCTGTCTCCGTGGGCTCTGGCCATGCTCCGAGCCACCCAGCCTGCGACTGGCACAAGGTAACCCCGGGCTCAGAGCTCCCTCCTCGGCTCTGTCACTGTAGCTGGCTTCCCCGCTCTAATACCTATGAGCTCTGTGATATTCAGAAACCCCCGTCCTTCTGTGACCCCATGGGACCTAGGGTTACGCTGACCCCGCCTGGGCTTCCCCCTGGTTTAGCCTCTGGAGTGATGTCCCTCCATGGAGCAGACTTTTAAAAGTCCCGATTTTGTGCTCCATTGCTCCGCCACTTGCCGGGAGCCGGCCCCTCCCCCCGCGGCCTGTCTTCCCATCGCTTTGGATTCACTTCTTCGGAGGTCCTACCTTTCAGAAAGTGATCGATTTTCTGTTTCTGGAATTGTTGCTCTTCTTCTCTTCAATTTTCCATTGGATTTGTAGGTGTTCACAATGGTTAGATAAGCTATCTAGCTGATCTCCTGCTACCCGATGTCATCTCAGCCTGCTACTTCTCTGCCATCTTGACTCCTCCAAGAAATAATACTTTTCAATGACAAATTTATAAAAGTGGAATAAGTGAACCCAAAATGAGTTAGGTATATAGATAATTTTGACCATATCAGAGAAACATGCTGCAAACATGCAACATGTTTTAGAAAATAATATGATTAGCTCTCTCTTAAAAAAGAAGGTTCATGGGGTGCCTGGGTGGCTCAGTGGGCTAAGCATCTACCTTTGGCTCAGGTCATGATCCCAGGGTCCTGGGATCGAGCCCACATTGGGCTCTCACAGGGAACCTGCTTCCCCCTCTCTCTCTGCCTGCTTCTCTGCCTACTTGTGATATTTCTCTCTCTGTGTCAAATAAATAAATAAAATCTTTAAAAAATGAAGGTTCAGAAATATGTGGGCTTAGGGTATAATATCATGAAGATTTCTCTACTCCTTTTCTGTATTATATGACATCTGGCTGCCAACCATGCTGGTTTTGTTCCTAGCCTGATTTCTCTCATGATTTTAAAAAGACCACCAGCTACAAATAAGGTAATGTGCTTTCTTGTTCATGCCCAAGAGAAGACAGATCCCAAATCATTTGGGCTAGGTCGTATTTTCATTCCTGAACCAATAACACTTACCAGAAGGAAGGCCTAGAAGTTGTTGATGACAACTACATTAAAGGGAGAGAACATTATGATCAGGCAGAGGGATCTGCCTGAGTACTTTTTCTTAAGGCTGTCACATTACCCTCTCTCTATTACTCAGATATGAATTTATTTGCTACCTATTAAAATAAGTCTTTCTACAACTTCTTCTCTAGGTGTCTTACCACAACTAATGTTTCATGTTGTATTGATTTTCATAATGCTTTGCTATTTAAATTCACATTATTTATTACTGTATATTCATATTTATTTTCTATTTTCTTCACTAGAGTGAAAGCACTCTGTATATATACCCCTACAAGAATCCAAACAGTTTAAGGTATCTTTGCCTTGGTAATTGGTTAATTTCCTGCTTCTGACACACAGAAGAAGCTCAAAAGATATTTTCAGAGAGAAAGAAATTTTAAAAAGGAGAGGAAAGCAAAAAGAAGGATAAGGTGGGAGAGAGGTGGGGAGAGATGGAGGAAGAGAGG
The DNA here is from genome assembly GCF_963455335.1 of Martes martes. Lineage (NCBI taxonomy): Eukaryota > Metazoa > Chordata > Mammalia > Carnivora > Mustelidae > Martes > Martes martes. The sequence goes on from NC_137889.1 coordinate 186,667,832, forward strand.
GAGGAAGGAAAAAAGGAAGAAAAGAGCAGAAAAGGTAAGGAAAGTTAATTGCATGCCTACATTTGAGGAATATATAAAGACAATTCTACTTCTCTGGCTTTCCTGTAATTGGCTGTATTAGTATCTCTAATGGTTATAGTAATGTTTAAATTTATGTGTTAACTTGACTGGGCTAGAGAATACCAAGATAGCTTATAAAAAATATTTCTCAGTGTGTTTTTGAGGGTGTTTCTGGAAGAGATTAACATTTGAATCAGTAGAATGTGTTAAGAAGATCACCTTCACCAGTGTTGAGGGTAGGGGGAGACTTATTCCATTTAATGAAGGCCAAAAGAAAACAAAAAGCCAGAGGAATAGTAAATCCTGTCCTACTGAGTTGAGGTATCCATCTTCTCTCATCCTGAAACATTGGAGCTTCTGGTTCTTGGGCCTAAAATTCACTTGAACTGAATTTTACTAACTGTTTTCCTGGTTCTCCAGCTTGCAAATTGGATATCATGACTTATCTCACCCTCCATAATTGGATGAGCCAAATATCACAATAAATCTCTTTTATATATATCACCATTGGTTCTGTTTCTCTGGTTCTGTTTATCCTGAGTATTACAGTTATCTGTTGCTGTATAACAAGTTATTCCAAGACTTATTGGCTGTAGGCAACAAACACATTTATCATCTCAAAAGATTTCTGAAGCTCAGGAATCTGGAGTCAGCTTAACTTGCTGTTTTTGGCTCAAGATCACTCTTCAGGTTGGAGTCAAATTGTTCGTTGAGATTGTGGTTATTAATTAATTAATTTATTTAAAGATTTTACTTATTTACTTGAGAGAGAGAAAGAGCAAGAGAGAGCATGCACAGTGGGGAGGAACAGAGGGGGAGGGAGAAGCAGACTCCCCACTGAGCAGGAAGCCCAACATGGGACTCAATCCCAGAACCCTGGGATTATGACCTGAGCTGAAGGCAGATGCTTAACTGTCTGAGCCACCCAGGCACCCCGAAATCATAGTTATTTAAGGGCTTGCTTGTAGCATAGGGAACTGCTTCTAAGCTCAGTCAAATGGCTGGTGATTAAAGACCTCAGTTTCTTACTATGTTAAGTTATCATAGAACTGCTCATAATATGACAAATGGATTCCTCCCAGATGTGTAATCCAAGAAAGAAAAAGAGCAATTTACCAAGACAGAAGCCAAAATGACTTTTATAACCTAATTCAGAAGTTATGTAATATCACATCTATTACATTCTATTATTGACAAAGACAAACCATAGGATGATGTGATACAGAAATACACAAGATGAGTACACAGAAGTGGTGATCATTGAGGATTATCATGAAAGTTAATACCACAATTCACTCTCTGCCTCTAAATTATCCTTCTCAATCAATACTTCAAAGTCTCACAAGAGAGTAATCCTATTATAACATCAACTCAATGCCCAGAATCTTGTCATCAAATCAGATCAAGGGTCAGATGTGGCTTTTTTGATGTAGTTTTCAAAGTATAGTTCTTTAAGTAAAGTTCCTCTCAATTTGTAAACCTAGGAAATAAAGAGACAACACCACACACACACACACACACACACACACACCACAAACATATCACAGTAAAATAGGCTTAGGATTTTCATCAGAAATATTCCTATTAAAAAGGGAAGGAAATGGTAAGCACACAGGAATCACTTATCCATAACAGATTTAAAATCTAGCTAAGAAAATGTTGGATACTTGTTAATGAGAACTCAGTTCTTCTGCTCAGGAGTTATTCTCCATGGCTCTCAGTTCAGATTTTGGAAGCATATTTCCTTTCTGTGGAGGCCGAGAAAAATTAAGGCCATCCCACCTCAGGTTTAGCCTTCGCATAAGTACAACCATCTTAGCTCCGGCAGCCATCTCAGATCCCTATGCCCAAGGGCTGAACTTACCCACACTTTACTTTAGTTCTAAGGACCCCCACCCTGACAATTTGTTATTTTTAGCATCATTTGCCATTTGTAGAGCTTGCGAATTTTAGGACCATTGAGTCCTATCTCCTTTTGCTTAACACTCTGTCCCTCAATTTACCTGTCTCATCTCACACTTTTTTAGAAGCAATGTAAAGAATCTAAGCAGTTCCTTCCACACTGCTTAGAAAACTACTTAGTCAGGGGCACTTGGGTAGCTCAGTTGGTTAAGTGTCTTCCTTGGGCTTAGGTCATGATCCCAGAATCCTGGGACTGAGCATCATGTTGCGTTTCCCACTCATCAGGGAGTCTGCTTCTGCCCCTCCCCTACTTGTGTGTTCTCTCTTTCTCTTTCTCTTTCAAATAAATAAAAGAAAGAAAGAAAGAAAACCCCTTATTCAGATTACCCTCTCAATAAGGCACATTTTCTACCTTATTCATTCCTGGAGGCAAGAGGGTATCTAAAATTTCTGCTACCATTTAAAAATGATACCCTTCTTCCGATTTTTAAGGTGATTTTCTTTACTTTCTGGAAAGTCCTTACTGGCCACCTTATCAAAGACTATGAGGCTTCTAGTAATAACTTTTTCAAGGTACTTTAGGCTTCAACTTACCTTGTTCTCTCATGGCTGCCCAGTTGCAAAAAGACACCTATATTTTAGTTTCAATTATGACGATACTTCACTCTTGGTACCAAACTTTGTATCAGTTACCTAAATTTCTAAATTAAAACATTACTCCAAAACTTCATGGCATAAACAAAAATATTTATCATTTTACAGTTTAAATGGGTTAAAAATTTGGGCACAACTTCACTGAGTGCACCTGGCACAAGTCTTTCTGGCAGTAACAATCAGAATTTCAGTTGAGACTCTAGTTCCATATGAGAGGTTGGCCATGAAAGCATACTTATAAACTCATTCACACAACTGTTTGCTGGCCTTGGTCACTTGCTATAGGGACCACTCAACAGAATGACTTAGAACATGGGACCAGGATTATCCTAGGGTGAATGATTTCAAAGGAAAATGAGAGCACTCAGGATAGGAGTCACATTTTTTTTTTAATAAATTAATTTCAGAAGTTACATCCAGGGTGCTTGAGTGGCTCAGTTGGTTAAGCATCTGCTTTTGGCTCAGGTAATGATCCCAGGGTCCTGGGATAAAAGCCCACATGGGGCTTCTTGCTCAATGGGGAGTCTGCTTCTCCCTCTGCGCCCCCAACCCCAATTCTGCAGGCTCTCCCTCTCTCTCTCTCAAATAAATAAACAAAATCTTAAAAAAAAGAAGTTACATCCAATCCCTTCTGCTATATGATATTCATAAAAGTTGGTCAATAAGCCAAGCTTTTACTCAATGGAAGGTATTATATCTGGGTATAAAAAACAGGAGGTGGTATCCTTGGGTGCCATCTTAGTGGTTGCCTACCACAGAATCTATCCAGCTAAACCATGGTCCAGGAGGAAGTACAAACAAGATATCCATCCCAGTTACAGTTTTATGGAACAACAGGGATAAGAACGAGTAACTAGTTATTTGGGATAAGGGGAATTTTCCTCTTGTTCTATATAAATGCTAAAAAAATTTTCTTCTTTGTTTTAAACTTCTGTTGTCATAGTGTCTTTATTTGTGTGAGACATGTAAGTAACCTAGGAATAACTCCTGAAGTTAGCCAGGGAAGCAATGTACAATATCCGGGGAAGTCAAATACAGAGATGGTCTTTGCAATTTTCAGTTGTTTTATTGTCTAAGAATGCAATTTGTATTGTAATTATCATTTAGTTAATGTCAATGTGTGTTTCTATTGTATATTCAAGAAACACTTCTAAACTTTATATTATTTTATCTTACTCTCTAGGATTGAAGACAAAATATAAAAAGCACACCTCTGACTTTTTGCATTCCAGTAGACTTACTCTTTGTTCTCAGCATGACCTGTGTCATTCTATCTCTTTTTTATGTTGTTTCCTCAGCATGGAATTCTCCCCACATATTTCCACATTATATCACGTGTTGCCTACAAACTTTGTATATAGGTAACCCTACAATTTTAACTTCTATTCATCCTTTAATCTTTATTTTAAACATGATTTCCCCTGGATCCTAATCTGTGGAAACATTACTAAAGAGTCCTATAAAAGGCATCCATAGAGATAACTGAAAAGGCTTCAAATCGTTTTTTTTCAAATGAACTTATAAATGCATACTAGTTGACTCTTTAGAATCTACTACAACCCTGGAGAATTTGATTGCTTTTTGTTTGGTTATAATATTTCTTTTACCACTCTGGTTGTCCATGTATTTCCTCAACTTGTAGAAAGCAATCATTCTTTGTCTTTCATTTGCCAATATTAGAAATATGGGAACATCATATTGTTTGCTTTTTATCCCAGTCTTCTTTGAATGCCATTGTTTGTGCAAATTGTAGGCAAACAAGAAAGAATTCACTATTAATTTGCATTCAAATAAGCTAATATCCAAATATTTGATTATTCTGAAATTGACCAAAAAAATCTGTCAATTAAATTCAATGGAATTTCAAGAAAGCAATGAAGAAAAGAACTGTAATTTCTCATTGGATATAAATCCAGACTTAAAAGGAGTGTTTACTGAAGAAACCACTAAACTCATCTGACCAAGATAATCACACCCAGTAAGGATACACTGAAATCATATACACATATTAAAATGGTTTGTCCAGTAAGGTCTGAGAATTTAAGTATAGTGACCAGGTAGAAATGTTTTCCTTTTATAAATGAATCTGTATGGGAAGACTGTCCTAGTTATAACAGAAACTCCATCTCATCATGAAAACTATTAGTAAACCTATATAAAGAATAAAATGTAAGAATGCCATGTTTCTCAAGAAACTGATAAACATTTGAATAATTATGAACATGAATGAACTGCTGTGAATAAATGAAGTTGGATTTCACCCATCCATTCATATCCACTATTAGAAAAAATGACAGCGAGCTACTTATATATACAAAGTGATTATAATCTGATAATTTACTATAATTAATAGATACAAAAAATAATCCTTGACCCAACATCAAAAAATATGTAAAACAAATGTTGAACTAATTATGTACACTGACCATAATAGAATGCATTTGTTAAAGACTTATTTATTTATTTATTTGACAGACAGAGATCACAAGTAGGCAGAGAGGCAGACAGAGAGAGAGAGAGGGGAAAGCAGGATCCCCGCTGAGCAGAGAGTCTGATGTGGGGCTCAATCCTAGGACCCTGGGATCATGACCTGAGTGGAGGGCAGAGGTTTTAATCCACTGAGCAACCCAGGTGCCCCTGACCATAATAGAATGCATTTAAATCTGAGTCAAAGTGGGCAAGGAATGAAGAATTCAGATATAATGTTGTGGGAGAGAAAGAATTTAATAATCCCCAAAGTTTCATATTGTTTGACTTCTAAGAATGGGCTGGAGGAAGGAGATAGGGAAGGGTTGGAGTTTCTGAAAATGCTGAAAACTACCTACAAACAGGCTAAAAATACAACATTTTTAGCTGCTTAATATACTCATATACTGTATGATTGTGAATATCTGCAGTTGGTAGTCATATGCAACTCATCAATGAATTGGAATTTATTAGAATAAAGATAGTTTTCTGTGTTATTTTCAAGAGTGCATGTATTTTTTTCTCATAGTTGTATCTAAGAATATCTCAAATAAAATCCATAACATTCTTGAGTCCTGAGAAGAAGATTAAAATAAGTCAATACATTATGAATAAATATCAGAATTATTTTAAACAGTTATTTATAGCTTCTAATACAATGAATTGTCCCATGCTTGTCAAGACCTGATAATTATTAAGGAAATTAAATATGATATAAGAAGACTAATGAAAATGGCAGGAATAGCTACTGGGATGAAGTAAGCAGTATCAGATTTCAGTTGTCAGCACATCACGTATCTTTTTGGAAGAATACCGTAAATCAATGGTTCATACTATGATATCAATTAAAATCAGAGACTTTGTTGGAAAAACTCCCTAAAGCCTTGTAGGCCCTGTCAGAATGCAGAGAAAGCCAGACAGGTAGTGCTTCAAATATTTATAAGATAACAAAACTATGAATAATGAAATCAGACATGGAATGTAGCAAATTTTCCTGATTTCAAGTTCTTAATTTTTCCATTATCTGTATATATATTTTAACTTTAGTGCAAATGTCTCTTTTTATAGGAAAATTTGAAATGATATTTAAAGAGAATTTTGAAATATTTAATACTTGTTTGAAAATAAGAATACTATATTCTTCTCCTTCCATATCCCTTCTGTATGTTGTTTACTTGCCATAATTAGTTTGTTGTTTGAAAATTCCTATCATTTATATTGTATATGTATGATTATTGAATATGTATAATTATTTTATGGGTAAAATATATAAATATTATATGTATGTATAATTCATACATCATTAGGTATACAAGGTATAAAGCTAACTTTTAAAATGTATGTTGACTCTCTTTTTTCCTGAATGAATTAAGACAAAATAGCTCAACTTCTTCACTAGGATATTTTAGGTTAAACACTCTGCAACATCTTGAAGACAAAATCAGATATATGACTCTCTCTCCCCACACTTAAACTTTACAGTGATAACTGATATATCAGGATCAAGAAACATTAGATGTTCTTTCTACTATAGCAGTGAACACATATGACCCAGGGACAATTGTAATTTTCATCATCCAATAAATAAGACAACAAATTAATGCCTCTATAATATTCCATAAGTTTAGAAACTGCTGATCTTACTAATAATCTGCTGATGATATTATTGAGGAAGTATCTTCAAAGTAAACAAAAGAAAGTGAAGGGAGGTCTTTGATTAGCATGGTGTGGAATGAAATCTTCAATGTAGGAAAGTGTAAAATTAAATGGAAGCTATTCTCATATTTGCTTAAATTCTGCAAAGCTCTCTATGCTACACATGAGTGTCCTAATTGTGATGGGGTAATAGAATCTTAATGAGTTAGGGGACATTTTTTGGATGGACCATGAGGTGTGCCATATGTTAACTAAGTTTTCATTATCAGTTTCTTTTATATTCACCAGGAATACTTTCCTTAAACATACTCTTGGCTTGTAAAAATATATATTTCCAGTTAGTTGTCAATTTTGCAGCTCACTAGAGTGGGAGCTTTTTCCAACCACAGTGGCATCAAGGCAAATTAACACAAACCAAGTGCACAAACAGAATGAATGAGAATAGATCTATATGTTCATTCTACCTCCATTACAAACAATAAGAAAGAAAAGATCATTAAATATTTCAATTTTTCTGATATCTCAAGAATTCTTGGCTCATAGAAAAGATAATCTAATATAAAAGTATATTTTTTGGTTGATATCTTAGGAATTCTAGGCTAATAGAAATGTGCAATTTGAGATAAAAAATACAAATTATTTTGCTTAACTAAAAAGTGATCATGTAGTCTTCTTACATAGGGAGCAAGCCATTAATCAAATTGAAGTCATGTGCAGAGAAAGAAAATTAATTTAAACATAATTTAAAATTGAGAAACATTAAAGACTAATAAGGGCATAAAAATGAGTTTACATTATATGCATGAAATTAATTCCATTTCAATTTATTCCAAGTAATGAATGTATAAAAGGGTTGAAGCTAAATAAGAAATGGTTAAATTTTCTCTAATACTGAGATGAACTTGAATGTATTTACAGTTTAAGACAATATTTTAAATAAATTATTAACTTTTCAGTGCCACAGCAGACACTATTTGTAACTTTATCTAAGAGCCTCCCTGGCCCCCATTTCTAAGCTTGCAGGAACTCAGTGTTGTTCAGGTGTCAGGCAGAAATGAGTTCAGAGAATTTGAGATCTTCCCCAGTCTTGAGGAAGAAATCATAATTAGTCTAAGGCAGTCATTGTAATACCACACATTTTGGAAAAGGTTGTTCATCTTCCAATTCTACCTATTCTGATATAACAGAAAGTCTGCTGGAGAACAAAGGTCACTTAAGATTCATCTCTTCAAAATATCACATAAAGAAATACTGAATGTGCTCTTCAAAATAATCACATAAAGAAATACTGAATGCACATTATCTCTACCACCTCTCAGACTCTTATTTCTTATTTCTTTTGTTCCAATGACATTCTAGCTGTTTTCCGGTATCTCTCTTATTCCAATCAAATTCATCGTCTTTGCAGTTGATTGAACAAGATATTAAAAATGCAAATCTGATCATGTCGATTCCCTGCTAGAATTCACTTAGTCACTCACCAATTATCTACAAGACTCAATCTTCACCTTTTGAAAGGTAATCCTCTAATACCCCATTTTCTTTTTCCCAGGATGGTTAAAAACACCCATTTTCTACTATAAACACCAATATATGTGACTTCTCAGGAGAATGAGTCTCTTGACTGCTGTGATAATTTATTTATTTCTTTATACTCAGTACACAGGGCAGCACGTATAACATGCAGGAAACATTATTAATACTTGCAGAATTGTGGAATTAATGAGGTGGCTATAATTATTTAAAGGGAGATACTAAATCTATTGTGAAGGTTTAAATAAATCTCCAATCAACAAGAAAAACAGATTTTGTGACACATCATTTGTCACAACATGCAGTATCATCCATGTCTGTGGTACAGTCCTTTAAAATCATTTCACACTCAATTCTCAAGGCAATTTGAGTATTATCCACCCTGTTGTGAAACTCTGAGGGGAGATCTTGAGCTTCAGAAATTTTGAGTCCCTTAAGGGACATGAGAATCAGAAAGGAAATGGTTATCTTTCATCGTACTCTTCTACACTTTCTTTGCTAACATAAATGTCTCATAAATATTAGCTTCTTAACATATTTTTGATCAATTTTTGTTGAATCTTTGAAATATTTGTACTGTTTCATTTTCTCATGTGTACCCTGACCTGAAATATATCCTAAACACCAAAGAAATGACATCATCCATATTACTTTTTCTCCTATCTCAAGAAAAAACAAAAAACAAAAACTATTTTCACATTCTCCATAGATTCACAGACATCACTTAAAAAAAGTAGCAAAGTACTAAAACACAGTGAGGCGCTGTTTTCAGAAAATATAGTAAAAGGAAATGAAGTAATCATCCATCTTCGGAAAAATCACTTACTAACTGTATCACTATATTCATCTTTTAGTGTCAGGTTATTCATTTTCCATGTACTTCCACTAACTGTTTTTCAGGATTGTCTTATTGTTTCTAAGCAAAATTTAATGATATTTTACTTTAGTCTAAATATAAGTACAAATTTCAGTGAGTTTTTACAAAATAAACACACCAATGAAACCACCACTATGATAAAATATTTGAATGTTGGCAGCCCTCAAGAAGTTCCTTTCTGCTTCTGGTGAGTTATTACTACACATAAAAGTAAACACTGTCCTGACTTTTATCACCATGGATCAGCTCACATATTTTTGAACTATAAATAAATGGAATCCTACATTATGTCATACTTCATGTCTGATTTCAACAGCTTAACATTTCCTTGTAAGCTTTATACAGATCATTAAAGGCTGCAACACTTTTTTCTCATTTCTATTTGATATTCGTTGCCTAACAATAACACAATTTGTTTATTGATTTCACTTTGAATGTTTATTTCAGTTGTATCTAGACTGAGGTTGATATGGCTAATCCAATTATAAACATTCTAGAACATGTACAGACACACATTTTAGTTTAAGATTGGACTTATTGGGACACAGGGGATTCATAAATCTGGTATAATAGGAAAAGATAAAGAATTTTCCAAAATAGTTTGTGTCAATTTTAATATCCAAAGTATATGAATGTGCCATTTTTTCTGTATTTTGCCAATAATGGCAAAGCTTCCTTTTAAAACTGTCACCATTCCTTTTAAGATTAAAATACAATGTGGTTTGGGGCACATGGTGTTGGGACGCCAGAGGTTGAAGCCTCTGCCTTCGGCTCAGGTCATGATCCCAGGATTCTGGGATCCAGCCCTGCATCGGCCTCTCTGCTCAGCAGGGAGCCTGCTTCCTCCCCTCTCTGCCTGACTCTCTGCCTACTTGTGATCTCTGTCTGTCAAATAAATAAATAAAATCTTAAAAAAAATACAATGTGGTTTTAATTTGCATTTCTCTGGTAACATATGTGGTTGAACAAAATGTTACATGTTCACTGGGAATTTTAATTTTATCTTTTCAAATATAGAGTGCCTGTTCAGCCTTTTGCCCATTTTTATTGGATTTGCTTTCTTTTTAATATTGACACGGTCTCTTATGTTTCCTGTATTTGAATCATTTGTCAGATGTACGTTTTAGAAATTGTTTTTGTGACTCTTTGACTTGCATTTTCACACTTTAGGTTGAATGTGATTTAAAAAAAAAAGTCTTATGTTATGTATATTCCAATGTATCAGTCTTTTTCTTTATACTCAATACTGTTTTGTCCTGTTTAAGAAATCTTTGCCTTCTCAAGAACATTAAGATAAGCACCTATGTTATGTTATCAGGGTTTTTTTTCCTTCCAATTTATATGCACTACCTATTTAATATATGTGTACTCATGTAAAGTAGAACAGAGGCATACAATATGGTAGCCACAGTCACTATGTTTATTTACTTTAAAAGTAATTAAAGTTAAAAATTCAATTTTTCTGTTTCATTATTGTCACATAATCAAGTGCTTAACAACCATACATGGTTAATGGCTACCATATCAAAGAGATATAGAATGTTTCCATCGAGAATTCGTTTCACTGTTTGTAGAGAGTCACTTTTCCTGCCTCATACATATTTTAGTTGACCCAATGCCATTTATTAAAAACAGTATTCTTCCCAAATTCATTTATGATAAATATTTGTCACAAAACAATTGTCAATATTTGTGTAAGCTTATTCTTGGGATCCTTATTGTTTTCCACTAAATTATTGTCTATTCTAAAACCACATTCTGTTTATTATGTAACTTATATTAAGTACATCTGTCAGTATTAAATTTCCAAATGTGTTGGTTTTCAAGATATTCTGGCTATTCTTAGCCCACTGCATTTCCCCCAAAACTACAAATGATATTTGCCTCTCTCTACAATCAAACAAACAGTTGGATTTTGCTTGGGATGGCAGTTAATCTAAAGATCAATTTGAGAATAATTAACATTTTACAGTATTTGATTTCTCCAACCCATGAACTTGGATTCATTTTATCTATTTAGATTTTTAAAATTTCTCAGTAATACTCTGTAGTTGTCTTTGTAGATGTCTGTCATTACATTTTCAGATATATGATGCTTGTATATTACTTAAAATGGTACATCACCAAAGACACTGTTTATTGCTTATCTATAAAAATGTGACTAATTTTGAAAATATTGACATCATATTCTGCCCCTTAAGGACTTACACATTCTTTATATTCTAAAAATGCATAATTTTAAAATATTGTCTTATTAAATAATGTTATCAGCAAGTAATGTTTTTACTTGATTTTTGTTTTACATTTTAATTAATTAATTAATTAATTAGTTTACTTTATTTATTTTATTTATTTTATTTCCATGAATTGGACTTCTAGATCAGGGTTGAATTAAAGTGTCAATAGTGAAGATGTTTTGGGGCGCCTGGGTGGCTCAGTTGGTCATGATCCCAGGTCCTGGGATCCAGGCTCATGACTTAGCAGGAAATCTGCTTCTTCCCCTTCCTGCCCCTCCCTCTGCTCCTGTTTCTCTCTCTCTTTCAAATAAGTAACATCTTCTTTTTTAAAAGATGTTATTTATTTATTTGAGAGAAAGAGAGAGAGAATGCACTAGCAGGGGGAGAGGCAAAGGAAGAGGGAGAAGCATACTCCCTGCTGAGCAGGGAGCCAGAGGAGGGGCTCAGTCCCAGGACTGGGATCAGGACCTGAGGCAAAGGCAGATGCTTAATGGTCTGAGCCACCCAGGTGCCCCAAATAAATAAAATCTTTAAAAAAAGAGAGAGAGAAGTTGTTTTTCTTACCCCTGATCTTGAAAAAGAGTTCACTGTTTTTGCCATTACACTTTGTTAACAAACACTTCAACTACTCTGTCCTTATCCTACAATCTTTACCTTAGCATTGTGGCCCATTAGAATTCCAACAGCCAATATCTGTATAATTAATAGGGAGGGTTTTTCTATTAAAAGTCACTAAACCTAACCATTTGGTAGGCTTCCAAATGCCAGGAAATTAACACCTCAAGGAAGAAGCCCTTAACTACTTATTGAATCACAGTGGTATATAACTACTTCTTTTCCCTGAGGCATGTGTTTTGAAGCATTTCCCAGAGTTTCCCCATTGAATTAAGCTCCAATCACCCATGTAGCAGCCAGTTCAAAAATCTCTTTATGGAGTTCCTTCCCTGTATTGATTTCCCTCATTTTCACTGGTGTTCCCTACAACACCTAAATAAACTACTTCCCATTTACTCTTGGAGGCTTGCCTCCGCTTTTGCTTCTGAAACAATGCAAACCAGGGTAAGTGTGATTTTTTTCTTCTTCTACTTTTTAACAGATTAAGAAATTTCCTTTCTATTCTTGTTAAAGATTTTTTTTCATTAATGTTAAACTTTAATGTTTTTCTCCTTTTTTTCCTATCAATTTAGTAAATTACATTGATTAATTTTCAAGTAGCCAGGTAAATTTGTGTTTCTGGAACATCAGGCATTATTTACTCAATAAATCACATATTTGGTTTGCTAATATTTTCTTAGGGACTTTTGCAGCTGTTTTTAAAAGAGATACATCTATAACTCTTCCTTCATGAAATGTTTCCTTTTTCCTTCTTGTCAAAGAAAAATTCCACCAAATGGAATTAAAAAGCAAGGAAGACATTGTTCAAGGCTACTGCCATAGGGGACACTGAGATCAACTCCATGAAATAAAAGGAGAAGAGTTTCTAAGCACTGGGTGAATTAGTGGAAAAGTACTGGAAGACATTAGAGAGCCTGGTCAATGTGATTAGTCTATCTTGTTTGCTAAATTGGTATTGAAGTTCCTACAGAACCTGGAAGATAGGGGCATTACCTTTCTTGATGATTTCATTTTAAAGGGATGTCTCCCAGGTCCTTTGTAAAGACATTCCTATTCTATAAACTGACAATAGTCTGGGAGAAGATTTGTATTTTAAAGCAACAGAGAAGGGACTGGCAATTGCATGTTATCTGAAGAAAATTTTCTAAGGAGAGAGCCTTCAAAAATAAACCTATTTCATGTTTAGTCAAGCTGAAGGGACAACAGAAACTTTATGTTTAAAATCTTCTGAGATTCTTCCCCTATGCTTCTCTTTATTTGGCTGGTTCTAATGTGTATCATTTTGCTATAATAAAACTATAATAACTTGCATATCTTATTCCTCAGTTCTGTAAGTCACTCTAGTCAATTATCAAAATGGAAGGTCATTTTGGTTCTGTCATATTTTCAAATGGAGTCAGAAGTTATGAGGAGACTACATAGTCTGGAGCATTGTTGCCTTACTTAACCATGAATTTAGCTAGTCCTAAATACTCATTAGTCAAGTATTTTCATTCCACCCACCTTTATTAATATAGTCATTTTCATTCTTTTCTTTTCATGATTAACTAGACTTTATAATGTACATGACTGACTAATTAGAGTATTCTTTTACTTCAGGTCTGTTAGTAATGAGTACTTCATTCTTGCTTCACATCTGAATGTATCTTCAGAATGTAGAAATACAGTTCGAACTTATTTTCTTACAGTATTTGAAACATTGATATCAATTGTCATCTGGATTACATTTCTTTTTCTTTTGAGAAACCAGATAAATTGTAATTACTGCTTATTTGATTGTAGTGTGTTTTTATTTCTGGCTTCATTTAAATGTTCCTCTTGTCTTTCATTTTCATGTTTCATATGATATGCCTCAATTCTGTTATGTACTAAAACTTAGTAGGTGACTGATGTCAGCCTTCCATGACCATCTCAAGTCATCTCAAGGAGATACCAGAAACAGGAAGAATCAGAGTATAGTTAAGCAGAGGCATACAAGTAGTATTTTTAAACAATCAGATACTATAGAAACATAATGTATTAAGAGGACCTAAGGGTCTTTCTTGAGTCTATGTGTAAATCAGAAAACCTTAATTTTTACAACACTAACAAATCATACGTTGTGATTTGTAGGTATTTGGAGAACTATTTTCAAGCATTTATACTCCTTTTCCCCTTTTGTATACATAACCCCCTGTAGCTAACAAGTTTTGTAGCTAACAAGTAATTTGAAATATTATCTCTCAGGCTACAGGATTTATTAACCCACTCTGATGCTGGTTTCCTTTCAGTCAACAGTGTTTTTGTTGTAATTTTATTGCTCAAGTTTGTAATTCTTTTTTGGAGATGTTGATTGATATTTTTGTCTACTTTGAAATACTTTCAGCTATAACATCAAATATTGTTGACTGCCTCATTTTTCTATTGTTCTTCTCATTTTGGGACCCCAAATACATACATACTTTTTATCAAATTCCCGTATATATCCTTTACATTCTTTTTGATATTTCCTATTTCTTTTTCCTCCTCAATTTCCTCAATTCATTGGTTTTCTCTATAAAAGATAAAATACATAGCCAGTTAAAGAGATAATTTTATTCAGATTATGAGATAGGGTAATGAGGACCATCTTGATGAAGTGAGGAGGAACTAGAGATTTTTAGAGGCAAGTTTACAAGGAAGTCATCAGTGAGTCTTATAGGCATCATCAAGGAGAATAGTGGCAGACCTTATGTGAGACAATGAAAAAAACTGAGGTTGAATCTTGGGGTATGTGAAAATACAGTGGTTCTTTTTGGTTAGCCTTTCTTCCAAACACAAAAGTTCAGTGAGATTTCTCAACTTTCACTGGTTTCTGGGATCACTGGATCTCCATAAACTTCAACATGGCTCTAGCTATGCTTAATAGACTTGATAAACTCATATATTAAATTGTTGATTTTACTCATTTTGTTTCCTAGTTTGTAACCGTCCCCCGGACGACATACTGCTTAAAATATAACCCATGAAGAATTCTACTAGTTACCAAGCATGCTTAGATATTGCCTTAAGAAAAACATGTATTGGCAATAGGCCTCTGGGGGAAAGAAGAATATACGTCCTTGAAGCCTGAAGCCAAACAGCTGGGAATTCCACTCAGGGTGGAATTCTGCCTGCTTCATTTTCCATTATCTCCCTTTCCCCCAGACAGCATCAGCAGTTAGTCAGACAATCCTTTCATTTGGGCTTGCTCACTATAGGTCGTGGACTACGTAACCAGACATATTTTACCTTTCTTAAGTATTTACAAAACTCATGGTCAATGTGTAATCTACTCCAACTTCTTTGTCGGTTGTTACTCACTTTCTAATAAATCTAAAACTGAGGAGTTGTTCAGGGTGACAGTCTTTTCTACTGTCATCCCCTGCTCCCATTCTCTTACAGCTAACTTGTTTGTGCCTCATTCTTCTCCCGTGCACTGTCAGGAGGTGGCACAGTCTTAGTGTATGTATTTTTTTTTTTTAAAGATTTTGTTTATTTATTTGACAGACAGAGATCACAAGTAGGCAGAGAGACAGGCAGAGAGAGAGGAGGAAGCAGGCTCCCTACCAGGCAGACAGCTGGATGCGGGGCTCGATCCCAGGACCCCGGGATCATGACCTGAGCCGAAGGCAGAGGCTTTAACCCACTGAGCCACCCAGGCGCCCCTGTATTTGGTTTTTAAGTAGATTCCACTTCCCTAACAAAATATGGCATTTTGTCATTTGTTTTCTTGAATATTTTTTCTTGAACATTTTAAACACAGTAATTTCAAAGTATCTGTATAATATTAAAAGGGAGCAAAATTTATCCCCTCAAAATATACCTCTGTGGCATATTGATTATTTTAAGTTGGTTATTTTTAAGAAAGGGCAGGTATAGCTGAGGCTTTGAAAACTGAGCAGAAATTACCCATTTATAAGAAGGATTTATATTTACAAAGGAAATGCCCATTTGTAAGAGTGTCTGTCAACTCTCTATACCAAGAAAGAAGGATGACTCAATCCCTGTGGAGTATTATCAATAGAGAAGACATGGATTTAAATCTGCTTAACAACCTTACCCTATTTACTGACTCCTCACCCCCCAATATCTTCTTTTGCCTTCAGCTGACAATGTTATTTAAGGTGATGGTCATTTTGGAGAGTTACTAAGTTTTCCTGGGTTTCTCCCAGGTATGCAGGAGATATATATATTATTTAAACTTTTGCTTTTTTCCTGTTAATCAGTCTTATATCAATTTAATTATTAGACCAACCAAAGAACCTAGAAGGGAGGAAGGGAAAAATTTCCACCTCTACATTTTCTATGACTAGATTTCTTTCTCCTTCCTTCCTTCCTTCCTTCCTTCCTTCCTTCCTTCCTTCCTTCCTTCCTTCTTTCCTTTCTTCTTTGTTTTTCTTAATACTTTCTTGGTGTAGTTGGTAATTTTTTATTGATTTTAGAAAAAAAATAATTAAAAGCTCTTTAAGAAGTTATTGTCATCCCTTTCCTCTCTCAGATAGTGAGTATGGAGAGAATCATCTCTAACCCATCAGTGACTGCCTATGTCAAGGTAGGTGTCTTGTCTCTACAAGGCTCTACGTACATTTATTTTGTTTCAGTCTCTTCAGAAAGCCTCAGGTGTTTACTATGGCCCCTCTTTCTTGACCTCCTGATCAAATCATAAGGCTCCTCAAAACTCATTTGTCCTTTTAATTTATTTTCTTTTCAGATCCCTCACCTTCAGTCTTTCACAGATTCTCTATTCCTGCCTTCCAAGAGCTTCCCTACTTGCAAGGATCTTGCTTCTGAAGCATTGGTTGCTTTGTCATTTTATGATTCTTTTGAACCAAACCTTTTTCTAAATTAATTTATGAGTTTTCTTGTTATTCTTGGCAGAAGCAATGCCTACTACAAGCTACTCCAACATAGCCAACAGAAGAAATCTGCTCTCACTTATTTTTTTGCTACTTTCCTTAAATTGAAACAGAATTGTTTTAAAAATATTACAGAGATATATTGACCTGCAACTTGTTTTTATTATAGTGGTGACTAACTCTTGATGATTGTGCTCAAGCAGATTTGTTAAAATCTCAAGTTGTATTCAATCTTAAAAAATAATCTACAGAATCATAAGATTTTTTTAATAAACATGATTTTTTTTTTAAAGCAAAACAACTGGACTGAGAACAACAATGTATTTTTATAGTGGTTGTTTTCATTGGGTTATTACTGCTTCCACCCATGAGTAGAACTATTATGTGTTTTGAATAATTAAAAAAGATCTGTTGCTTGTTGATTTTGGATTTGTTTGCCTGGCATATTGAATTAAATATTCAGTTAGTGAATGACATATGGCATTTCTTCACTGAAACATGGCAAATATGGCTTTTTCTTGGTGCACAGATCTTGTTTTCAACCAATTTTATAAGCTGCACAGGATGAGTGAATTCAAGAATAGATTGTTCAAGATTTATAAATCATATACATTCAATGATTGTTTTTTGCTACAAAGTAAATCTAGACTCATGGATAATAAATATTTATGAAGACAAGACCTTTTCAGAATTCTAAATTGAGAAGCCATATGCTGGCTAACGGTCTCATTGTAACTTTCTTCTGTCTTTGTTAGTTTGATATTTCCAGTTTACAACATTTTTCATGGCTCCACACTAGCTCAATTTTATCTCTTGTTGGCGATAAGACCTGACATATGAAAAATGCACACCACTGTGATATTCAACAAAGTGTTAATTAATCCAATCATGTACATTAATATATCTATATGTTAAATTATGAAATTTTGTATGTGATTCCTATTCTTAGAGAATTTAGCATGAAATTTTATCTTATACCACTTGGGTATTTCTCCATATTTCAGCACCTAAAACACAAACAAACAAATAAACCTGAAAGCAAAATCAATAGAATCATTAAATACCATTTCATGTAAATAGGTGAAAACTGGTCAAGAGTGATGATAATCGGAAAAAAATTTTTTTTTTCCATTTTTTGGTATAACTCCACTGGTAATGATGATGGGAAATACTGGATAGAGTACAAGAATAATTCTGAAGATGAGGCAATGATGTATATTGTAAGCTCTTTGAAGGTAAGGATTTTGGTCTACAGACCTGCTTCATATATTTTTCATGTAGCCTTATGCTTCTTTACATATCAGAACTCAAATGTATGTTTCATATTTATGAATTGGTGTTTCATCAGATTTCCTTAAAACTTAGCTATAAAACAATAAAGACAAGCAGTATTCCAATACTGCTCCTGCTCACTAGAAGGGAAATAATTTGTATTTTTACTTGGTTTCTGTTCTTCCTGATGTACTCAAATAGGAATCTTACTCCCAATGTGGTAACTTTGTATTGTGTCAATTTTGCTAACTTAATTTCTCAGATTTCCCTTTCTCATATGTTCTGGTTAAAGTCAGCCATAAGAGAAACTTGTGTGGTATCCGAAAGGCCAAGGCCAAAATGAATAGCTGACTTTTTTTTTTTTTTTTTTTTAGTATTCTGAAGGTAAAGTAGAACCAAGACCTTTTTCAGCTTATGCAAATTCTCATCATTGTACTACCTTACCTTGCTAGTGCAGGGAAGCAGTTGGACCCTTGTTTTCTAAGGTTCTTGATAGGTCTTGTGCTTCATCCTCTGCACATCATGGCCAAGGCACATGTGTAACTCTTAGGTAAAGTGTGCCCAGATTACAGCATAGGTTTCTCACATCATTAAAACTGGAAGCAATGAGCAACAGGTGTGTGTTTTATTTTGTTTTTATGAGTTTCATCGATTCATTTATCTCATAGGTTCCAGTTATCCTCACCAATTACAGTCTGTTTTTTTTCATGAATTGACATCCAATATTTCTTTCCCTATCCTTACCATGACTTCCAGTCCAACATCAGATGTAGAAGCAACAACCTTAAATAAAATGCTTAATATTCTCTGATAATAATGTAAGGCCTAATCCCTATAACAAGTCTCTTACTCTATACCATTCATCATGGTTCTTATTCTCTGGTCAAACTGAAATCATACAGAATTGGGTACCACAAGTGGTTTTAAGGGATCAGACCTTAAGAATTAGTTCTCTGAAGTTGTAGGTTATATAGAATTGTTTATTCAATCTTATGAGTTTTGAAAACATTAATGGTTGTTTCCAGTAGTAATTGGGTTCATGGTAGTTCATGGCATGCCCTGACAAAAGAGTTATTTAAATTATCATCTGGATATATCTATAATCAAGTGCTACAGAAAGTGTTTTTGGATGGCTATGCCACAGAATCCGGTAGTGAAAATAACGGAGTGCAAGGGGGTTGGTTGGATTCCTAAGTATCCTAGTAGTTTGGGGAAATAGACTGATAAGCTTAGTACTAAAATCTCATCTCAATTTTGGGTCCAGGTAAGAGACAAGAACTCTTTTATGATCTCCTAAAATAGAACACTTATCTCTGATATCCATAGAATTAAGATTTTTAAAAGTCAAACCTAAGTCTTATCCTACAAGTAAGTAAACTACAATTTTACATTCTAAATTACAAGTGAGTAAATTACAAATTACATTTGTAACATCATGGGTGTCTTTTGTTAAAATTAAGATATTGATTTGGAAGAATAGGGACCCTCAAAATTAGTACAGATCCTTATGATCACAGTCTGTTGAAGCTGAGGACTTTGGCCTCATAAATTATTCTGAAATGTTTTTACCATTAAAAATAGATTTATCTTCCGCTTTGGTGCATACCTGTAATGGCCTCCTCTGAAGTATCTGACTTGTAGTGAACTCTTAATACTCTTTAATAACTATCCCATCACCTCTTATTGCTTCTGAACTTATAATTAGATTCAAGTCCCGGCAGGCCACAAGAGGTAAACCCAAAATTATGATACATGGGAAGGTACAATAAGCACAAAAAGAATTGTAAGACTTTAGCTAATTTGTATTAGCAGAAATGCTGACAATATGCATGGGGATGAATCCTACTCGTGTTGGAACAGAGTGAAATAAATATAATGTTGGACTGGGGTGAATTCTTTCATATGAGCATACTAAGTAGACTTTCTGTTTTAAGATGTTATACCATGATGGGTTGAAAACAGTTCTAGCACTGTACTTAGGTGACCAAAACAGACCACAGGCAGAGACCAATGGAGATGAAATGACAGATTTTCCTTGGTGTTTTATAGAAGAAGGTATCTAAAGGTTTAGAAAGTTTGAAAAGCTATAATGGAGTAATCACATAAGACTTACTCCCAAATTCTCCAACCTTATACTAACTGCATTCACTGAAAGGATACAGAGGAGGATCCCTTTATCAAGATAGTAAGAAATCCATATAAGAATGAAACTTCAAACATCTTAAGAGTTCTTTGGTGTGTATTTTTTGCAAGCAGAAGCTAGAGGAGCTGCGGCTGCACTGAAAGCTTGTCAGACCCACATGTTGCTGCGGTTCCCCATATTGCTATTACCCTGCTGGCTCCCCTTATTGCCAGGGAACAGCATCCAGGACTGAAGAGCCTCCACTTCCTGCTGAATCACATCATTCAGGTTCTCCAAATCCTGAGCCAAATGGGTATGTCATTGCATGGTGAAGATTTCACTGCCCATCGTTCATATTGAGATTTGAGTTAGAGAAAGACATGGTTTCCAGTTCGAAATTCTGAGTTCCAAAATGTCAGTATTTCCCCGGGGTCCCTTACTTTATGTCCATCTTTTCCACCCAGCGGCCAGCTTGCTGTCTTTAGGTCCTGTATCAGAAACAAAAGCATCAGTCTTATATATAGACTTTAACTCACTTCAAAAAATTGGTGAGGTCTCATTTCTACTATAAATTTCTTATTCTGCATCGTTTATGGTGATTCTGATTCTCTGATATACCTTTACTGAACATCCCTCTATACCTCTGAAATACAGGGATTATACAACACCTTCTCTTCAACATCTGTAATTATAATGTTAAAATTGAATATTATCAGGGTTCCTGGGTAGCTCAGTTTGTCAAGCCTCTGACTCTTGATTTTGGTTCAGGTCATGATCTCAGGGTAGTGAGATCGAGCCCCATGTCGGGCTCTCCACTCTACCTTCTCTGACTCTCCCTTTGCACCTCCCTCCACTCGCACACTTGTGCTTGCAGGCTTTCTCTCTCTCTAAGATAAATAAATAAATCTTTAAAAAATAATATTATCTAACAATTATGCCTAAAATAATCAATGCTTTATTTTTATCTGTGAATGTGGTCTAATAGAAAACTTGTTGTCTCTGAATATAATAGGAAAACATGGCTGAGCCTATACCAAAATAAGAAATATAATTAGGAGGAGTTGCTGCTCATTTTAGAGTAAAATGCATTTTTGGGTCAGAAGTAATTAATAAGAAGTCTTGATCACTTTTAGTTTTATGGTCAGTGACATTAAGGAGACATCTTTACACATACAGGTGTCCATTTTATGGGTAAGTATGTATGAAGTGTCATATTTGAAAAGGAATTTGCTAAAAATAAAACATTTCCATCCTGTAACGTCCAATGAAAGAACAGAGATATAACCAGGAATATATTTGGATATGACACAACTGACGATTATTGGTTTCCATCTTTTGTCCATGTTCCTGTCTCAAATGACAATAGACTAAAGTTCTTACAACTACTGGAATTGGGAAGGCAAAGGAGGGGAATGTTAGGGTATGGACTGGAAGGCAAATCTGGTTGGGAAAATTGCAGGGAACTTCTGATCAGGGAAATTAAATGTGAATTCTTGCTTCCTCAATATTCATCTAGTTAATTATCCTTGGATAGGCTAACACAAATAGTACCAACCAAATGGGAACTCCTAGAATCAGTTTTAGTAGCTAGAAGTTCTAATTAATCATAGGACCAAACTTTTTCCCACTTCTAGGGAAAAAAGGCAGATTAGTTAACTACCACCAAGAATTGCCTAAACACAGCCAAGACAAGAATGGATTGGATTGTTTAGCTGTTCTTTCCTTACTTAGCTCCTAGCAAGCTACCTGCATAGACTCATGCAAATCAATTAATTAAGATCCAGTAATCTGAACCGACATTTCAAACCACATTTTTTTGCATTATGATTCATTATGATTGTGTTTTTTTGTAGTTGACTGATCCTTTTCTTGGACATAATCCTGGATTACCAAAGGGCTTGATCATTTAATTTCTTCAGTCAATAGAAAAAATAACAAAATAGTGGATGCTAAAAGCTTCTGTCATCCCATCTCACTCCTCTCCTTAGGAAAAGGATGATGATCTACATTCACAAAAGTAAAAATGGGCTTGCTTCAAAGGCATCACTGGTTACTGAATAATAATTGCAATAAGTGGTTATAGAACCTACTTGAGGTTTCCTGACCACACAAGACCTTAACTGGGGAAATAAAAAAGTTTGTTAGTAAATCATGTTAAAAATTTAAAATGCTTACATAGAACTGCACAGTTTAAATTATTAAATTGTGATAATGTTTTCAACTTAAAATTGCTATAAGACTTTCTTTTCCACTGCCTGGGTGGCTCAGTTGGTTAAGCAACTGCCTTCTGCTCAGGTCATGATCCCGGAGTTCCGGGATCGAGTCCCACATGGGGAGTCTGCTTCTCCCTCTGACCTTCTCCCCTCTCGTTCTCTCTGTCACTCTCTCTTAAATAAGTAAACAAAATCTTTTTAAAAAATTAAGACTTTCTTTTCCTTTAGAATAACCAGATAAACACAGATGTCCCCTGCTATTTTAGCCAAGAGCAGGGAATTTTAATTCCCTGGAGTAAATATTTTATATCTTCCAAGCAGTTCTTACTCAAAATCCTGGTTAACTGTTAAATATAAACCCATTTGGATTTAAAAAACGGTATATGTAATTATACATGCATACCTATATGTATATATCTGTATCTATATGCATATTAACATAGAGATTCACATATGCACAAATAGATCCATATATATATGCACATACACACACCCACACACACATATATACATATATATACACATATACATATATATTATAAGTATATATTATATATAAATATATATAAATATATATTATAAGTGAATATATATATTTATATATATTTATATATTCTCAGTTGATAGTTAAATATCCTTTGAAGTATTTCCTACAGTGTTTAAAACCTCAGATTCTAGAAACAGAGTTTCTGGATTTGAATCCTAACTCCACAGTTGACTAAACTCACTCAAGTTACTTAACTTCTCGATGCCTCAGTTTACTCATCTTCCTACTGGGGATAATAATAGTGACTATTCCATAAAGTAGTTGTGAAGACTTCAGGAGTTAATCAATGTA
Organism: Martes martes; assembly: GCF_963455335.1. NCBI lineage: Eukaryota > Metazoa > Chordata > Mammalia > Carnivora > Mustelidae > Martes > Martes martes. The sequence continues at coordinate 186,691,133 of NC_137889.1, forward strand.
AGATCTGAGAACAGTATCTGTCACACATTAAACATATTAAACTCTATATGTGCAACTCTGTTTTATCTGAATTTTTACTTTTTTTCCTCTACAAAAATAAAATAGGTTTATATATATATACATATATATGTGTATATATATATATATTTTTTTTTTAAATGAGGGATTATAGACTTGATTCACAAAAGAAGTAATGCAACTTCTTTGTAATGTCTTGTTCTCACTACATCTCTATTGTTCAAATTTGCAAGAAACACTTCCTAAAACTAGAGGTGCCTATATAACCCCCTATTCTGTAACACTGGCTGTGATAATAAACCAATTGGGTTTCTCAGATGACACGATGTTGAATTTGAATGACATTTTACATAAGAATTTGAGTTTTCCCCAGTAATATATCTAGATAAAGAAGTTATTTTGACATTGCATAAGTTGGAAGTGAAACAATTACATAACTCAAAAGAATAGAGTTGAGACAGATTGCATCTGGATGAGAAGATAGCAGCAACCTGAAAGATATTTTATCCCTTAATAGATTTAACAGTGAAAAATTATTTTAAAAGGGAAAGATACAAATTATTTGTTCTACTTTGAATGCCTTTTACTGAGTAAAACAAGGTAGAAAAAGAACAAGTATAAAAATTTAGAAGAAATGTCTTTTTTGATTTTGTATCTTTGAAATTAGACTGCTCTTCTTTAGTATTGGTTGCTATTATAAATAAGGATGCTTAAGAATAAGAATATGGATAATTTAAAAATAAAGATTTAAGTGTAGTTATCATATATTTGTAGATTTCTCAATATTGTTTTTATCTATCTCTACATAGTCAATTAATTGAAATCCATAAAACTATATTGAAAAGGTAGATGCTATTAATTAGAAATTCATGTACAAACATCATGTATCTATTGAATCCTATTATATGCATATTATTAAACTACACGGTGAGGTAAAGAAAGGACAGAAAAATAATGAAGTCATCTACATACTAGAGTATTTTCTTTTCAGAATAAAAATTAGAAAATCAGGTCCGTGTGTGTGTGTATTTACCTGTATCTGTGTGTCTGTGGGTGTGTGTGTCTGTGTGTGTGTTTCAACTACAAAATCTTATACACTCCAGGTAGGAGCATTTACTTAGAATTTTCTGTCCATATAATAAAAAACTATAACACGTCCTCTTCTCTATCTCAGAGTAAATGCAATGTGCTATGTGAGATCACTATTATTCTTTGGAAGGAGAGAATATGTAATTTACAACATTCATTAGCCAGTCGGGTTCCATTGTAAGAAGGAGTAAACCCTCTTTTTCATTTGCCAGGAAAAGTTATAGTCAAATATTCCTCATTCTATATTATTTGTGTTAATAAATATGGTTATTTTAAAACACTTTCCTCATTTTTCTGGGGAAAAATAATTTTACATGAGATTAAAATTGCAATTCAAATCTTACAAAAAGCAGTACAAAGATTTTAACCCATAACTTCATTATGTAATACAAGGAGAACAGAAGTCAGTAAAATTAAATGACAGTTTTGCCTTAAGATTAAATGAGTTCCTGACATTAATCTTTATTACCATGGCTGATGGTAAATTATCAATTCCAAGGACTCTTTTTATTGGACATAATTATTCAGATTTACCAAGTGTCTCTAAAGAAGATGTTATCAAATAACTTATTCAACTTCACTGTTATAAATAATTAGGACAGGACGGTTTTCAGCCAAAGTAGTATAAAAAATAAATAGAGCACACAGGAATGTCTGACAAGGTAATATGCCCATAAAATCTATCAACTTTCCCAAGGCACTGAGAAATTTCGATTGTCAGGATGATATTCTCTATTATGTCTAATATATTGATATAACATTACTTTAAGAATGAATAGATCAAAACACATATCTAAGATATGTTTTCTTAATAGTGGAATTAAAGCTAACAGAATTAAAATATTTTTGAAGTAAATTGTGTTAAAATGGACAACTCAATAGATTCTGAATAGAAAAAAATGCATTATTTTCTTCTCCTCTTGACTATAAAAGTAGATTTCAACTTTTTGGAAAATTCGTCTTTCAAAAAAAGTTTATTGTTGAAAGTGTTCTGGTAACAACATGTCTTCTTGCATTCATGCCTATTTAAACACAGCCTAAGAAAAAATGGATCTGACTTTCTGCCTACATCTACAGAAACCTCATGATCTTTAGAATAAAAGCATGAACATATACATGCAATGTGAAAATCTGTGGCAGATGAAAACAAAATGACCCAAGAAAAGTTAAGAGCTTGATCCAAATTATCAAATAAAAGTGAATTAATTTCAATGAGGTTAATTTTAATGACTGGATATTACTAGCAAACTGTATTTTAAGACAGGATAATTGATCCTCAAATCACTCATAATGTGTGGTTAATGTGCACAAACAAAAGCACTCAGAGACATAAATAACTATTCGAGGTCTTGCTGAGAACCCCTTTGAGATTCTGTTTCTCCAGTAAACTCTGCCTCATCTCCAATCAGCTGTAATTTCTTAGTCCTCTGAATTCCCCAAAGATTTTTTAATCTTTCCCATTCACTTGTAAATGAATCATAGATGACAGGATGGCATTTATTTAAATCTGCCATACTAATTTAATTTCCTCTGTGTTTTGTTCTGCCTACTAGATATTAAACTTGCAGATGGCATGAGTTGTCTCTTGTCTTTTGTATTAGAGTACCATGGCAGATATTTGGTTGCTCATGATTCTTCCCTACCTTGTCATTATAAACATACAGTAGCTTTCTCTGTAGTCCTTCAAAGACTAAAGTACAATTTATAATTAACTAGTACTTCAGCAATCTCAATAAGTACTAATTTATCTTAATCCCAATTTCTTCAGAAAAAAAAAAGCCTGTCAAATGCGTATGTATGAAAATAATTTGCCTTATTTAAAAATATATTTATTTATTCATTTATTTATTTATTTTAGAGAGGCGGTGTGCAAGTGGGGGAGGAGCAGAGGGAGAAGGACAATAAGCATGAGTGTAAAATCCTACCTGGGGCTTGATTACACAGCCCTGAGATCATGACCTGAGCTAAAATCAAGAGTTGAACATTCAACCCACTCAGCCACCCAGGTGCCCTGGTCTTATTTTTTAAGATAACTTGCTCAGGTATTTCTTTTCAAGATTTTATTTATTTATCTGAGAGACAGAGAAAGAGAGCATGATAGAGGGGAGAAGGTCAGAGGAAGAGGGAGAAGCAGATTACCGCTGAGCAGGGAGCCCGATGTGGGTTCCAGGACCCTGAGATCATGACCTGAGCCAAAGGGAGATGCCCAACCGAGTGAGCCACCCAAGCTCCTCTTGGTCATGGTATTTTATGATCTCTCTAGTTAGCATCTCTTCTCATACCCTATACATTTGGGGGAAGCTGCTCAGATACTATTCTCCAGAATTTCTTCACTAGTAATCACTCCTCTTCTCCCCTATGCTAGATTCCTCTCAGATACACACCCATAGTTGCTACATATCTTATAGCACATGTCATTCTGTAATGTGCAGTCTCTTACCCGGTCAGTCTCTAATCCAACTGTGCTATGATTACCTTCCAGGCAGGACCTTCACTCCATTCTGTTCCTGCCATGACACATAGTATCTGGCACATTAGGGACCTCCTAATACCTCCACCTAAAATGTGATTAGGGATCTAATTCATTCATTCAGCTGTCTAGAACTGTGTCTATCTACCTACACAGCACAGTGTCTCATTATTACAGTTTTATCAAATGAATGCTGAATGGTCTGTAATAATTTTTGTACATTTCATGATGTTCATTCAGCACAATACCTAACACATCCTGTGATCTCTAAAACAACACATGTCGAATTAATGTGTTTTTGAGGAGGAACAGTAAACAACAGGGTGAAAAGTAATACAAGAGTTAAAGTTGGGTTATAATATCAACAATAGTGGATGCTGAAGTACTAGATAAGTGGCTTATAATGTGAATAAATGGCTGCTACATACTACGACTATGTAAATTCACCCACAGAATCACAAGGACTGCTAGACCAGTAAAGTTATGTGTATGGCGTAGGTAAAGGTGTTCCTAAAAGGAGAATAAAAGTTTTCTTCTCTGCAAACAGACTGGATCCACAGAGAATAAAGGAAGAAGGTAGACTGAATGTGACCAAATTTCTCCCAGTTACGGGTCTGGCAGGTTTTCCCACCTTCTCTTATGCAGAGTGAGTAATAGAGTGAAGAGAGTTATTAAACTTTCTACACATGAAAAAAAGATGCCAGGAGCAGAGAGGAGACATCTGTTCAGTCTACTGAATGAATGTAACAAATAAACAAATGTATTTTATCATATTTTGCATCATGAAGAAGAATATATATAGATAAAGACACCTATAGTATTTCTCTATCATTTTTTTCTCTCTCAAGTGACTGAACAATGGCAACTAAAAATATGAACAAATAGGGCACCTGGGTGGCTCAGTTGGTTAAGCATCAGCCTTCAGATCAGGTCATGACCCCAGGATCCTGGTACCCAGTCTATAGTGAGGTTCCCTGCTCATCAGGGAGTCTGCTTCCCCCTGTCCCTCTGTTTCTCCCTACTGCTCGTGCTTTCTCTCTCTCTGTCAAATAAGTAAATAAAATCTTAAAAAAAAAGAACCTTAAAAAATATAAAATAAAAACAGGAACAAACAAACAAATAAAAGTAACAAAAGTAGCTGTAGCAAATATGAAAATGTGGGAAAACAGTAAAACCAGGAGTCATGCTTCAAATCTAATGGTGGCCTTAATACAGCCTCCCAGGGGTCCCTATACAACACTATTAACATACCTTTGACTATATTTCTTGTGTTGTACTTTTTATCCTCATGCCTTTTGCATTCTGCATCCGGAAGCCTATATCTCCCATTCCCCTTCATCCATTTGCCCATCCTTAACTCCTTCCCTTCTGGTAATCATCAGTTCATTCTTTGTATTTATTTATGGGTCTGTTTCTGATTTTTCTTTATTTGTTTTGTTTTTTTAGATTCCACATATAAGTGAAATCATATGGTAATTGTCTTTGTCTGACTCATTTCAGTTAGCATAATACATTCAAGGTCCATCCATGTTGTCACAAATGGCAATATTTCATTCTTCCTTATGGCTTAGTAATCTAATGCATGTGTTGTGTTTGTGTGTGTGTGTGTGTGTGTGTGTGTGTGTACAACGTCTTAAATCCATTCATCCATCAATGGACATTGGTTATTTCTGTGTATGAGCTATTGTAAATAGTCCACCAATAAACATAGGAGTTCATCTTTTCAAATTAGTGTTCCTTTTCTTTGGATGAATACTCAGAAGTAGTATTGCTGGATCATATGGTGGTTCTATTTTTTAATTTTTTTTTTTTTTTTGAGAAATATCTCTGTTTTCCATACTGGCTACACCAATTTACATTCCCATCAACAATGCCCAAGAAGTCCTTTTCTTTCCATCCTCACCAAAATTTATTATTTCTTATCTTTTTGATACTAGCCTGACTGATATGTGGTTTTGATTTGCATTCCCTTGATAACTAGTGATGCTGAACATCTTTTTATGTGTCTCTTGACCCCCTTATGATGTTTTTTTTAGAAAAATGTCTCTATTTCTTACTGAGTCTAGTGAAAGGTTTATCAATTTTGTTTATCTTTTCAAAGAACTAGTTTCACTGATTTTTTTTTTTGTCTCGATCCCATTTATTTTCATTCTGATCTTTTTTCTTTCATTCAACTAACTCTGGGATTTGTTTATCCCTCTTTTTCTTGTTCCTTTATGTATAAAATTAGATTGTTTATTTGAGATTTTTCTTGTTTCTTGAGGTAGGCCTTTGTTGCTATAAACTTACCTCTTAGAACTGCTTTTGCTGCATCCCATGGATTTTGGTGGGTTATATTTTCATTTTCATCTGTCTCAAGGCATTTTCTGATTTCTCCTTTGATTTCTTCACTGACACATTGGTTGTTTTGTAGCATTTTGTTTAACCTCACATTTGATTTTTTTCTACTTTTCTTTTTGTGATTGATTTCCAGTTTCATAACATTGTGGTCCGAAAATATGTTTGATATTATTCAGTATTCTTAAAATTTATTGAGATTTATTTTGTGGCCTAATATAGGATCTATCCTGAAGAAAGTTCCATGGCTACTTGAGAAGAATGTCTGTTCTGCTCCTTTGGGATAGAATGTTCTGTATATATCTATTAAGTCTATCTGATCTATTGTGTCATTTTCAGGACTATGTTTCCTTATTTCTTTTCTGACTGGATGATCTATCCATTGATATAAGTGGAAAGGGTCTTCCTACATTGCCATCTTGAAATACCCTCCTCAGTTATGTTTTGACCTTTGATATTCTTTTCGTAAATATATAACACTATCAAGTCTCCCTCTTCTCTAAATCTGTGTTTTATGTTGAGGCAGATATGCATATGCGGAGGTAATACATTTTGGACTGTTTCCTTGATAGTATTTTTTTCTTCTTATAGCTCAATAACCTTATACTGCTCTATTTTATAGGAAGCAGAAAATTTTATGAGTTCAATTTAGTTTGTATTCCACAGCAGTAACTGAAATCATGAATTTGCTCCATTTGCTTACAAATAAGCAATTTATGGCTTGAATGAACTCTTTCAGTGATTACAGTCTTTAGCAGGAAGACATGGTATTTAATATCTTAAAAAATAAACATACCTCTAGTAAATTTAGGGAACCATATGATGAATAACATGAGAATATTCATGTTGCAAAGGGACAAAATAAATTTGCATTTACACAAGAATAATTTTTATTCAAGAACGGATCAGTTGCAATGATATTATTACCAATGACAGTGTCCTGTTGTACCCAGGTACTCCCTGAAATAATAAGTGCACATTCTACCTAATTAATGGGAAGTCTAAAATATATGATGATAGCATAAGTAAACTGCTTTGGGGTATCTGTGAGAAGAGCATTATTTAAATACATCTTAATTTGATGTTCAAATAGAAAATAATTCTTCATTTGCTTTTTGAGTACAGTAACTAGTTCTGCTTTTACTTTCTGATTATTAAGAGATATATGATTTTGGTGAACGACAGCATAAACCAGTTTGTATTTTGATGCATGTATTCAAAGAAAACTTAAGTACTCCTATATTTTTTAACTTCTTTGTAATTGTAAGTAACTGACACATTTAGAAGCTAAATATGAAGTTAAAATAGTATCTTTAAATAAAAGTATGTTTCTCTGTTTGTTTAAAATACGTTATTTTCTACAGTCTCAATGTGACTATGAACTTCTATTGTCTTAACATAAATTGTATAAAATAGTTAAAACGCTTCAGAAGATACCTTAAAATTTTTAGTAATTTAAATTGAGTCCAGGATTTTGAAAGCATCTACAGTACTATTTTTTAAATTATCAGAAACTATAATGATTAAAATAAATTCTATAATGGAATCTCCATTGACTGGATTATTTAAAATGAAATTTGTTAGATGATACTGTTATTGGCTAAATTAATTTTGGTGGAGATGTAGCTGATATATTGGCAATCATTTACATGTTCTTAAGTTCTTACATGAGACTGTCATCAAATGTCTAAATAATTCAGTATATGGTAGGAATTTACAAGTATGAATTAACTCATTTTCTCCTTTTAACCAGTCTGAGTGGTTTAAATGTTTTAGATTAAATGTATCTAGAGCCTAAAGATAGTTCAGAAAAAGATTTTTTTTCCACAATATGATTCTGAAACATTGATTTTTGAATTTAGATATCATTCAGATTATTTAATTACAAGATAACATCACCTTCCTCATATACCTGCACATCATTCATCTATCCACTCTATCAATATTTATGGTTGTTGGTAATAGAAACATTGTCAGTTTCTTTTTTAATTGTGACCATTTTAAATCTAGAAACATATTAGAATTAAACTCAACCTGGCAATTGTTAATATAGCTGGTTTTATTGTCCTTTTACAGTAATAGACCTTCAGAGAACATAGGAAATCCAGGGTCTTATGCTTGTCTCAAATATGCATGTGAGGCTTGTCGTTGTTGTTTTCCCCAACACTTAGCTCACAAGACTTTCCTTCCAACAGAATATTAAATAAGCTTCTCTCAAGTTCAGCCTCTTCCTGAGATAACATTCATTATGTTTATGGAGTGACACAGTGAGAAGGATATTATCAGGAGAGACTGGATAACACCACTTTCCAGAGCTTCCCCTCCCCCCCCCAAGATCCTAGGGGAGATTCTTTTCATTTTAACCTTGTCAATTTTGTTGGCAGTTTACAATCTTTAGCATTGACTCAAAAGCACTCAATATTCTGGTCCATGGGCTCCTTTTACTAGTCCAGAAGGGTTTTAGAACACAGAGAGGCAAGTAAAAAGATAAACAATATTCCAAATCAAGGAGAAGATTATTTAACATTGGAGACAGGGGTTGTCCAAGGTCAATTAAGCTGGAAAACTTAAAGCAGAATGACTAGGAGTAAAACTGTGCCTTGCTGGACCACAACTGATTATGTGAGGACCCCAGAATATTACTCTAAGTTTTGTATTAACCACCCTGTCATTCATAATTTAACTATCAAAAAGAAAAGAAAGGTGATCAATCACTCTTTTAAAGGCATTGTGTTAATAATTGGAAATTTACTAAGAATAGGACTTGATGTAAGCCCTCCAGGAACTATTGATTACAATTATATAAAGGAGATGCAGAATACATGAAGAGAAATATAATAATTAGGACATATTTATGAAGCTCAAGATGAGCACTGTAGCAATAATTCTTGTCTATTTTAGGTTTCTAGCATCACCCATGCTTGATCTTACTAACCCCCAATAAAATTAATATTTGAAGTGGGATATTGAACTGAGATACTGTAAAATGATTCCTACCTACTACAATCATTTTGGGTAGCTGAGAATATATATACAATCAGTAAAAGTAGAGTCCTAATGTATCTATTATTAAAACAGATATATGACTTAATTAGCTTTAAAGAGCCTATTGATAAGATCTAGCAATATTTGTGAGTTATAAAGATGGGAAATTATGACATAAGACATGACATGAGTACTCATATTTGCCAGTAATTCACAAAAATCACTCAATCTATTACTGACTATAAATGTAGAACTCAAGAAATGGTATCAGATACTCTTGGTTCTCCTTGTATTGTATATGTTGCTCGTAAAGCTGACTGATTCATTTGACTTGGAATCTTACCTCTTTGGAGATAACTTAATGTCACTCACCAGCTTTATATTTTACCTGGGTGCCTTAGGATCACCCAGCATTCAATTTATCATCTTCTCCCATAAGCCATAGTCTATGTTGACATGCCCACTACTAGCTACTCAGCCTCAAAAGGATAGATTATTTTTATTTCACTCACCCTAATATACAATAAGGCATTAAATCTCATTCAGTATATCTATTGATTATTTTCTCATCCTCATTGCCATAGACTTGTCATCATCTATAAGCCAGCTGTAATTGCTTAGTCCTAATTTTCCCAACCACGTCAGCTAGCATCCTTTTCTTACACACATTCAGGTAGCATCCTTTTCTTATACCCTTTTTAAAAAATTTTTAGAATAATTTTAACATCAAACACAATTTTTTAAAAGATTTATTTATTTGAGAGAAAGAGAGAGAAAGAAGAGAGAACATATGAGTGGGGAGAGGGACAGAGGGAGAGAATCTTCAAGTAGACTTCCAGTGAGTGCAAGTGAGACCCAGGGCTCTATCCCAGGACCCAGGATATCATGACCTGAACCAAAACCAAGAAACTGATGCTTAACCAACTGAGTAACCCAGGCACTTTAAGCATCTAACACATTTTAAAGAGTATTTTCTCAAAAACATTGCTCGACTCATGTCAATCTTTGACTTAATTTTTTTCAATATTTTGCTAAAGTCTTTTTTTAGATATATTTTTGTATTTTTAATATGTTCCTTATTTACCTTGCCAATCTTATCTCCCTTTATATTCCAAATTTTTTATATCAAAATTGATATTCATACTTTTCTCAGTATATACTGAGGAACAGTACATACTTGCCTTTGTGGATTTTATCATATCATTCTTCTAGACTGAAATAAATTCTTTTCTATTTTTTAACATCTCCTTTTCCAATAAAGCAGGAAAAAAAAAACAAAACCTCATCAGTTATATCATCTAGACCATCAGCATCTTAACAAGCTTATTTCTTCTTTCACTTACACTTTGCATAGGCACATCTACATGGACCATTTTTACTTTACTTAATTATGTATATAATATTTCTTTTTGTTTATTTTTCAGTCAGATCTTGAGAGAAGGAACCATGTCTCTCTCAAAATTGTGTTCCTAGGGTTTAAACACTGTGCCCCACAATGTGTACCCAGTGAAAGTATTTTAACGTTAGAGATGACTGAAGAAAATGAATATGGGACAGTCCTCTGCACTTAACTATTGAACGCTCTGTAAATTAAAAAAAAAATTCCCTGTAAATTACTCTGAAAATACATGGAAAATATTTTTTTTCTCTTCTTAAGGATGTATGGGTGAACACTGGATTTAGTTTATATATACTTAAGGTAAACATTAAACGCAGGCTTCCATCTATGAAAACCTGCTATTTTCATCATAGTTCCTTACTGATATATTCTGTAACCTTGGCTAGGTCATGAAACTGTTAAAATACAGCCAGTAGTAAGCTATAGATAAAAAAAATAAAAAACAAAAAACAAGAGAACTACACTTGCTTGCTAGCTTAAGAAAAAATGAGAAGAAATGTCTTAAATTTGTCAAAAGATAGCGTACTCTAAAAAACTAGAAACTATAATTAAGGTTAATATTTATTTTTTCAAAACTAAATTTACTGAAAGTATTTATATAAACTAAGTCAATATGTTACTCAATATGCTATAGATCATCATGTTATTTTTAAAAATGTTAAATCATTTCATATGGCTTATATGAATTCACATTTTCTATGAAAAAAATCTGCTCAAAAATGCTGCCAATATTTTTTTTTATAAATTCAGATTTGTTTATAAATTTTGACATTAATCATTATTATCAAATGTAATAATTGCAGGTGGCAATTTACATGAAAAAGCATTCAAGTAAATGTGAAAGAATTAATGATGCGCTGTAGAATTTATTACAGATATGAGATACACACCTTTACAAATTTAAATTCACTTCCTATTTTATTATGGATGGGAATTAATGACTGGAGAAATAACAATTCTGCTTAACAATACAATTCCCCAAATTTAGTGAACATCTACTGCACACATGGTAGGTTTCTTAATACTTCAGGGCATCCAAAGCTGGCAAGAACATCTTTAGCAATCATGGTAAGCCCAGGACTGGGAAGGTCAGATGAATACAGCAGAACTGAAACAACACATTCTTATTTAGCATATTATATGAGGACCTTTCCTACTCTATCTTTTTTTCCTGACCTTTTGCTTTACTTCTTTCCAGAATTTAGTATTTATTAATATCGTCTTCAATTTTAAAATGGATCCTCTTTTCTAAATTAGACCTAGTCTGGATGCTATTTATCTATTTAATTTTTTTAATTCATCCTACATCTCAGGATTCCTCTAGTCCTGCCTGATGGACATATCAATGAAATTGCTAGTTATACAAGGGATGAAACTGCAAAGTTATGCAACTGTACTGATTGAAGTGAGAATTTCTACTTTCGAGGTTTTCATATCTCATGGAGAATCAAATAAATAAATAACTGCAATGCAGGATGAAAGAGGTAATTTCTGAGTATTGCGAGAGTCTATTAGGAGACTATTTTATAGCCCATAGTATGGCCATGATATACAAGGTTGAAGTAAAACCCTAGCAGCTAAACAAACAAAAGCTGTTATCTGATAATTATAAATAAATGTACGCAACACTTACTCTAAATGTTTTACATGGATTAATTTATGAGGATGTAAAGGACAATTACAGACAATTAATAAGAGGCAGAATCAGAACCTCGACTTAGGACAATGTAAATACTGATAACATGTTTTTTATTATTATATTATATTTGAAAAAATTGATAAGAGGAGGCCTGGATGGCTCAGTCCATTAAATGTCTGACTCCAGCTCAGGTCATGATCTCAGGGTCCTGGGATTGAGCTCCTCAGTCATCAAGTTCCACTATCAACAGGGAGTCTGTTTATCCCTCTCTCCCCTTTGCCTCTCCCCCATTTGTGTTCTGCCTCTCTCTCAAATAAATAAAATCTTTAAAAAAAATCAGTAAAAATTACTTAACTTTGATTTTCACCCAAATTAAACATTTTGATGCAAACATATCAAATAAAAAATATAGAAAATGCTTTCATTCTTCTTCAAGAAACTTTGTTATTGTTTCTTGTTTTTTTGTGGTACCCACCACTTACCCATTGGGTAATGCAACACTAGGTGAAAAGTATGTGGAGAGTTTCTTGTTATGTAGTGTAGTTAATAACATGGGAGTGAAGTAATGAGGTCTGAACTAAGGTAATGGCAGAGAAAGGGTGAGAAACACAAAAGAGAGTAAGGATGATGAATCACTAAGTCTTGAAGTCTTAAAGTCAGAAGGTAAGTAAGGAGAGGTCATAAAACTTACAGCTTGATCAAGTGAATAGATTTTAAGCTTACAATATAGGAAATTAAAAAAAAGTAAGGTTGAGAAGAAGAGTTTGGATTCATTCTTTCAGCAAATATTTGCAAACTTTCTATGTTTCAGTTTTTGTGTATTACTCTGGATTTGTAATCAACCAGAAACAATATTTTTATTGTTTTTAACTCCATGAAAATTACATTCAACTTTGAGAGATTATATGCAAAAAAATTTAGAAATATATACAACTACAACCTAGGATAGATGGAAAGGCAGAGTTTAATGAGAAAGTGTAACTTGAGGGGCAGTATACTTAAATCTATGGTTAGAAACTATATAGCTGAAGAATGATATTTTTGCAGAATCCTGAAAGTTGAGAAGTCAGTCTTTTAAGTCAACTGTCATGTCAAGAGCCCTTCTGGTCATGTGGGAGTAAAAACCCAGAACTGAAAAAACCTAAAGTAGGTGAAAGAAGTTCATTTATTTGTTTGAAAATATTTTATAGTTTTTCAGTGTAGAGGACATCAAAACATTTGAGCACATATTAAATAACTACTTTACCACTTCCTAAAAATCTTCTTTCCCTACCTGCTAACATAAGATTTTAATAGTAGTCAACTTTATATCTGAGTATTTTAAGTACAGTGTATTAAAGGAGAAGGCAACATAGGTAGAAGAGGACTGATCATTAGCAAACACGGATAAAAAGAGCATATATTTATTCTGGAGAAAATGTTGGTGTATTTTCATTTTATTTGGGATTGAACTATGTAGAGGAATGAAAGGTTTTGCTATTGTCTGAATTTGGAAGTAAAATTAGAAGTGATGTTTATGAATTTCAGGTTGCCAAGAGGTGGGCAGTATTGGCTTTGTTCTGTGTCAACGTTGTTAAACTACATTTTCCAGAATTGCCTTCCCTATGTGATATTAAAGTTGGCTAAGTTGACCAAGGCTGTTACGTATGGAGGATTGATAGAAGGTACTAGAAGCTACTGAAACTTGTGATTGTTGCTGCTGATCTGCTGCCTTACCTTGTTGGTGTATAACTGCTGAGTCTGGAATTTCTGGCTATTGTAAATAATGCTGCTGTAAACAAATACCTTTTCAAACTAGTGTTTTTCTTTTCTCCAAATGTCAAATGTCTGGATCATACAATACTTCTATTTTTTAAAAATTTTTGAGAAGACTTCATACTGTTTTTGACATTGGCTATACCACTTTGCATTTCCACCTACAGTGTATGAAGTTTCCTTTTTCTCTACATCGCAATAACGTTTATTATTTCTTGCCTTTTAAATACTACCATTGTGACTGGTGTGAGGAGATATTTCACTGTGGTTTATGATTTGAATTTCTCTAATGATTACTGATGTTGAGCACCTTTGCATGTAGCATTGGCCATCTGTATCTTTTCTTTAGAGAAATGTCTATTCACGTCCTCTGATCATTTTTAAATTGGATTGCTTGTTTTCTGATATATAGTTGTGTGAGTTCTTAATATATTTTAGATAATAGCACCTTATTGGTTATATCATTTGCAAATATCTTCTCCTAATAAATACATTGCTTTTTGTTTTGTTGATGGTTTCCTTCACATTGTGCCAAAGTTTTTCAGTTAGATATAGTCCCATTTGTTTATTTTCATTTTTATTGTCCTCACTTGAGGAGACAGATCCAAAAATTATTGCTCAGAACAATATCCAAGAACTTACCACGTATGTTTCCTTCTAACTATTTCATGGTTTCTTGTCTTATCTTTAAGTCTTTAAAGCATTTTGAGTTTACTTTTGTATCATATTTTTGTATATGATATAACAAAGTGGTCCAGCTTCATTAAAAAAAAACTTTTTTTGAAGATTTTATTTATTTGACACAGAGAGAGAAAGCATAATCACGGGGAGTGGCAGGCAGAATGAAAGAGAGAAGCCAGCAGAAGGAGAAGCAGGCTCCCCTGGGAACAGGGAGCCCAATGCCAGGCTCAATCCCCGGACCCTGGGATCATGACTTCAGCTGATGGCAGGAGCTTAACCAAGTGAACCACACAGGTGCCCCCGGCTTCATTCTTTTGCATGCAGCTGGCCAATTACTCAGCACCATTTATTAAAGAGACTCTTTTCCATGTTGTATGCTTGCTCTTGCCTCCTTTTTTGAAGATTAATTGACCATATAAGCATGGATTTATTTCTGGACACTATTCTGTTCCACTGATACATGTATCTCTCTTTGTGCCAGTACCATACTGTTTTAATATCTATGACGTTATGGTATAGCTTGAAATCAGGGAGCACGATACTTCCAGTTTTGCTCTTCTTTCTCAAGATTGCTTTGACTATTTGGGATCTTTTTTAGATTTAGGATTATTTCTTCCAGTTCTGTGAAAAACACCATAAGATTCCAATAGAGACTGCATTGCGTCTGTAGACTTCAATGGGTCATTTAATTTTTTGAACTTATTTTGGGTTCATTTTTCATATCTTCTTTTCTAGTTTCTTTGGGTAGGAACTTAGGTCACTGATCTTACATCTTTGTTCATTTTTTATATAATCATTGTTTGAAAGAAAATATTTCCTTTAAGCTCTGCTTTAGCTGTATATTACAATTTTGGTATATTTTATTTTTATTATTAGTGACTTTAATATTTCATAATTATCACTGTGCTTAGGTAATTATCCCTCTGTCAAGGACTGTGGCAATATTGGGTCTTACCTCGTAAGTGCTGTTCTTTTAGGAATCATCGCCTTGACTTTTTAGATGTTCAAAATATGAAAGCAGGGCCCCATTTGCATTTTATTCAAAGTCATAGCTTTTTATGACAGTATGACCAGTTTTTTCCTAGTTATCCTATCATCTGAGAAAGGATTAATCCCCTGATGAATGACTTTTCAACACAAAGAAAAAATTATGCATAGAACAATTTGAATGCATGGAAGAGACACTTTTGGAGTATAAGACTTTTTCTATTGATTTTGAAAACAGCGAACACAGTATCTTGTCATATGTGGACTTTGTCATGTTGAGGTATGTTTCCTCTACACCCAGTTTTTTTAGTTTTTAGCTATTCTGGTCCTCATTTTTAAAAATGCAATCTAGAAAAGCAGTTTGAGGACATTGGAGTAATTCGAATATAGATTTGATATTAGAAAATGTTATGGAATTATTGCTACCTTTTGGGCAACAATATGTTGCTACCTGAATTTTTAGGTGATGCATATTGAAAAATTGAGTGAATACTCAGTCTATCAATAAGCTACTTCCAAAATGACTCAGAGATGTGTGTATATGTGCATGTATGTGTTATGTATATGTGTAATATAAATCAATGATGGAATAATGTAACACATTTTCATTCAAGGTGGAGGGCAAATGAGCATTGGTTGTAATTTTTTGTGCATTCTAAGAAAAAATAATAAAATATTGGGAAAAGACACCATGGAAAATCAAAGACTTTGATTTTGTTTCTAATAGTGACTAATCTATCTCACTCCCTCTCACAGTGTCTGAAACCCTGTAGGTGCTCAGTAACTACTTAATGAACAAAAAATATTAATGAATTGATCAACAGTTATCATTCTCTCATATGGCTGGGAGAGTAATTAATTATGAAAAGAAATTGTGTTTCACCATCTAAAAATTATATAATAGGCCAAATTTTAAAAATATGAGCATATTTTAATACATATATAAAATTTACAAGTATTTTCGTGGTTGATTATCATTATAATAACAGCTACCTTATTTTCATCATATAATTTGGTCCTCACAAAGATTTCTAATATATTTAGATTCATTCCTTACATTTGAAGTAACTAAGGTAAAACAGAGATTAAGTGACTTGTGTTAACACCCCCTAGCTATTAAATGGCAAATCTAAGACTTGAATCAGTTTTTACTTTGCTGATATTGTCCTTTTTATCACCACATATTTCTTATTTCTAATGTCTCTGTCTTTTTTTTAGGAAACCAGGTAAATGTAGCTCTCAAACAGTACGTGACTTGAAACTTGCAGAAAAGAAAATGCATTCTTATTTACTCTTGACAGGGGAAATGTGTTTGAGTATTTTAGATACAAATTACTATTTAGTTGTAGCTCCTTTGGTGCAGTAGTCAGTGTCAACAGAGTGTACAATTACTTTTCCCATTTGCCTCATTTGACTGACAGTAATTGAGTTTGTGAAGGCTTAGCAATATTGTAACACTGTAAGGGGCCCCTCTCGTTCCACTTTGCTTGAAGTCTCCTCCTATCGCTTTGGATGATAGGAGTTAAAGGGGTTTTTGATGTTGTTTTTGTTCTTGTTCCTTTACATGTAATTTTTGCTTTTAAGCCATTGAGGTTTAATTTAAAGAAATTAAGAGCATGTGCAGGGACACTATTATAAGTGGGCAATCGGTACTATAATGATTCATTTTAAATTAGGAATGAAAAATTATATAATTCCCCAACAATCTTTATATACATACAGTATTACATAATACGGATGAGAGAACCGTAAGTACAAGGAAAAACAATACAAAACATCTTAAGAATGAAAGGGTCTCTTTTCACACAGTGAGCATGGTTTGTTGATTTATAGCTATAATAATTTCAGTGTATTATAGCACAGATTTTTCTCCCCCTGTGGACATTTAGACAACTTAATTTTATAGAACAAAAAATAGATTCATTGTCCATTGGCACATTCATAATTAAGGCAACTTCAAAAAGAATATTTTTCATGAGTTACTCTTTGTCCTCAGCTTTTGTTACTCATCAGTCTAAAAAGGGTAACACCTAAGCCATGTCTACTCAAAGTTAAAAGAGTCAGACTTAGTCACAAGCTTAAAGGGAGCTTAGACATACTAATCTCACTACTTAAAGGTTACCTAAAGGACCTCTGGCAAACTAAAATATCAAGGAGATTGGAAGTATATACATACATTTAAGTATGGGTATATATTTTTCCTGTCTTTTGTAATTTCTCAAAATGTGGCTGAAATAACTGGTATAAAATTAGATAATTGGTGAAGACTGTCATTCTAATAAAAATGGTCACATAAATAAAGCAATGGATGTATCACATTATTCTCATTTCTTAATCATTTATGCTATAGAAAAGTCTGAACAGTACATCAAAAACTAATGATGTAGTACGTGCTGGGCTAATTGAACATAATAGCTAAATATATATATATATATTTATAAAATAGCTAAATATATATATATATATATGTATATATATATATATATGGACTTCCGGGTGACTCAGCCTGTTAGGCATCTGCCTTCAGCTCATGTCATGATCCCAGGACCCTGGAATATCCCACACAGGGCTCCTTACTCAGTGGGGAGCCTGCTTCTCCCTCTGCCTGTTGTTCCCCCTGCTTGTGCTCTTTCTCTCTCTTCCTGAGGAGGATGGGGAAGGTGCAGAAGGATAAAGAGAAACAGGCTTCCTGCTGAGCAAGGAGCCTGATGTGGGGCTTGATCCCAGAACCTGAGACCATAACCTGAGGTGAAGGCTGTTGCTTAACTGACTGAGCCATTCAGGGGCCCTAGTCCAGTGTTTCACATAATTATGTCGTTATTAACTCACACTGATTCCTAAACTAAGCAGGGCCCTAGTTACTTAGTCTCATACAATGTTCTATGTCTTCTTAGATCATGAATATAAACTGTTCATAAATTCTCTTTATTAATATGTATATGTCTCCCTAAACTATAGCTCCTTGTGCATAGAGACTGAATGGCTTATTCACAGACCTCAATATTTAGCTCAGGGATTAGCACAAAATGAAAGCTCAATAAACATTTGCTGAGTGAATGAACAAGTGAATGAATGAATCTGCAGAAATCTCACTTAATAAGAAAAAAGAAAAGATAATTTGAGGTAAATTCACTGAAATTATGAATACTTTTGTTTATGCCCCAATTCT
Organism: Martes martes; assembly: GCF_963455335.1. Lineage (NCBI taxonomy): Eukaryota > Metazoa > Chordata > Mammalia > Carnivora > Mustelidae > Martes > Martes martes. Next base: position 186,709,662 of record NC_137889.1, read on the forward strand.
TCTCATTTATAATAAATAACATTTATTTTCTCCTTAATTTCATAAAAGTGTTCAAAAAGCAACAGATCTCTTCCAACTGGACATTGTCTTTATTGGGAGATGGCAAGATACACTCTGTCATCTATGTTTGCTTGTAAATTTTTATTAGAAAAGAACTATGCCCATTTGTTTACTTATTATCTACAGATGCTTTCTACAGTAGTTTTCAAGCTACAATGGTAGCTGCAAGAGAGCGTGTCCCACCCTCAAAACCTGAAATATCTAATATATAATTTTCCAAAGAAAAACAGTTTTCTGACTTTTAGTATATGCTAACTACATGTTAGATAGTATTTAAATGGTAGCAATTCCAAATTTTGTCAAATTCTCCCAGGTTCTTTCTAAGGGCCATGAATTATTTAATTTTACTAGTAGGTCTTTTGGAATAAATGCTATTCCAAAATAACTTCCTCAATGTAATGTTCTACATGTAAATTAATAAGGTTAGTATCATAATTCTAAGAAATTTGTTAAAAAGTGTGAATCATTTGCAAGAAAGTGTAATTCTACTCTTGACTTGGAAATTTAGTTTTAAAAATAACAAAACTAAAAAATAACAATCACATGCATAAAGATGTTTGTTGCAATAACACTGATAATCATCATACATTAAGGTATGCAGTACATATAGCCATGATGCATTTACTTAATCAAATATTGTGTAGTTAAAAATACAAAAATTACACAACCAACTGTTATGGTTGGTTGTATCCAATGTTGTTGGATATAAGCATTGGATAACCTCATAACTAGAGGGAAGAAGACAAAACTGTGTCTATAATAACTATGCATGCTGAGAGGTAAAAATGGAGAATTTGTTATATGATAATAGATTTTTTTCTCATTGACACTTCATGTTTTTACATGCCATTGTGTTTTGTTCTTATATAGTTATTTTTTCAATATGGATTGAAACCTACAACTTTATTTATGCTAATATTTCTTTAAAAGATGCTATGAAAGGAAGTATATACAAAATTATTCTTATAAGGGTGCCTGGGTGGCTCAGTCATTAATCATCTGCCTTCAACTCAGGTCATGATTCCAGGGTCTTGAAATCCCTGCTCCCTGATCAGTGGGGAGCCTGTTTCTCCCTCTGCCCCTCCCCCAACCTATGTGCAGAATGCCTGCGTGTGAATGCACGCATGTGCTCTTTCACTCTCTCAAACAAACAAAATCTTAAAAAAAATTATTTTTATAGTTGAATTTGAAAAACTACCCAGGTATGAATTATTGGAAGATCTCAACCACAATAAAAAACAAAACAAAACATAGAATGTTAGGGGTGGAAGAAAGAGTTGATTTCACCTGTATTACCAATAAATAAATAAATAAATAAACCATAAATATGGTCAAGTGACCTGCCTGAAAAAGCATTACATATTAATGTAATGTAGCTAAAGTTGAACTACATATGAAATTTCCTATACCCTAGTCAGGTGTTCTTAAATCAAACATTCATTGCTATTTTTCTTATTTTAGAAAAGATATGAAGTAGAGGAAAAATGTTTTACAAGTCTTTATTCAGCCTTATTGATAATGTAGAAGCAAATTTTTTGTTTCTAATTTTAATAGAAGAATGTGGATAGTATTAGCTTTATATGAGTCATAAAAAATAAGCACAGAAGTCTACTCATACAAGCAAAAATAAAACCATATAATATTTTTATTTCAGTTACCATATATGCTTTTTAATTGATTTGGCTTCAGAAGAGACAAATAACCTTTGGTACCTCATTTATCCATCTGTGAAACAGAAAAGTATCCTTGCTACCAAAGAGTCCTTTGGGACTCTTTATTAAAGAATGCGACTTTATTATTTATTTATTAAAGAATGTGCAGTCACATACTGTACAATACTATCAAAAATTAATCATTTAAATTTTAATTCTTTGGGAGACTAACACTAAATTAGATTAAGTGAAGTGAAGAATTAAGAAATTATGAAGATAAATAATTTAAAATACCTTATATTTTAAACATAGTCATGCTCAATAGAGATCATTAAAATAAATATAACAAGTAGTCTCAAAAGTTTAATTCTTAATCTACTCCTAAGTGTAAGCCATGATTTAATGGAAGATGTCCAAGAAATAGACCAGATTCTAATCTTTCTGACAATCTGAATGATCAATCTATAGAGAGATTTTAGAATGTCCAAAATAACAGATAATTAATTAGAAAATTATATTGTTTCTCTTACTTGAAATTTCTATTGTAGAGAGTGACAGTAAATTTGAGATTGTATTCTGACAGATTCTTGAAGTTCAAAAAATATCAGCTGCTAATAAATATTATTACTTATGTGCTTGAAAGTGGACCAAACTGATGAAGATTTAGGCATCTTCTACAAAATTTATCTAACAAGGGGCTTATGACTTAATAGAAGTTCACATAACCTTCTCTAAGAAGTAAATCAGTGAAATAGCCATAAAAAATTATAAATTTATCTCAAAGAACTTTTTGTAAGTACAAAACTTTTGTTTTGAAAATTTTGAAAAGTAGATGAGCATGGGGTGTATTGCATAACAATGAATTCTGGAACACTGAAAATAAAATAAAATAAAATAAAATGAAAAAAGTAGATGACAGCAAATGTTCATCCTCACACAAAAATTATATGTGTAAGTACATTAATTAAACCTCTTTTGGAAAAATAAAGCATTCTAATAATTCCAGACAGTTGTCTGGTTATAAATTTATGGCTGGTCACAGAATAAAATAGTTATACAGTGTTATTAGCTATGAGAAACTAAAATTTGTAGTGAATAGAGTAGGTTGGGGAAGGGATATCATTAAACTTCTGTCCAGGGAAATGAATGAATGAATCAGTACATTGATCCTTTAAATTTACAGTCTTTACTCACCAAAGATTTTTTTAGAAAAACATAACATGACTCGCAAAATGAAAATCACCTTTCCTGTGCCTAACTATATCATAGAAAAATTTCGTCTACTTACTGTTAGGCTTTCTCAATATTGCAATGACACATCTCGCTGAAATTTCTCCAGTATTTAGTATAAAAATATATTACTCAAAGGCAATAGAGACAGATTTGTGAAATACCTTAATGTTAAGGAATTGATTCAGAGAATAAAAACATTTCTCTCCAGAAATTTATAAGTTTTGTCCCTGATGTGAAAACTAAGTATAAAATACATATGACTAAAGAAGATGTATAAAAAAGTTTAGTGTTTAAATGCACAGTTTTTCAGATCTAAAAATATCATCAATGCAATAAAAGCTTCATTTTGCAGATTCAAATTGCTGTGCCTACCAATTTGCAAACCCCTTCATGTTAAAATTCAAAAAGAGTGACTCTGAATAGAAATTTAATGTGTGCCGAGTAGGTTCCATTATTGAGAATATAATTACCACATACAGTGCCTTGCCCAGCTAATAATGCAAGTAAACTAAATGACAGGGCTGCAGTGAGAGGTGGTCTCAGTTTTAATGACTATGTGCAAGAGGTTTCATAAATCTCCACTAAAATAAAAGACTAACTCCTGGAAGAAAGAGCCATTAAAGTTAGGAAGTGCTGGCAGAACTGATATGAATGGACTGAACCAGAATATTCATACACATTTCCTTTTAGTACATTTCCCTTGAAATTTAGAGAGATAGCTATTACATTATTTGGGCTACAACTTGGGAAAATGCAGATCTAATTGTCATTTCACATTTAGTGTATTTCTTATCTATGTATCTTTACCTCTATAAATCTGTATATCCAATTGTATATTATATTAAATTTATACATATTATTTTATATTACTTTATCTATTGTAGTATTCTATATCTAATTATATGAATATTCCATATATCTACATTGATAGAGAATGATATAGAGACAAATATATACAGATTCATATCACTACTTAATATATAATATGTATATACTCCTACATACATGTATATGTATTAATTTTGTGATTTTTCTCCCCTGTATATAAGCAAAATGATACTTGATGCATTGTTGAACAATAATCATTTTTTCATTTAATATATTCTTTAGAATGATGATAGCATATGTATAATCCTTGCTGCTGAAATGAATATACATATTCAAATTGTAGGAAAAATTATGTTCATAAATTTATAGATGCAGATGTCTGGTAATTAAGGTACTATAATTGCCTTCCAATTAATTCTCCATTTAATAATAGAGAAGACTTCATGTTTTTGTCACAAATAGCACAGCAATTTTCTATGGATAATATATCTTTTGATTTCCTGAGTGGACTTTTCTACCAAAGATCAGTGCAGGAAACAGAAACTGTTATAGGCAGTTTTAAACAGGAAGAAATTTCATACAGGAAATTATGTGGTTGCTAACGCACTACCAAGGCTGGAGGAACAGTTCCTAAGCCAGGTATCCTGGAATAACTCCTGGATATACAGAATTGACCTTCTCCAGGAGCACTAACTCTGAGTTCACAACTGAAAATATGCCAGAAACAAGAATCTCTGCCTTTGCTAACACAGCCCAACACTCAGGAAGAGGGAAAATGTGCTCCTTGTGCTGCTCCCCAGAGATGAGACACCAGATTAAGTCACTGCATCTTTCTACTTGTTAATGAGAAAGTTGGGGTTTGGATTCTGCAACACTATTGTTTGGAGCCCTCAAATCTCCAACGTAGTAACAGCCAAAAGCCACAGAAGGATAGTTTCTGCTTAACCCTTGCTTTTCAAATCTTGCTACACCTACACGGCATCCAAATGGTGAAACCTAGTTTGCATTTAAAATCTTAGCTGAAAGGGATTCTGGAAAATGTAGATTTTCAATTTCAACATTGTAGTGAATGAAGGTTTACATAAGCTATTAAACTGAATGCCTAATATGAGTTACTTCTAACCAGCATAATCTCCACATAGGAATAAAATATATCCTAAATATAATGTAATAGCCTTCTATATTAATATTTACTCCCTAAAAAGACATATATATTCCCAACCTTACAGGGTATTTCTGTTCTGGCAAGAAGAACCATTATTCCAATGGAAAAAAAAATTAAAAAAAAGGAAATTGAAAATTTTGGCAAAAAGGTGTTAAAATAGGGACAATGCAGGAGTATCCTAAAAAACTGTTAAGAGTTTGATAGAGATAAATTCATTATATTTTGAGATCAGCAGCAATTGTGGTCTTGTGAAAAGTAAAAGTCAAACTGGGACTACTCATAATTAAGATCATTTCCCAAAGTTCACCTCTTTAAACTTGGAAGGTAGTGACATTCATGGGACTATGGAGGAGCATATTTTAATTAGATATTTACTATATGATTATAACATATACCAACTTTGTTTAAAAAATGTTTGCATAAGAATTACTTTATCTGCTATTTTTTCTGTTACTTCTTATAGCAATTTATCACCAACTTAGTGGCATACTATCACCCGAATCTACAATCTTACAGTTTAAAAGTTAAAAGTCCAATATACTGGGCTTAAATAAGGTGAAATCAGGGCTATGCTTCCTTCTGGAGACTCTAGGGGATCTGTTTCCTCATGGTTTCCAGAAAGCACCTAGAGAATTCTAGAATCCTTTGGTCTCCTTCATTTTTCTTTAAAGCCAACAATTTTATATTTCTCTGTGACTTTTTTTTTCTTCTTTTTTTTTGGTACAGTCTCATCTCTATTCTGCCTCTCTCTTCTACTTCACAAGACATGTGTGATAACATTGGTCCCACCTGGATAATACAGGATAATGCCCCCATTATAAGTCCCATACCCATAATCACATTTACAAAGTTCCTTTTGCCAAGTAATGAAACATGATCACAAGTTCTGGAGATTAGTACATCCTCATTTTTGGGTGCCTGTCATTTTGTGTACCACATCTGCCAAGAGTTAGAATAACAATGATTGAACCTTCCTATTCAGAGAAAACTTCAGCTGTGATAGCTTACTCTCATTTTATATGTTATTATATGTATGAGAAAAGGGTCATGTTTTAATAGATCTTTTGGAAATGTCTGAAATTCATATCCTGTATGGTTATTTTGCAACAAAAATATGCAGTTTAGACCAATCAAGTTGGAATATAGAAAAAGCAAGTTCACTTCATAGGAATAATGGCATGTGAAAAATAATATTTTATTTCAAAATGATTTTATTAATATAAACTTATACATATGCTCTGAAAATTGTTTCAGAAAATTTCTGAGTACCTAAATTGTTTTTTAACATTCAACTCTAGATTAAACCCAACACTTGGATCTATTTACCATCTCTAATATAGAATGTCACTGTTAAAAAATACTTAGAAACATGCCTATTATCTTCACCAGTTTTGTTGCATCTGTTTGAGGATAATGGTTTAGTTAAAACCGACCTGAAAGTGATTTCAATTTGGAAGAAATGAATACAAGAGGTACAACATACAGTTTAGAGGTTCTAGTTTTTGGAGTAAAAAAAGGGTTTTACTGCTGACAGAAACATAACATGGAAATGTGAAGGCAGCGATTAAACAGGGACATGAAATAAGCCCTGCTTAGTATGTGTAAGCTGATAAAATGCAGATGTGTGACCCAAAAAAAAAAAAAAGTAAAATAAAAATAGGTATGGATACAAAGTATCCATACACAGTGTGTAACTCTCAGAGGAGGTGGAAGTGTATGTGTGTATTCATATTTCTGTCAAAACAGATTAAGAACAGCACCACTGCCATGAGTAGAGTTTCTCCACAGACCTCACTGGCCCGTAGGGTATCATTAACAGAAATAATTTCTATTTCTCAGGCCCTTTCCCCACTGGCTAACATAGAACATCAGCCTCCCTTCTGGTCCCTGCTCTTTCCACCTAAATTTCTTGGATTTCCCAAGTTATCTCACATGTGGATCAAGTCCAGACAATGTGGTCTTCGGACTGCTACTGCCACTTTTGTGGAGTACTATTATTCCTGTCACTCACTGAGGTTCAGTTCACTGCAGAAAAGCCCTCCAGAGGTACTTCTGACCACTCACTGGACACCGCTCCATTCACTGTCTCTCAGACCACACCACGGATGCACCAAAAATACCCGTAAGTTCTTTGGTAGAACAAATGGGAGAGTGTCTTACTATTTCTTCAGTGTCAGAGCCTATATATATAAACTACCAAGCCCTTGGGCTGTGCCCAAGCCCTAAAATGTAGCATTTTGTTGATTTTTTTTTTTTTTTCTATTTGCTCACAGGCTTCCCTTTTTTCTTTTAGAGGGGAGATGTCCAAATGACTAATGTCTTCAAACTCATGTTTTCTCTTTTCCCTTTGTGTATTCAGACCCCTTCTTTTTTATTTTATTTTTTTTTCTCTTCCTTTGAGTTCTCTTATGAGAGCCTCAAATCTCCACACAAGTGGTCTTTAGCTTAGACTTCCCCACAAATTCACCAGATAGGCTCAAGCACTTACTTCTTTTTTTTTTTTTTTTTTAAGATTTTATTTATTTATTTGACAGACAGAGATCACAAGTAGGAAGAGACGCAGGCAGAGAGAAAGGAAGGGAAGCAGGCTCCCCGCTGAGCAGAGAGCCGGATGTGGGGTTCGATCCCAGGACGCTGGGATCATGACCCAAGCCGAAGGCAGAGGCTTTAACCCACTGAGCCACCCAGGCGCCCCACACTTACTTCTTTCTGAACAAGAAGACAAAGCTTAAATCTAAGCTGAAATCTACATGCATTCATAACACACACCACCTTTAATGTTAGATCTGTTTCAGAATAATGAAATATTCAAAAAGCAAAGATATAAAATGTACAGAAATATTAATGGTAAGTAAACCCATTGATCTGAAACTGAAAATACACCACTACATATCAAGTTAATCTAGCTACTGCTGGGGAAAGTTTCAATCCAATCATAGAAAGCCCACAAATCTCTTTTTTCCAAGTTTGGGAAGTGTAAATATCTGCAACACTGTTCTCAGATATATTGGGTATATCTGTGTCTGAATGAGGAAAGAAAAAATTCTAAACTTAGACTCACTTCAACCAGACTTGAGACATGTGCTGTTTTGTGATCATCCTGCATTCTACAGAATCTGTGGACAAATTCCCAGAGCAGTGTGTGGTGTAGGGATTTTGTGGAATTCACTTATCTCTGTGAAGCGTTCCTGCAATGATATTTCCCACCTGACAATTTTCTAGACTCTCTGCTGAAGAAAATGTTGTATTCATTTAAGTTGAATACAAATTTTCTCTTATACTTGAATTTAAAAATATCAAGACTTAGGGCTGACATCACTCTTCTATTCTCGAAAGAAGGGAATACGTTTTAAAAATAATTGAAAAACTGATTGGCTGTTTAACCTTAATATTTGACATCCTAAATTTATATATAGTCTTGGTTTAAAAAGTTAGATATTGAGAAGAATAAAAATTATCCTACATATGCCAGAAACGAACACCATATTTTATGTATAGTAGGATAACTAAAAAAAAGTTTTTGTTGATTATTTTGCTTTCCCTTTTAATATTTTTGACAGTTTTTGTTAAAATGTTATTTTAACATATTTACAGGTCAGACCAAAAACCATTATTCACTTAAAATATAGTTTAATTATTAAATTTTATTGAAAATTAACAGAAAATATGTTTGCTACTCATATTCCATGTTTTATAATGTTATATATCATATATTTTTATTTATGATAAGAAAAGTCTTGAAAAAGGCAAATTTAACTTGTTTAAATATTGGAAGTAGATAAAGATTAAAGGATTTTACTAATCCTATCACAATCTCTTCATAATACAAACAAAAAATAAATCTCAGTTGCAGTGAAACTCATTTGTATGTCTCATTTCAATATGAAAATATTTCATTACATTATTTGAGGAGTTATCAAAAGTGAAGAATAGGTCAAACTCAACTAAAGTTCCACCAATATTTTGAAATAGGAGAACAAGGAAAAACAATGGAAGAATCTGTATGAAATGAAACAAATAAATACAAAGAAAAATTATATAGTAGGCCTAGTAGATATGTTCTATATGCAATCTATAAGGCAATTATTTTTTCCAGTATGATTCATGGTCTAATATAGAGAGCCATTTGATTCTATCATGATTACAAAAAATAAAGGGAAATGTTATTTTTATAATTTTTATACCTATTGACATAAATAGTATATTCTTCCTTAACATACAGTCAGGTATAATATTCATATTCTTTGTTACCTCTCTTATGTTTTACCTCTTTACATAGTGATATTATCAGCGTAGTCTTGATAACTGTTAAAATAATTGTTAAGCCTGAGTAGAGTTTTGAAAGGTAGGTAGGTGGATAGGCACAAAGTCATTGCAAATCTAACATCCCTAGCATGTTCTGATGACATTTAGCTAACAAGAAAATTCAATGAAACTAAGAACTATACAACTAGACTTATATTTTTATATAGATACTTTTTTAACAAGCACTGATTATTTTTGAAGGCTTTTTTTTAAATAAAAGAACATTTAGTTTCAGAATTCAGACATTAATCATTATTATTAAGAAGCAAAATAGATGAGGGAGAGAATATCCATACTGCAATGTGAAAAACAAGCAAGCAAGCAAGCAAACAAACAAACATTTCAGCCAAAAAATAAGGAATTCTCACTGAAACAACTGTGGAAATAAGTATTCATTTTCTAATGCTGGGGCATTAGAAATGCTGGGGATATACTTCAAGTATATCCATAATCTTCCCTTCTTCTTGTAATCTTCCCTTCATCTGGAGTTCATTGTTTCTGATGAGAAATTAGCTGTAAATCTTACTGAGGTTTACTTGTACCTTATGAATCATGAATGAGTCCTTTCACTTGATAATTTCAGGATTTTTTTTTCTTCCGACAGTTTCATTTTAGTGTGTCTAGGCATGAATCTCTTTGAGTTTAGCTCATTGAGATTTTCAGATGTGTAGATGAATATTTTTCATCAAATTTGGGGAGCTTTGGGCTGTTATTTCTTTCTAATTTAGAGAGAAAGAGAGTGTGCATGAGCATGGAGGGTGGAGGGGCAGAGGTAAAGGGAGAGAGAGAATCCTAGACAGTCTCCATGCCCAGTAGAGAACCTCCCAGGACCCCAAGATCATGACCTGAGCTGAAGTCAGATGCTTAACCCACTGAGCTACTCAGGTGCCCAGCTTGCTCTAATTCTTTAAACATGGTTTCTGTTGATTCTTTGAACATATATATGGTAGCTATTTTGAAGTCTGAGTAAGTATATTTTGAATAACTGTATCCTCTCAGACATTCTTATGATTCCCTGTTTCTATTTTCCTGTGTATGGCCACATTCTCCTGTTTCTTTGTAAGTTGTTATTTTGTTGGTAGTGTTGTTGATAACTAGATATTTTATTTATTTATGTATTATTGATTGATAACTAGATATTTTAGATAATATATTATAACAACACTGGATTCTGAGTTCCCCTTACAAAAGGTTCTTGGTTCTTGTGTATTTAGTGACCTTTCTGAATCAATTCAGCAGAAACTGTGTACTTTCTATTGTACAGCCATTAATGTTTTTGCTCATTTAATTTCTTTTTTTAAATGTTTAGACTCGCTTTCTTGACTGACTAGCAAGCCAACACAGCATGTTGGTTAGCCAGTGACTGGTCAGAGGTTGGACCTAACACTTTGAGCCAGCAAGTCTTGGAATTGAAGCATGTATTTATATTTCACACAGTTTACAAGACTGACCCAGATTTTACTATCCACTTGTGCAGAGTTTCATATTCAGCTAGGAATAAGTATATAACAAGGACACTTTCAACTTTCTCCTGAATAGTGCACAGTCTTTTGAATACATGAAGCCTTCTAAATCCGAAGTCATATGTGAAAATTTATCAAAGACCCTCATGACCAACATTTCACCAGGTCTTCCTGTTAAATTTGGAATGGTCTGTTGTTTGCTCCCACCTGTATTGAACACTCAGACAACTATGTCTACCTTCCCCAATCGCCAACGAGATTGCTATTATTTTCAGTAATGACTCTGAGCATGACACTTTTCCTTGGAGTTCCATATGAAAGAAGTCAGCCCTCTCTGGTGGCAGGGAGGCTGCTAGTCCTTTTGGCTACTGCCACAGAATCGGTAGAGGGTTATGAGGAATGGGAAGATTTTATGTAAAAATGCCATAGACACCCACCGATCTGAGCAAGGTTTGGAAGTTTCTCTTGAATAACTGTTTTTCAATTTGGTGAATGGATTAATTTCTAGAATTTTGAAATGGTGACTTTTGATAAGTGTGTCCAGTTTTCATCATTGCTTTTTGGTAAGAGGATTTGCTGACTCCTCACATCACCATTCAAGCACTTCCTATCGCATCTATTTAAGTTCTAGAAAATTTGATCACATATGTTTATTTCTTGACATCTCTTTTAAACAGTTGTTTCAATTGGCATATTTGTGAATTTTAAATTGAATTCTGTAAACATTACACATTGAGATACTTCATGATTAGCATTACAAATACATTTATTTTGTTGTTTGCTTTGTTAATCTCATATACTTTTCTTTGGCATATAGATGTTTTTCATTTTATGTGGCCAAATATTTCGTGACTAGTTAATGGATATTTAATTTTGTGACATTCTTCCTTATGCTAATGTCAGCAATTATGTCTAACTTACATTTTCTTATTTTTTTAATTGAAACACACACACACACACAAAACCTATATCCATAATCTTGCTTAACTATCTTGTCGATGTATGATGTATAGTGGAAATCTGTTCTACTGTTAAATACTCAATGGTACCACCATTATTAATTTATACTTTGCATTTATTTTAATGACAAAAAAATGACTTGTTTTTTGGAGTAACAAATACACTTAAAAACTGGGTCGTTTCTCTTTTATAATACATTTTTTTCTCTATTCCTCTTAGTATTTTATGATGCATTACCCCAGTTTGCTAATTTTTTAAGATTTCTCATTTTAAAGAGCTAAGAAACATACAGAATATAAACAAATTTATTTCAATAAAAATTCAGCAGTCCTATATATACTACAGCATGTTTTCTTCAATGAATATCTTTTCATGTCTTTAAATATATGATATGTTTTAATACTGCATAGTATTAAATTCAATTAATTGTACTAATTCATTCAACTATTTCCTTCTGTTAGAGATATAGATTGTTTTTCAAACTTCCATTTATAAAAATATCGGCACATCAAATTTTTTTTATTAAAAAGTTTTTGGACACTGTTCTAGTTACCTCCTTATCCATTTAGCATAATTGTGCATAATGTTTGGCCTGGTTTTGTAAACTCTTTTATAAGCAATCATATCTAATGTACCAATAGTTGTCTATCCTCCTTTCTATCTCATTTCCTATCCCAGTGCTATCAAACTGATTAAAAATTTCCCAATGTAGAGTGATAATGGTTATAGCAGTCATACCTATTTTTTTTCTGAATTTAATGGAAATGATCAAATATTGCTTGATTATAAATTGATTACACTTTTGTGATTAATTTCCCTAAATATATTAAGAAAATATAGCTCTATTCCTAAGTCAAAGAGCATTTTTGTCAAGAATGCCATGTTCACTAATGATTAGTATCTATACAAATGGTAACCTTCCTTTTTTTTAATCCCACTTTATCACTCCTACATATGATGTTAAAATAGAATAGATTACTTACATTCAAATATTTTAGGTCACTTTGTATATATATTTCAATTTATGAATAAGTTTTGCCTGTGAATATTTCTGTTTGTGCATGTTTGTGTGTGTGCAGTTTGTATATGAAATTGTGTGTCTGATGTTTTTAAAGCTTGTTACTGCTATTACAAGCTGTATACATGAGTCTGGCACAGGTGGCTTGTTATACTCTTTAACAAGGTTCCACTGCTTTAAAACTAATTACTCTCCATATTTTTGGAAGATAACTTTTTGTCAATATTCCCCAATTATTCCCATAAGAAGTTATCTACCCTCTTATAAGTTAACATATGCTTATGAAAGCATGTATTTTGGAATCCTTCAATTTTAAATCATTAAACTGTATCTATATTCACTTACTGTTTTTTACATATAAGCTTTTTAAAAAGTATTTCCATTCATGTTATTTATGCTGTGTCTTTACATTCACTTTAATCTTTCCAAATGGCTGTATATTTTATTGATGTTTTATTTTTAATTTTTAATTTTTTATATATTTTTTAATTTTTTTGTTAACATATAATGTATTATTAGCACCAGGAGTACAGGTCTGTGAATTGCCAGGTTTACACACTTCAAAGCACTCACCATAGCACATACCCTCCACAATGTCCATAACCCAACCCCTCTCCCTACCCTCCTCCCTCTGGCCACCCTCAGTTTGTTTTGTGACATTAAGAGTCTCTTGTTTCATTTATTCTTTTCCTACCCCCCAAACCCCACATGTTGCATCTCCACTTCCTCATATCAGGGAGATCATAAGATAGTTGTCTTTCTCCGATTGACTTATTTTGCTAAGCATAATACCCTCTAGTACCATTCACATTGTCGCAAATGGCAAGATTTCATTTCTTTTGATGGCTGCATAGTATTCCATTGTATATGTATACCACCTCTTCTTTTTCTATTCATCTGTTGAAGGATGTCTAGGATTTTTTCATAATTTGGCTATTGTGGACATTGCTGCTATAAACATTTGGGTGCACGTGCCCCTTCGGATCACTATGTTTGTATCTTTAGGTTAAATGCCCAGTAGTGCAATTGCTGGCTTGTAAGATAGCTCTATTTTCAACATTTTGAGGAACCTCCATGCTATTTTCAAGAGTGATTGCACCAGTTTGCATTCCCAACAACAGTCTGGGAGGGTTCCCCTTTCTCCACATCCTCGCCAGCATCTGTCATTTCCGACTTGTTAATTTTAGCCATTCTGACTGGTGTGAGGTGGTATCTCATTGTGGTTTTGATTTGTATTTCCCTGATGACGAGTGATGCAGAGCACTTTTTCATGTGTCTGTTGGCCATCTGGATGTCTTCTTTGCAGAAATGTCTGTCCATGTCCTCTGCCCATTTCTTGATTGGATTATTTGTTCTTTGGGTGTTGAGTTTGCTAAGCTCTTTATAGATTTTGAATACTAGCCCTTTATCCGATATGTCATTTGCAAATATCTTCTCCAAATCTGTCAGTTGTCTTTTGGTTTTGTTAACTGTTTCCTTTGCTATGCAAAAGCTTTTGATCTTGATGAAGTCCCAATAATTCATTTTTGCCCTTTTGATCTTGATGAAGTCCCAATAATTTGTTTTTGCCATGCTTCCCTTGCCTTTGGCGATGTTCCTAGGAAGAAGTTGCTGTGGCTGAGGTCAAAGAGGTTGCTGCCTGTGTTCTCCTCAAGGATTTTGATGGATTCCTTTCTCACATTGAGGTCCTTCATCTGTTTTGAGTCTATTTTCATGTGTGGTGTAAAGAAATGGTCCGGTTTCATTTTTCTGTATGTGGCTATCCAATTATCCCAACACCATTTGTTGAAGAGACTGTCTTTTTTCCATTGGACATTCCTTCCTGCATTGTTGAAAATTAGTTGATGATAGAGTGGAGGGTTTATTTCTGGGCTCTCTCTTCTGTTCCATTGATCTATGTGTGTATTTTTGTGCCAGTACCTTACTGTCTTGATGACGACAGCTTTGTAATAGAGCTTGAAGTCTGGAATTGTGATGCCACCAACTTTGGCTTTCTTTTTCAACATTCCTCTGGCTATTTGAGTTCTTTTCTGGTTACATACAAATTTTAGGATTATTTGTTCCATTTCTTTGAAAAAAATGGATGGGATTTTGATAGGGATTGCATTAAATGTGAAGATTGCATTAGGTAGCACAGACATTTTCACAATATTTATTCTTCCAATCCATGAGCATGGAACATTTTTCCATTTATTTGTGTCTTCCTCAATTTCTTTCATGAGTACTTTATAGTTTTCTGAGTATAGATTCTTTGCCTCTTTGGTTAGGTTTATTCCTAAGTATCTCATGGTTTTGGGTGCAACTGTAAATGGGATCGACTCCTTAATTTCTCTTTCTTCTGTCCTGTTATTGGTGTAAAGAAATGCAACTGATTTCTGTGCATTGATTTTATATCCTGACACTTTACAGAATTCCTGTATGAGTTCTATCAGATTTGGAGTGGAGCCTTTTGGGTTTTCCACATATAGTATCATATCATCTGCAAACAGTGATAGTTTGACTTCTTCTTTGCCAATTTGGATGTTTTTAATTTCTTTTTTTTTTTTGTCTGATTGCTGAGGCTAGGACTTCTAGTACTATGTTGAATAGCAGTGGTGATAATGGACATCCCTGCCGTGTTCCTGAACTTAACGGAAAAGTTCTCAGTTTTTTTCCATTGAGAATGATATTTGCAGTGGGTTTTTCATAGATGGCTTTGACAATATTGAGGTATGTGCCCTCTATCCCTACACTTTGATGAGATTTGATCAGGAAGGGATGCTGTACATTGTCAAATGATTTTTCAGCATCTATTGAGTGTATCATATGGTTCTTGTTCTTTCCTTCATTAATGTATTGTATCACATTGATTGCTATGTGGATGTTGAACCAACCTTGCAGCCCTGGAATAAATCCCACTTGGTCGTGGTGAATAATCCTTTTAATGTACTGTTGAATCCTATTGGCTAGTATTTTGGTGAGAATTTTTGCATCTGTGTTCATCAATGATGTTGGTCTGTAATTCTCTTTTTTGATGGGATCTTTGTCTGGTTTTGGGATCAAGGTAATGTTGGCCTCATAAAATGAGTTTGGAAGTTTTCCTTCCATTTCTAATTTTTTGGAACAGTTTCAGGAGAATAGGAATTAATTCTTCTTTAAATGTTTGGTAGAAGTCCCCTGGGAAGCCGTCTGGCCCTGGGCTCTTGTTTGTTGGGAGATTTTTGATGACTGCTTCAATCTCCTTACTGGTTATGGATCTGTTCAGGTTTTCTATTTCTTGTTCAGTTGTGGTAGTATATATGTCTCTAGGAATGCATCTGTTTCTTCCAGATTGTCAATTTGCTGGTGTATAGTTGCTCATAATATGTTCTTATAATTGTTTGTATTTCTTTGGTGTTGGTTGTGAACTCTCCTCTTTCATTTATGATTTTATTTATTTGGATCCTTTCTCTTTTCTTTTTGTTAAGTCTGGCCAGGGGTTTATCAATCTTATTAGTTCTTTCAAAGAATCAGTTCTTAGTTTCGTTGATTTGTTCTATTGGGTTTTTGTTGTTGTTGTTGTTGTTTCTATTTCATTTATTTGTGCTCTGATCTTTATTATTTCTCTTCTCCTACTGGGTTTAGCTTTCTTTGTTGTTCTTTCTCCACCTCCTTTAAGTGTAGGGTTAGGTTGTGTATTTGAGACCTTTCTTGTTTCTTGAGAAAGGCTTGTATTGCTATATATTTTCATCTCAGAACTGCCTTTGCTGTTTCCCACAGATTTTGAACTGTTGCATTTTCATTATCATTTGTTTCCATGAATTTTTTTCAATTCTTCTTTAATTTCCTGGTTGACCCACTCATTATTTAGAAGGATGCTCTTTAGTCTCCACGTATTTGGGTCATTTCCAAATTTCCTCTTGTGATTGAGTTCTAGCTTCAGATCATTGTGGTCTGAAAATATTCAGGAAATGATCCCAATCTTTTGATACTGGTTGAGACCTGATTATGAACCAGGATGTGATCTATTCTGGAGAATGTTCTATGTGCACTAAAGAAGAATATGTATTCTTTTGCTTTGGGACGGAATGTTCTGAATATATCTGTGATGTCCATCTGGTCCATTTAAGGCCTTTATTTCCTTGTTGATCTTTTGCTTGGATGATCTGTCCATTTCAGTGAGGGGAGTGTTAAAGTCCCCTACTATTATTGTATTATTGTTGATGTGTTTCTTTGGTTTTGTTATTAATTGGTTTATATAGTTGGATGCTCCCATGTTAAGGGCATAGATATTTAAAATTGTTAGATCTTATTGGACAGACCCTTTGAGTATGATATAGTGTCCTTCCTCATCTCTTATTATAGTCTTTGGCTTAAAATCTAATTGATCTGATATAAGGATTGCCACCCCAGCTTTCTTTTGATGTCCATTAGCATGGTAAATTGTTTTCCATTCCCTCACTTTAAATCTGGAGGTGTCTTTGGGTCAAAAATGAGTTTCTTGTAGACAGCATATTGATTTTTTTTGTTTTGTTTTGTTTTTTGTTTTTTGTTTGTTTGTTTGTTTGTTTGCTTGTTTTGTTTTATCTATTCTGATAGCCTGTGTCTTTTGATTGGGGCATTCACATTCAAGGTAACTTTTGAGAGATATGAATTTAGTGCCATTGTATTGCCTTTAAGGTGACTATTACTGTATATTGTCTCTGTTCCTTTCTGATCTACTACTTTTAGGCTCTGTCTTTGCTTAGAGGACCCCTTTCAAAATTTCCTATAGAGCTGGTTTGGTGTTTACAAAATTCTTTTAGTTTTTATTCATCCTGGAAGCTTTTGCGGATAAGTCTACTGCCAATATAAGATATTTTTAGCATTTTTGTTTTTTTAACCATTGTATGTTATAGACTTCTTGCCCCGGGTTGCTTTCAGGATTTTCTCTTTGTCACTAAGACTTGTACGTTTTACTATTAGATGATGGGGTGTGGACCTATTCTTATTGATTTTGAGGGAGATTCTCTGTGCCTCCTGAATTTTGATGATTGTTCCCTTTGCCATATTAGGGAAATTCTCTACAATAATTTTCTCCAATATACCTTCTGCTCCCCTCTCTCTTTCTTCTTCTTCTGGATTTCCAATTTTCTAATGTTGTTTTGTCTTATGGTATCACTTATCTCTCGAATTCTCCCCTTGTGGTCCAGTAGTTGTTTGTCTCTCTTTTGTTCAGCATCTTTATTCTCTGTCATTTGGTCTTCTATATCACTAATTCTCTCTTCTGCCTCATTTATCCTAGCAGTAAGAGCCTCCATTTTTTATTGTACCTCATTAATAGATTTTTTTTTTTATTTCAACTTGGTTAGATTTCAGTTCTTTTATTTCTCCAGAGAGGGCTTTATTTCTCCAGACAGTGTTTCTCTAATATCTTCCATGCCTTTTTTGAGCCTAGCTAGCACCTTGATAATCATCATTCTGAACTCTGGATCTGACATATTACCCATGTCCATATTTATTAGGTCCCTAGCCTTCGGTACTGTCTCTTGTTCTTTTTTCTTTGTGGTGAGTTTTTCTGCCTTGTCATTTTATCCAGATAAGAATATATGTAGGAGCAAATAAAATACTTAAAGGGTGGCAAAGACCCCAGGAAAATGTGCTTTAACCAAATCAGAAGAGACCACAAATTGTTGGGGGAAGAAAGGGTGTAAAAAGAAGTTCAGAAAAAAAAAATAAAGAAAAAAAAATAAAGAAAAAAGAAAAAAAAGAAAATATATATATTAGACTTGTGAATAGAACAGAGTCACCCACTTAATTTTGGGAGTATTTTGGTCTCTTAGAAGAAACTACCTCCCAAAATTTTAAAGAATGAAAAAAAAAAAATATATATATATATATATATATATATATATGTGTGTGTGTGTGTATGTGTGTGTGTGTGTGTATATATATATATGTATATATGAAGTGTGTGTGTGTATATATATATATACACTTTAAAAATATACACTTTAAAAAATAAGGGTAAACATACTGAAGGGATGGAATATGACTATAAAGATGAACTTTTTTTAAAAATTTTCTAAAAAAGGCATTGATAAGATAGGTTGGTTGGGAAAATAAAGAAAAAGAAAGTGGAGAGAATTTGCTCATGCTGGAGACTAGAACAAAGCCCTGTGCTAGATTTATGGTATACTTTGATCTATTAGAAGTTGTACCCCAAATTTTTAGAAGAAAAAAACCCTATGTGTTTACAAAAAATAAAGTTAAATAAAACGAAAGATAAATGTGACTAGTCATATGAAAGATAATATGGCTATAATAATGACAGTTCAAAAAAGATTTTTTTTTTTAATGAATGGTATTGTTAAAATAAACTAGTTAAAAAACATTAAAAAAGGAAAGAGTAAAAGTTAAAAAACATTTAGCATAAGAAAAAAAATTAACTTTGCAAGACTAAAGAATCATGGGGAGAAAGCCATGAATTCCATGCTTTGCTTTCTCTTCCTCTGGAATTCCGTTGTTCTCCTTGGTAAGCGAACTTGGTCTTGGCTGGATTTCTTGCTGATCTTCTGGGGGAGGGGCCTGTTGTAGTGATTCTCAAGTGTCTTTTCCCGAGACAGAATTGCAGGGCCCTAACCAGGGCCAGGGCTAAGTAATCTGCTCAGGTTCACTTTCGGGAGCTTTTGTTCCTTGAATGCTTTCTGTAGAGTTCTGGAGGATGAGAATGAAAATGGTGGCCTCCCAATCTCTGGCCCAGAGGAGCTGAGAGCTCAGGGCCCTACTCCTCAGTAAGCCCTTGGAGAAAAGTGCCCAATCTCTCCCATCTCCCTGGCCTCCAACCACGCTCTGAGCTCACCCAGACTGTGACCAAGCATCTCTGTCTCTGGCACACAGCCCCACCTGGAGTCTCCAAACCCAGCAGATCCCTGCACTCTTCCGGGGTGGGGGGCTCTCCCTGGATCTTGTGGGGTCCCTGCTCACAGAGCAATGGTCTGACTGTGCCACATATCAAAGTTTAAGGTAACCCCAAGTTGAGAGCTCACCCCTCAGCTCTGTCTCTGTAGCCAACTTCCCTGCTCTAATACCTACAATCTCTGTGACACTGAGACATCCCGATCCTTCTGTGACCCCGCAGGACCTGAGACCACGCTGTCCCCGTGTGGGCTTCACACTGGCTTAGCCTCTGGAACAATTTTCCTCGGCAGAGCAGACTTTTAAAAGTTCTGATTTTGTGCTCTGTTACTCTACCACTTGCCAGGAGCTGGCCCCTCCCCCTGCAGTCTATCTTCCCATTGCTTTGGATTCACTTCTCCACAGGTCCTACCTTTTAGAAAGTGGTCAATTTTCTGTTTCCAGAATTGCTGCTCTTCTTCTCTTCGATCTCCTGTTGGATTTGTAGGTGTTCAGAATGGTTTGATAAACTATCTAGCTGATCTCCTGCTACCTGATGTCAACTCAGCCTCCTACTCCTCAAAAAGATTTTTCCAGACAAAAGGAAATATTTTTAAACTTTGAAATTTGAAAGAATTACTTAACTTATTCCTTAATATGTTTCTGTTGTTCCCTACTGCAGGTTTTAATTGACATAATTTGATTTTTAGACCAAAATTTCATATTTTGTGTGTTCTTGCTCAATATATTTTTTATTTTTTTATTTTTTTAGTTTGTATTTGTTTGTAACCATATTAAATACAGGCCATTTAAACACTTTTACTTTATTGATCTCCTTTTATTATTCTACTTCTTTCCTACCATTTAGTTATTGATTTTAATTATCTTTTGTTTATCACAATTGCTTCTTAAATTCCTTTTGACTTTTCAATGGTTGTTATTCTTACTCATTACATGTCTGATAATATTTTTTTCTTATTCTCAACAAAAGATAGCAAATTTGTAGCCAGGTGTGAAATCCCAAATGCACGTTTTGCCTTTAAAATTGTGTACATATTTCAGCAATGACTTTCACTTGCCTTAAGGCAGGAAAGTTGATTTGTTTTATATTTATGGATCATCCATTTATTAAACTTTTTATAGTGTTCATTTGAAAAATTTCAAGATACAGTTATATATATCAGCCAATTTATTTTATTCATTCATTCAAAAACAATGAAAGTATCCCCACTATGTACACACAACTTGATATTTTGGATAAAATCAAT
The DNA here is from genome assembly GCF_963455335.1 of Martes martes. NCBI lineage: Eukaryota > Metazoa > Chordata > Mammalia > Carnivora > Mustelidae > Martes > Martes martes. Next base: position 186,730,448 of record NC_137889.1, read on the forward strand.
ACACTCATTAAAGCCCTTCTGGCTTGTTTTCTGTTGTTTTTTGTTGTTGTTGTTGTTTGTTTGTTTGTTTGTTTTCTTTGTCTGTTTGTTTTGCAAAGGTCCTGCCCAGCATCAGTATCAGGAGCCTTCTCTACAAGGTAGGAAGGTAGACTGTCCAGCAGCTGGTGCTTAACTAGCAGGAGGTTTTTCTTCCTCCACTACTGCTGCCCCTGCTGAGAAGTAGAAACAAAAGTTGATCTGAGGAGTTCCTTGATGATATGGGTTTTGGTTTTTGGAATAAACTCCTTTAGTAAGATGTAAGAAAAGATAGAACTTAAAAAATTTTTTGAATGAGACTTGAAGAAGTAGAGGGTAAGTGATAATACTAGTTACAGGAAAGACTCTACAAAAGCTTAATGATATGAGAAAATAGGATGTAGTCAAGTTATTATTAAAGGACAGATGAGGTAAATCCTAGTAAGACAAGGACCATAGTATAAAAGTCAAATAGATTTACATGTTCTGTGTATATTATAAATGTACCATTATATGTAAAAATAAGATTTTAGGATTTATAAAGAAGTCATTCATATAATTCATTTAGTTCCTGCCTCTTAGTAAATTCTTTGAACAGATCAGTAAATCCCACTAACATTCCAATGAGTGACCACACAGAGGAAAAAGTTTAGTCTGACTGAAAATTAACCAAAAAGGGATATCACTTATTGGATGACTCAGTATTTATATGTATGTGTGGTACATGCACATGTTTATGTTTGTGTACATGTATGTGTGTGATACACACAGGCACACATATGTCTATATATGTATCTATATATGTATCTGTGTGCATATTTACATTTAGACACACATATAAATGCATATAAGTAAATACACTTATATCTATATATACAGTACAGATACATATATTTACATGTATACATATACAAAGAAGTATACATATATAAATAAATAAATTTTAATGGACTCTCACACCAATGATTTTGGATAGGTTCTTCTGGAAACACCTTACAAATAAAAATTATCAGGTTCCATCCATATCCGATATACTAAATCAGAAACTGTAAGGATTGACCCAATAATTTTTTGTGGGAGGCCACGCAGTAGCTTGAGAGAGAACCAAACCAGGCCCTGACTCGCACCTCCTTGAAACCTAAGGGTTAAAGCAATCCTGTGGTTAATAAGTTGAGGTGCTTGAGAATGGGCCTGTGCTATGGGTCTCACGCTCTCCTACGCGACCACCCTCTGGGGCTTATCTGGAACAGGACATCCAGGCCTAAAGCCGTGAATCTGTAACTTGACTTGCTGTCCCTGCAGGGGCCATAAACTGCACCTGATGCCCTTTTGGCCCTTCTCTGTCTACTTATCTATAGGGAACTCATCTTTAAGCAGCCCTCTTGGTGTCAGGATGTTTGCACATGAGCCTTAAGAAACCTTCTAAGGGGAACCTGTGGAAACTATTCTAAGAATGCAATAGATCACTGCTTCCTTGTGATTGTCTCTGTACGATACTTATATCAGAGCACTCTTCTGAATAAACTGGCATTGCTTGGACATCATCCACTTTGCCCCTCCTGTCCTCATCACTTTGCGACTTTGTTCTTCACCATCCTCTTATCCTCTCGACCCTGGTCGTGTTGTCGCGCCGGTCGTGACAATTTTTTAACAAGACTTACAGCTGATCATATGCATACTAATTTTAAGAACCCCTGGCCTAAAAAATGGAATTTGTACTGTATTTTTTATATAAGTGAGATATTGATAAAACTTTTCATATGTGTTTTCAAATGAGGACATTTTATTAGATCATCCTGGCAAGATCAAGTACTTTAAGAAGATTATATCCCTTGCCATTTCTAGGTGAGGGACACTGGGACATGAAAGTGCATCTGACTTTTTATTAAAAAACAAAAACCAAAAAAAAACCTAAAGTATTTCTAAAATGAAAAATGATTTATATTTATTTGTGTATTTCTACAATCATTACACATACAAGTTGCCATTAATAAATGGAGTCTAGATTAAAAATAGAGAAAACAAGACAGTTAGAAAGTGGAAAAAGCATCTTTGCAAAAAATTTTATTTTTGTTTCAAAACTAGAGAACTCTTCCTAAGCACTTATGTAAGATAAAAAAAAAAATTAAATGTTAATATGACTAAAATGGAAATCTAGGGTTCTGACATTTGCCATCAATATATTATTTTTGGGGATATATCATAGCATATAAAGCTAATTATAATACATTTTAAAATATTTTATTTGTTTATTTATTTATGAGAGAAAGAATACAAGCAGGGGAAGGGGGAGGGGCAGAGAGGCAGAGGGAGAGGGAAAAACAGACTTCCTGCTGAGCAGGGAGCCCCATTTGGGGCTAGACCACAGGATCCTTGGATCATGACTGAGCCTAAGGCAGAAGCTTAACTGACTGAGCCACCCAGGTGCCCCTATTTATAATACTGTTTAAAGAATATTAGTAAAATATATGCCAAGACACAAACTGTAGAAGAGTCCTTAAAGTTCCTGTTTGCTCCTCCTGATATGTTTTTCTTTTCCAGGGTATAATATTCTTTTTTTTATATTACAGAAAATGGATTAAAAAAAAATTTATTTTGCAAATGTTTGCTGCTAACATATAAAAATGTAACTGTTTTTCACTTTTTGCTATTATATTCTACAACCTTGCTTTATTTACTCTTTTTTTTTAAGATTTTATTTATTTATTTGACAGAGAGAGATCACAAGTAGGCAGAGAGGCAGGCAGAGGGAGAGAGGAGGAAGCAGGCTCCCCGCTGAGCAGAGAGCTCGATGTGGGGCTTGATCCCAGGACCCTGGGATCATGACCTGAGCTGAAGGCAGAGGCTTTAACCCACTGAGCCACCCAGGTGTCCCTATTTGCTTTTTTAAAATAAATTGTATTTGGAGAAAATGTTAGGTTCATATGCACTTGTAAAAAATAATACAGAGAGGTTCTATGTACACCTTATCCAGTTTCCCCAACAGTTCCATATTGCAAAACTACAGTAAAATATTCACAACCAGTATACTGACTTTCACTGAGCCAAGATATAGAATACTTACATCTCCACAAAGATTTTTCATGTCGTGCTCACCTCCCAATATCTCACCTCCACTTCCTTAATCTCTAGACATCAATAATTCCTTCTCCATTTTTATAATTTTGTCATTTTAAAAATGCTATATAAGTGGAACTGATAGTATTTAATCTCTAGGATTTTTTTTTCTCTCAACATAAAGTCATTTAAGTTTTGTATGTCTCAATGTTTTGTTCCTTTTTATTGCTGAGTAGTATTTCATAGTATGGATGCTCTGTAATTTGCTTAATCATTAACCTTTTGAAAGGCATCTGGGTTTCTTCTGTTTTTTTTTGTTATTAGGAGCAAATCTGTTTTGAGTATTTGTGGACAACTTTGTGAACTTGTTTCCACTTATCTGGATAAGTGCCCCAAGATGCAAATACTGTATCATAAGGCATTTTCAAGTTTAGTTTATTAAAAAAAACAAAAAAAAACAAAAAAAAAACCTTCCAAAATATTTTCCAGAGTCGTTGTATAATTTTACATGCATGGCAGCAATATATGAGTGATCCAGTTTCTCTATATTTTTACCAGTATTTGCAATTGTTACTTTCTCCCCTTATTAAAAAAAAAAAACAAACAAACAAGCAAACAAAAAAACAGCTATTTAGCTAGCTATAGAATGATATCTCACTGCAGCTTGATGTTGTCAGTTTAAATATCCTGCTAGAAATTTGATAGGGACTGTGGAGAATCTATGAACTACTAATTCCTTTGGGGAGATAGACATTTCAATGATATTGATTGTTCTAGTCCAGAGCCATAATGTATGTATGCATTTATTTAGATCTTTTTTTTTTTAGGTCTTATTTTATTTATTTAGATCTTATTTTATTTCTCTTAATGATATTTGGTAGCTTTCACAGGAATTTTACATGTATTTTTTTGTTTATCTTTAATTTTTCTTGGGTTTTGTGCTATTAAAATTGGTATTTTTAAATTTCTGTTTCCAGTTGTCCATTAAAAGTATATAGAAACACAACTGATTTTGTATATTGAACTTTTACATTGTGATCTTAATTAATTCACTTGTTAGTTTTAGCATCATTTTTATTGATCCTTTAGGATTTTCAGTATTCATGATTTTGTCTTATAAGTATAACTCCATTTTAACTTATACTCTGGAGGTTGTTATATAATTTTATTTTGAAATTAGTTAAAACAGTATGCTTTGATAATTTATATTTCCATTTCATTCAGTTTTAAAATTTTTACTTTCTGCTTTTCATTAATATGAGAAATATTTAGAAAATTTTAAAATTTTTTCTATAGGTATTTTTTTAGTTTTAATTTAAATTTATGTATGATTTCTGCATAATATGTGCAGTGTTAATAGATATGATTACATTTTTAAAACATGCTTGATACTTACTTCATAGTTTAAGATTCACTTTTTTAATACTCTCTACATTTGGAATGACATGTATTCTCCATTCATTTTGTGCACTATATCTATTATATCAAGTTTTCTATTTGTGCTATGTTAAGTTTTTGATCTTGTTACTGTTTTTTAGTTGATTTGATCTACATATTTGTGGAAAAACAAGTATCTTATTTTGCTAAAGCATTGATAATTTATCTTTCCTTTGGAGAACTGACAATTTATGCTTTATTGTATTGAAACTTTTGGTGAACAAAATGAGTTCTCACAGTCTAGTTCATTGATTACAGCTTTTATCAGTAAGTAGTGATGCATATTATTTCTAGCAATGTTGAAATTTTTATCCCTCTAATTTCTTCATGTCTAAAATGAGAATAATAAATACATTTAAAAATAAGACTGATGTAAGCTTTAAAAGATATATTTAAAGTTCATTTTATTTAATAAGGAGTACCTACTACCATGCTAACACAATTATTATAAACAATTGTTATAAAAATATATTGTTTAAAAACATAATACCATTTATATTAGCACCCTCTATGATGAAATACTTGGATTTAAATCAAATAAAACATGTGCAAGATCTATAGGAGATAAAGTCCAACACTCTGGTGAATGAAATAAAAAAAAATCTATATAAATGAAGAAATACTCCATGTTCATGGATAAGAAGACACAATATTTTCAAGTTGTCAGTTCTTTCCAAATTGACATAGATAGTGCAATCCCAATCAAAATCCCAGCAAGATATTTTGTGGACACTGAAAAGTTGATTCCAAAGTTTATAGGGAGAAATGAAAGAGCCTGAATAAACAACAAAATGTTGAAAGAAAATAGCAATTGCAGGACTTTGACACTAACTTCAAAACTTATTGTAAAGCCACAATAATCAATAAGGTGGTGTGGCACTAACAAAAGAAGAGACCAATAGATCTATGGGACACAACAGAATATCCAGAAATAGGCCCATATAAATACAGTTAACTGATCTTTGATAAAAGAATAAAGATAATACAATGGAACAAAAAGAGTTTTTTCAACAAATGGTGCTGAAACAACTGGGCATCCACATGCAAAAAAAACAAAACAAAACAAAACAAGACAAAAAAAAAGATCTAGACCAGACCTACATCCTTCATAAATATAAAGTAAAAATAGATTTCAGAACTAAATGTAAAGTGTAAAACTATAAAAATCTTAGAAGATAACACAGGAGCAAACTTAAACCTTTGACTTTTTAAGGTAAAGGCAATGACTTTTTAGGTAAAACATCAAAGGTATGATCCATGAAAGAGTTGATAAGCTGAACATCATTCCAATTAAAAGCTTCTGCTCTGCAAAAGACAATTCTCTTGAGAATTAGAGTACAAACCACAGATGAAAATATTTTCTGAAGACACATCTGATAAAGAACTCATCCAAAATATACAAGATTCATAAAACTCAATAATAAGAAAACAACCAGATTTTTTTCAACGTGCCAAAAATTGTAACACACACCTCACTAAAAAGATATACAGATGGAAAATAAGCATATGAAAAGATGCTCTACATCATCTGTCATCAGGGAAATGTAAATTAAAACAATAATAAGATAGCATTATACACCTATTAGAATGGCCGAAATCCAGAACACTGAGAACACCAAATGCTGGTGAGGATTTTGGCAATAAAAACACACGTTCATCGTTGGAGGGAATGGAAAACCGTACAGTCGCTTTGGAAGATGTTTTGGTTGTTTCCTATAAAACTAAACATACTTTATCCATATGTATGGTAATTGTACTCCTTGGTATTTATCCAAAGGAGTTGAAAATGTATGTCTTCACAAAACACACATGGGTGTGTATAGCAGTTTTGTGCATAAATGCCCAGACTTGGAAGCAATCAAGATATCTTTCAGTAGGTGACTGGATAAATATACCGTAGTACATCCAGACAATGGAATCTTACTCAATAATAAAAATAAATGAGCTATCAAGCCATGAAAAACTATGAAGGAAATTTAAGTGCATATTAAAAAAGTAAAAGATGCCAGTCTGAAAAGGCTACACACTATATAATTCCATGTATATGACATTCTGGAAAAGACAAAATTATTAGGACACCTAAAAGATCAGTGGTTTCTAAGGGTTGGTGAGGTGGAAGGTGGGGAGGCTGTAAGAGGGATGAATAGACAGAGTACAGAAGATTTTTAGGGCTGTAAAAATACTCTGTACGATACCATAATGATAGATACATTTTTCCCTCATTTGTCCAAACCTATAAAATGTACAACAGTGAAACCCTAAAGTAAACTGTGAATTTGGAAAATTAAGATGTGTCATGCAAGTTCATCAGCTGTAACAAATGTAGCAGTCTGGTGGGGATGTTAACAATGGGGGAGGCTGTGCATGTGGTGGGGTAGGGAGCATACAGGAAATCTCTGTACCTTCCCCTCAGTTTTGCTGTGAACCTAAAACTGCTCTAAAACAATAAAGCCTTAATTTCAAAAATCTATTATAAGTATAATGATGATACAAAATAAAACAAAAATAACTGGGGTATGAAATTTGCCAGGGGTAGTTAATTATAAACAAAATGAGTTAGTTTACATTTATTTATTTTTTTAATTTATTTTTTTATTTTTAAGATTTATTTATTTATTTGACAGACAGAGATTACAAGTAGGTAAGAGAGGCAGGCAGGGAGAGAGAGGATGAAGCAGGTTCTCCACAGAGCAGAGAGCCCAATGTGGGGCTGGATCCCAGGACCCTGGGATCATGACCTGAGCCGAAAGCAGAGGCTTTAACCCACTGAGCTACCCAGGCGCCCCTACATTTATTTTTTAATCACATGGCTCCAATAATATTTTCTATGTATTTAAAGCAATATATACATTTAAAGCACAGAGTTTATTGGTTTTAAGTAATTTGTGTTTCAGAAAAAATACTTTTGTGTATGCTAAATATGCTAATTTGTCATATTTGATATATTTTGATTATTTAAAGTGTTTTACAATTCTTTTATGATGATCAAACTAAAAATAATTTAGAACGCTGAGGAACAATAATGTAAGTCATTCTTAGATCTGATTTTACTTATTTGAGTAATAAAGCTAGAACTTTCACAACTATGTTGCTTCAGGGTATGAATGAAAAATTAGTCTTTCATTAAAACAAGCATAAAAGAAAATCATATTATGAAATTGTATATATTAAAATGCTAACTTAGGGGCACCTGGGTGGCTCAGTGGGTTAAAGCCTCTGCCTTCGGCTCAGGTCATGATCCCAGGGTTCTGGGATCGAGCCCCACATCCACTCTCTGCTCAGCAGGAAGCCTGCTTCCCCCTCTCTCTCTGCCTGCCTCTCTGCCTACTTGTGATCTCTGTCTGTCAAATAAATAAAATCTTTAAAAAAAAAAATTTAGTGCAAGCTTGCAGGGCTTTCTATTCTCTCTCTCCTTCACTCCTCATGAGCTGCGGTAATAATGTCTATTTGACAAAAGAGCAGAAGTTACAGAAAATGTAACTATTCTGATTCTATATAAGTAAAAAATGCTATGCGTGGCAAATGTTCTTTTTTTGCAAATACAGTATTACTATCATGAACTCTGGGAAAATATTTCACTTAATTTTATTTTTTTCATTATTTTTATATTAGAATTTTAACTTTATTTTTTATCTTTTTTTTAAAATATTGTATTTATTTGAGAAAGAAAGAGAGAGTACACACTGCATGAGCAGGACAGAGAGGCAGAGGGAGAGGGAGAAACAGATTCCCCATTGAGCAGGGGGACTGACTCAGAACTTGATCCCAGGGCTCTGAGATCATGACCGGGGCCTAAGGCAGACATTTAATCAACTGAGCCACTCAGGTCCCCCAAGAATTTTAACTTTTAAATAAAAACTAGTCAGATATGTTTCTTTTACAGTTATAAACACATAGTCATCCAGTTAATATTTTCACTTTTATAATTGGAATTTTATAATTTGTCCAATTTTGATTAAATTTTGATTAAAACTATAAAGTTTTTTATTTTGATTAAATTTTGATTAAAACTATAAAGCAGTAACATTCCTCATTTGAAATCTAGGTTTCTAAGAATCAAGTTTAGTCCTGATGATTAGAGATAACACTTGAATCTTGTGTACACCAAACAATATCAAACTGCGGTCCTGGTGCCAGCATACATAGTTGAAATTGTTTTAATACACATGACAGATGAGTCTTAAAAGGGTACTTTCATGCCATTCTAAGCTTTTACAATTCATTTCTTCATGGCTGCCAAAAACAATATGATCTTGGAATAAGAGTGTATCCATTGTGACTAATAATTTTTTTTTTTGTAATTCAGTGTCATACAGTCATAAAAATATTTTAAATATTTTAAATTTGATTTAAATGATTATTAAGTAAATGAGACTTTCCCTTCATACATTTTAAAAATCCTTTATGATTGTACTATAAATTGTTTTGTCTTTAAAATGTATTATTATTTTCCTTGGAAAGAAATATCCTGTCTATTGTATTATCCCCTTTTCAGATACTCTTGGGATGTGCACCAGCTGTGAAACAGAAGAACAAACTAGAAATGATTATAATTAGAAGATAAACCAGCTTATAATCTCCCCCTCCACTTAAAGACCAAAGTTGGCACTACCACAAAGTGACACCAGGAGGCCCTATTATAGTCTACATCAAGTAAACAGAATCACAGAATCTTCAAATGATCTTCCAAAAATCATATTGAATTAGACTTGTTTGGGTTTTGAGATATCATTTGAATGAAGATGAAGAAGCGACTTCACTTAAGCAATTTCTTGAGCACCTGTGTATCAGTTTCTCTTTGTGAATATCATATCTAAGACTTTGAATTCATCCAAATAATCAAGCATAGATGTTATAAAACACATAGATAAAAGCTCACTTGTTTCCTTTAGGAAGTTACGAAGTTCATGAGGGCATATTGGTAATGCAGTCATGGAAACAAGCAGACTAGGAAATAAGATCATCATTCACTCTCTTATTCCAGAAGTGTCATTGTTCTGACACATATACACTCTATTATATTTTTATACACATAGATGTTTAAAATAATTCAACTAATCTAGGAGTCCTGAAAACAAAACCAGAAAAAAAAAATTAGTGCATGAAAAACTTAATAGAAGAGAATTTGCCAATCCAAAATCTGGCTGAATGGCTGTATTCATCAAGATTCTCCAGAGAAACCAAACCAATAGAATGGATGGATAGATGATATATAGATATAGATAGATAGATAGATGATAGAAAAATTGATAAATATATGAGACAAATTATTTATTATAGACCTTGTTATATTTTTAGATTTTGAAATATGTGAACGTTCACTTTTAAAAATATATATATATAAATAGATAAAAAATGGAGAAGACATCTTCAAACATATTCTTTTATGTCTTCCAACATGTGCTCAGTTTCCCTTTATGTATTTTGAAATAATAAGCACTACAAACAATATGAAAGTCTGGCTTCAGGCATAAAATTTTAAATGATGCAAAAATACCACTAAAAATGCTTTATTGGTTCTTGCATTTTTCTAAATATTAGTATTTACTTGATGAATAAGCACTAAGTCTTAGAGACCACTGCATTCTTTACATGATGCTTCTAGGGGAGTAATTTTCTTCTTTCATATTTTTAAAATATAAGTTAAATTACTATATATACATATATCAATTTGAAATTCTTATAAATGTGAACTTTAAGAATTATGCAACTTTCTGCACAGTAATTTTTAGTATAACTGACACATGCCCATTTATGTAAAAATATACAGTTATCACCCAAGTATTTGTGTATCTGTGTGCATACATCATACTCAAATGCTAGCCAAAGCATAGGTGTATCAGCTTGGATCATAGCATGCTTTCATTCTTGTATAACAGAATAAATAAAAGGACAAAATATTGCTTTATGGTTATTCGTTATCATTTTTACACCTCTTGAAAATTCTGAAAACTTCCATTCTACATTCTACATTAAAACCTCCTTGCTTCTTATCTTTACAAACTTTTTGTGCAAAAATAAATATTCCTAATGCACTTGGGCTTTGATAAGTTTTTAATATAGGTCACCAAGTCATTCTGAAGCAAATCATGTTTAGGTATTCAGCAAAATATTTTATATGTGGATTTATGTATGTATATGCATGTATATGAAGACATTAAGATATTTCTGTTCTTTTATGTAAGATATATTTCTAAAAATATCTTAAATGGTGATGCATACAATTTTATTATAGCACTTAAATTTATTTAACAATTTTGTATTGAATGAAATAAATAATAGAATACGTAAGAGAAAACTACACAGTTGGGAGAAAACATTACCAAATCCAGATTTGGTGAAATTTCAAGATAAAGATTAAAATTCCTGGTTGCTAAGAACATACCACTAGGGTAGTCTCAAAATACAACCAGGATATAAATAAATATATAAAATCTTATTATTTATGGAACAAGATTATGCGACCTTTGTCTCATACAGGACAGCAGTATGAATTCTTTCAGATTGCTTGATTTTATGTTTTAAATTCACATAGGTAAATAAAGCAGAGGCATTGCATTATAAAATAAGTGGGACACACAAGAGAAAGAATATTTTATTATTTAAATCAGATTTCAGCAAGCTCTGAAAGGTCTGTCTGGAGTGGCAGTGCTCATGCAAGAGCAAGAAAAGAGGACCAAAAGTGAATATAAAAGCTCTGGTTGGCAGGTATTAAGGAGGGCACGTATTGCATGGAGCACTGGGTGTGATGCATAAACAATTCTAGGAACACTGAAAAAAAAATTTTTAAATAAAAAGCTGTGGTCAAAATATAGTTAACCATTAGGACAAATTTCAAGTACTAGCAGTGGATTTTGAGAAGATTGCTAGTTCGCTCCAAAAGTACATTTAATGATCCAATAGAATTTAACAATCTTTCAGACATTAACTTAAATCTCTAAATTTTCAATTTTGTTATTATATGGAAAATATATGGCAGAATTTACTATTTCACATCTAAAATTGCTGGTTGTCTTAATATTAGAGATGAATAAAATATTTGAAGTGAAACAAAATGTCACTTTTGTTAATATAAATATAACATAAAGAAGGATTTCCCCCAATACAGTAATATTATATTTACTTATCTTATTGCTATTTTTGATGCAATAAATTTTAGTAATATTACCATGCTTACAACTGCAAGTACAGGCCCATAGGTTGATGCTAAAATTAATGTAGAGCTAAGAAATAATTGGAAAAAAAAACTTTTTAACTCTGAAATGCTAGAAGTAGATGATAAATAGTTTAAGACAAGGTTTTTTACAATAAAATTTTCAGCTGCCTGATGGTACTATTTACTTGTTCCAAATAAAACACTTAACAAATAAGAAATGTAAGCAGTTTTATACATTGCTATCAATTCATTTGAAGAGCTATCTGCACCCTCATGTTCATTTCAGCATCACTCACAATAGCTAAGATGTGAAAGCAACCTAGGTGTCTGTCAATGGATGAAGGGATAAAGATGTGATATATACATCACATCAAAGATGTGAGATACACACACACGCACAAAACATACAATGAGATATTATTAAACCATGCAGAAAGAAGGAAACCTGTCACTTGCGTCTTGGATAGAACTTGAGGGCATTATGGTAAGTGAAGTAAGTCTGACAGACAAAGACAAATACTAAATAATAGCACTTATATGTGGATTTTTTTTTTTTTTTAATGCAGGGCTTGAACTCACACCCTGAGATCAAGAGTTATATGTTTAACCAACTAAGCCACCCAGGCACCCCTATGGGGAATATTAAAAAGCCAAATTCAGAGAAAGCAAGAGTGAAGTGGTTGTTACCAAGGGTTGGAAGAGGTGAGAAAATGGAGAGAGATTGGTGAAAGGATACAAATTTCCAGTCATTAGATTAAATTCTTGGGATCTAATCTATATATTATGAATGTAGCTAATAATACCGCATTATACACTTGAAAGTTGATAAGAGAGTAGACCTTAATTGTTCTTATAATGCACACAAAAATGATAATTAATTGACAGGAAGAAAATATTAACTAATACTATGGTGGTAAACATTTTGTAATACATAAATGTACATTTATATACATAAATGTATCAAATCAACATGTATGCCATAATTTACACAGTGTTACATGTCAATTATTTCTCAACAAAGCTGGGGTAAAAATATTTCATATACTCTCTTCTAAGTTTCTGGATTATATATATTTTTTTAAGATTTTTTTTTTTATTTGACAGAGAGAGAAGAGAGAGAGATCACAAGTAGGCAGATAGGTAGGCAGAGAGAGGGGGGAGATGCAGGCTCCCTGCTGAGCAGAGAGCCCAATGTGGGGCTCGATCCCAGGACCCTGAGACCATAACCTGAGCCGAAGGCAGAGGCTTTAATCCACTGAGCCACCCAGGTGCCCCTGGATTATATTTTTAAAGGAGTTTATCCCTGTTACTTTGGCTGAGTCAGAAATTACCTCATAACCAAGCCATGTAAAATGAATTTATTATGCTCAAAAATTCTGAGTCATGAATCTGTACAAGGCATAACAGGGATAGCTTGTCTTTCCTCATAATATCTGGAGCTTCAAATAGATGATGTGAAAATTAGGGGCTGGAATCATATAATGTCTTATTTCTGCACAGGTCTAATGGTTGATAATGCCTATGAGCTGAGAGTCTTAGTTACTCTGCACAGGGACTTTGCCATGTGATATCTTCACATTGGCTAATTTGGGCTTCTTCATAGCATGGTACCTGGGTTCTAGAGGCAAATGTTCCAAAGAGAGAAATGGGTGGCCAAGTAAAAATTGTACTGCTTAGTTAGACTAGCCTGAAATAACACAGTTTCACCATATTATCTTCATTGAACAGTTACAAAGTCCTTCCTAGGTCCAAGGAGAGGAGGAACAGATCCTACTTTTTAATGGGGAATACTAATTTTCTGCAAGAGGAGACCGACATGTTGCTGTGATGCTTTTCTGAAAATACAATCTTCCACAAACCACCTTCTGGCAACAACAGTGAACTCTCCTCCATATGCATGATACACTCAGATGGACATATGTTGGCAGTTTCTTGACTAATGATCAGTCGTCTTGCCTGCAAATGATTCACTGTAGCTCTTGGCTCCAACCTCTGGGCTTATGATCTGTCATCTGAGTCATACTTCCTTTTCCATAAAAGGAGTAGGTCATTTTGCAAATAAGTTATTTTCTCAAAATGTTTCTTCCTCTTTGAAATTTGGGGGCTCAAATACCTATTCCCATTGTAGTCTCCCCAATAAAATTATTTTAAAAAATTGGTATTTCTTACTAATTGATTTATAACCATTAGTCAAAATTCCTACACCTTCAATCTCCCCAAGATAAGCTCTTCTTTATCTTGGCCTCCTTTACAGATGTTCTAGGATTTCAAGTTTAACTTCTGAGAGTCTTGACTTTAAAATTTTTAGAGAGCCTTTGCCTCACTGAATGATACTCTGAAGGACAACCACACCATTTCTTTCTGGGATCCTAACAAAGAATCTAATAGTCCTATCCTGGATTTGACGTTTGCTCTGAAGTCTTTTAATTTGGAAATAGTGAAGAGACTGGAAAGGAGACAGTATTGTTTTCAAAGCTATCACTTCTTGGCTCCTTGGTATCTATCGGATCTTTGTTTAACTTACCTGATCCCTCCCATATTATTCAATAAGTAACAAGAAAATGCTAAACAGCACTTTCCACTGTCTATTCTCATTGGTTAGATCATTAGGTTTATTTAATTCATTTTTATTTTCCAGGCTACCACAGTCAACAGTATTGTTAAACTTTTTTTTTTTTTTAAAGATTTTATTTATTTATTTGACAGACAGAGACCACAAGTAGGCAGAGAGGCAGGCAGAGAGAGAGGAGGAAGCAGGCTCCCTGCTGAGCAGAGAGCCCGATGCGGGGCTCTATCCCAGGACCCTGGGATCATGACCTGAGCTGAAGGCAGAGGCTTTAACCCACTGAGCCACCAAGGCGCCCCAGTATTGTTAAACTTTTAGCCATCACATACAGGGAACACTTTTTCTTAATTTCCAAACTTTTTTTTTTTTTTTTTTGCACTTTCATTTAAGTACTCACTATTTCCTCAAAGGTTATTATACTTCACTTAATAATCTCTTCAGAACCATAGCTTGAAAACCCCTGACATGTTTTTAGTTTTTTGTTATGTCATTGTCTAATCTGGGAATCCAAATCCGTTTAAGTTTTTCTGAATCCATAACCCATTACCACACCATGCTTAGTAGTATTAGACAACTTTTTGTTGTTGTTTTGCTAACTCTGTGATATAGGAATTAAGACAAGGAACAGCAGGGATGGTTTTTTGATTCATAATAGACGGGCCTCATAAAGAAAAATTGAAACCTGGGAGCTAAATTCAACGGCGGTTTTGTTCACTCATAATGATAGTAGATCCTTGTCGAAAAGCTGGTCATCTCAGTTTCAAACTATGGGACTCTGTATGGACTAAGTGGGACTTCCTTACATGGCAATTGGGTTTTAAGAACAATGTTCCAGAAATATAATGACTATCACCTGGAACCCAGGTGATATTCTTTTTTTTTTTTTTTTTTGACCTAGCTTCAGACTTATACAGTGTCATTTCCACTACAATGTATTCATTGAGGCAGCCATAAAATATTGTTAATTTTCAAGGGAAAGGGAAATAAGTTCCACTACATTTGGGGGAGTAGGGTTGTTTGGGACTAGAACTATTTCTGTGTTTGCTTTATGAAAATGACAATGTGCCACAAAATGAGATGTTAAAGTAAAACATTTAAAAACATGTGATTATTTACAAATGGTTTGTGGATCTAAACATTTCATTGGTATATTGCAATAAATTAGACAAAAAGAGATATAACTATAATTTTTATCTAAACCCATGATATTGGTTTTACATAAGCCAAAACAGATTTCTTATTCTCAATGCATGATGTTAAATAAACATTGTATTATGTTTTAAATCAAAACAGTATGGAATACAATAGTGCCTTTTATATACATGTAGTTAATGTTATTTCAAATAAAAAATCCTTTTGCTAAAATATTTGACAACCACTGTTACATCAGAGGAAAAGGGCTTCAAATAATTGTATGTAAAAAAATGAAGCTTTCAGTCTTGAGTCTTAATATACTTTGTGTTAACCACTATCAAGAAAATGTCTTGGCAGTAATATTAAAGGCTAGGAAATTTAACATTCTAAGCATATGTCAAAATAGACAAGGGGATATGTTGCTATGTTTGGAAGGTATATTTTGAATAAATGCTTTTTCACAAAGACTTAAAGTTTATAAACTATTATGGTTTTAGGTATAGCCAGTAAGGACCAATATACTTCTGAGAGTCTCAGAACATTATCTTATGAATCTGATGGTTCTTTCTGAAGACAAATGGATTGGATGACAAGGAGTCATTTGCATTAATGACAGGAAACTCTATAATCATAATATCAGGAGTGCCCAATATATTATCACATAAGACAATAGAAAAATAATGCCACCAGTGTGGGGGTATTGTTTTCAAGGAGTACAATAGCTCTAATATCTATTCTTCACCTCCCAATAAGCAGGGAAACATTGAAAAGTTCTTCGGTCATTGGAATAAAAGTAATTTTCCTTGGTAGCTGATAATTATTCAAAGATCTATGTGTAAGGAAAACATCTTAATAAATCAACCTTAAAATTTCAGAGTTTGTAACTCAGTCTTATTAACTTGGCTTTTGTGTTTACCATTTGTAAAAATATTTTATTAAGCTAAGAAACATAAATGTGATTGTTAAAATTATGCTTACTTATGAACTAATTCATACTTACATGAATCATTATTTTGTTGTTGTTCTCTCTTCTTAACTGATGATTGGGACAGAACTATGAATGAGAGAGCAACAGGGCCCCTGGGTGGTGCAATCAGTTTCATGTCTGAGTCTTGGTTTTGGCTCAGGTTGTGATCTCAGGGTCTTGAGATTGAGCCCTGCATTGGATGTATGCTTAGCATGGAGTCTGCTTGAGATGTTCTCCCCCTCTGCCTCTGCCCCTCCTTACGCTGTGCTGTCTCAAATAAAACAAAAATCTTAAAGAAAAAAAAAATAAGACAGTAATGATCTCTGCCTTGTAATGAATGGAATGGAATGGATGCTTAGTGAAATGTGGATTTTTAAAATATTTTAGGAGCTATTATCTGCACATAAGTAACACTGTATCAATTGCAACAAATACTACTCATGGTTACTACTGTGTAACTCAAAACATCTGACAAGCTTCCTCTTAAATACATCTGTTTTAATACATGTTAAACTCTCACAGAACATATAATAGCCTTTCCATATTTATGTTACCTAAACTCGTTTCCTTACATTTTTTCAGGAAACTGCTTTCATATCCTACAGAATAACAAAAGACATTTCTATAGTAGGGTTTATCAACCTTGCCTTTATTGACATTTTGGACTGAATAATTTTCAGTGTGGGTAGCTGTCCTGTGTATTGTGGGATGTTTAACAATATTTGTAATCTCTACCCACCAATAACATCACCTTTAATTTGTGACAACCAAAAATATTTCTAGACATTATCAAATTTTCCTGGGGGTAAAATAATCCCAGTTGAGAACTACTGTCTATAGTAAATACAGGTTCTTTGACGAGGAAATATGTGTTCTCTTCTATGTTTACTAACGACAGATTTAGAAATACAAGGAGAGATATATTCTTCATTAAATGCCACCTTTATTAAAGCTGATAAGGATGGTTATGTGTAATATACATAATTAAGAGTTCATATTGCATTGAAAAGTATGAGACTGAACATAATATAAACAATATTTTAAAAATCTAGCTCAATTGGGATAATTACCTATAAGACTGACAGAGAATTAATAGAGAAATATTTTATAATTAATTAACTAACAGCATCAAAACCCAATAGATAACAGGAAAACAGGTAATAAAATTAGCTAATTCAAACTTTGCCTCTCTGATTAAAAATTTCATAATGCTTACTAGGTAAGATGTGGGCCAAGGTGAGGAAAAGGAAATGAAAGAAAATCTTGAGTAACTATAGTAATTAAAGTCCTATAGTATAATTCAGGTATGTTTTATTCTCAAAACAAATCTTTGAGTACCATTCTCATATAGACATTATAAAAATAAGGAAAATAAGGGTTATAGATTTTCAGTAACTTTTTCATGAACACATACATATCTAGAACAAGAAATTTAGTATTTAAATCCAAATCCCTCTTACCCTGCCATGGTACTACAGTGCTTCCTTTCTTTCTAAATAACCAAATACAACCAATGTAGGACACTAGAAGGTCAGATACATGAATCTGCAAGTATAGGGATATGATATAGTCTTCTGTTTGTCTCCATTATTCATATTTCCCTTATTACCAGGATCCTTTGACTTTTAACCAGACACACTACTTCTTTTTTTTTTTTTTTTTTTTAATATTTTATTTATTTATTTGACAGACAGAGATCACAAGTAGGCAGAGAGGCAGGCAGAGAGAGAGGAGGAAGCAGGCTCCCTGCTGAGCAGAGAGCCTGATGCGGGGCTCGATCCCAGGACCCTGGGATCATGACCTGAGCCGAAGGCAGAGGCTTAACCCACTGAGCCACCCAGGCGCCCCCAGACACACTACTTCTTTATAAAAGGCTGTACTTCTCATCCTATATTATAGCTTAATGTTATCATGTAACATAACTAAGTTCAGGGCCAAAGAGGTTTGTGAAAGTGATATAGGCAAATATAAAATACACCTCTTAAAGACAAAGTTGTTTATTCTATTTTCTTTGTTCTTTTGTTGGTCAACAATGACAGAAAATCTTGGAAGCCATGGCTTAAGGACAGTGATATTTCTCATTAGCCATGAGTTGCTTATGTTTAGGCTGTTATTGGGAGCATGAAATATTTAATATAATATTAATATACTGTACATTGAGTTTCTTTGCTGCAATAACTTAGCTAGTACTCTAATGAACGGAGGGGGCATTTGTAAAGAAGCAGTACTGTACTGAGTTGGTTTTTTTTTCAAATTTTAAATTTTTATTTTTGCAATATCAAGGTTTTATATGTAAATGTTAATACAAAATTTAATTATAATTTCAAATGATCTGCACATATCTATTTTCTGATGGCATACCACCTTTATCATTATGAATTTAGTTCTTATTTCAAAAATATCCCAATTTTATAATTCAAAAATAGTATGAAAGATTTCTACAACTATCCATGTGGAGTGCTTGATACTAGATTTATGTTTTCTTAGTTGTTTGAGAAAATTTTTTTTTTAAGATTTTATTTATTTATTTGACAGAGAGAGATCACAAGTAGGCAGAGAGACAGGCAGAGAGAGAGGAGGAAGTAGGCTCCCCACTGAGCAGAGAGCCCGACACAGGGCTCGATCCCAGGACCCCAGGATCATGACCTGAGCCAAAGGTAGAGGCTTTAACCCACTGAGCCACTCAGGCGCCCCTGTTTGAGAAAATTATTTAAGCTGAAAGATAATGATGTCAGGTGCATATTAGATCCACAGGCTTAAAAGGAGAACACTAGATATGGCTAATATATGGGTAAATATAAAATCCACTGTACTTTTTATCTCTTAATTTCTTAAAAACATAATGATAAGTAAAGAAAAAAGTTAACTATATACTGTGGGTCTGTAACATAGGTGGATCTAATATGTACATAACAATAATAGCACAGAAATCAGCTGGGGGGAACAATATTGTTACAAGGTTCTTAAATTCTAAGTGAGATTCTAAAACACTGGTTGGAAGTAGAAATATGATAGTTAAAGATGTGTGGTGTAGTTGCTAAAGCAACTAGAAAAAGTAATGCAAAGAGGTATGGGGGAAAAAAGTGAATATAAGAATAAAAATGGGAGTAGGAAAATAAAAATAAGCCCCAAAAGTGCTAGAGACAAGTAAAAGGCAATAAAAGCCAACAAAACAAAAAGAAAACATCTAGAAAAATGATCAACACACCTAAACATAATTACATTTAATATAAATGGAATAAGTTAATTAAAATGCAGCAATTTTCTGACAGGATAAAATTAAAAACCAAACTCTATTAACATTCTCCTACTAGCACTTTTTAAATATAAAAACACAGACAGGTGTAAAGTAAGAGTATAGAAATAGAAATACTCGGGGCACCTGTGTGGCTCAGTGGGTTAAGCCTCTGCCTTCAGGTCGGGTCCTGATCTCAGGGTCCTGGGATTGAGCCCTGCATCGGGCTCTCTGCTCGGCAGGGAGCCTGCTTCCCACCCCCGCCTCTGCCTGCCTCTCTGCCTACTTGTGATCTCTGTCTGTCAAATAAATAAATAAAATAAAAAAATTTAAAAAAAAAGAAATAGAAATACTCTGCAAACATTATGAATAAGAATGAAATACCTATAATAAGAGCAGACAAAATATCTTTGAAGACAAGGAGTATATCACAACTAAAGGCTAATATTTCATAATGAAAGAAAGTTAATTAATCAGAGACATATCAATTATAAATGTGTCAACTACACTTCACTTAAAAATAACCATTAAAAAAGTAAAAAAAATATATAGATGAAATATAGATAATCAAGTAATAATTGACAAAAAGGTAGACAAATTCAATAATATCATTTTGAAAGTTTAAACATCATTCTCTCATCAAATGATAGATAAACCAGAACACAATTTGTAAGGATATGAAAAATAATTATGAAGAGAAAAATAAGTTCATAGTGGAAAATCCTAGTGTTTACTATTTTATGCAAATGATCATTTAATACCACCAATGTTGGGATAATAACACCAACATGTACATATTGATATCATGCATTGAGAGATATGCATCAATTTTGCAGTATTCCTCCTAAAAATGCAAAGCTCAAATCTAACCATGAAGAAACATCACACAAACCCACATTGAGGAACATATCATAAAATAACTTTGTAAGACTACTAGAACATATCCTTTAAAGCCCATGAAGCAAAAAATGTTTCAGACTAAAGGAGAATAAAGACAAATAATCATTCATTGCAATATGTCATCCTAGAGTGGATTTGGGACAAAGATAAAACAAAATGTAAATTATATTATTGGCCCAATTGATAATTGATAGTTCACTTGAATAAGTATTATTGATTAGACAACAGAATTCTGTAAATATTAAGTCTTGAAATTTTAGTTGTAGTCATATAAGAAAAAATACTTATTCTTAGAAAATGCACTCTGGGATTTTTAGCAGTAAAGGGAAATAATATCTCCAACTAAATCTTAAGTAGTGATAATTGATTTCTGCATGTTTAAATTATAATAAAACAAAATATTGCAAAAGAGTATGAGAATCATACTCTTCAATAGTTCAATAGTTCAATAGTTATTGAACTATTTCAGTTCTTAAAGATTTTACTTATATATCCAAAATATACTTTATTAAGATAATTCTATAGACATAATGACAATACATTGACAGTGGATTCTACTGACTTAAAGTATTAAATATTCAGCTATTTTGGTATTACTGAATCAGGTTAAGTTATATGTGTCAATCTTTCTTTTATTTGAATCTTTATGTTAACAATCCAGAAACAATATGTTTTTAAAGCCAGAATAATCTAATCTATCACATCTGTTTTTATTTAACTGCTTAGTTAGAACAATTAGAATTAATTTCCTTTTCAATTCAGTGGTATATGTCCTCTATTTTTAGATTTTTCTATGTTCCTCTACAACACTTTAATGACTGTCTGGCTTTGGAATGCTCCTTCTCTTCTCTCTGCCTCAGTTTTATCAATACAGTAATAGTTCTGTATCATATGGCTATTGGGATTAACTAGAAATACAACTGAGCACATAATAAGGTATTGCTAATTGTTATTAAATGGAGGCAGTATCTGTGGTTTTCCAGAGACTAGAGCCATATTGTTTGAATTCAAGTCTAGCTTCCTCACTTCTTAGTGAGTGAATTAACTTCTCTTTGCATCAGTTTCCTCTTCTGTAAAACGTAAAAAAAAAATAATAATACTATCTACCTCATGGAGTTATTGTTTGAATAAAATCAATTGCTTACAAAATATTTAGAGCAACATGTGGAAAACAGTGTGTGGTTCTTAGATTAAATAGTAATAAAAATAATTAATTAATCACAGGCCAATATATTACTTTTGTATTTATTTCCTTACCTTTGGCCAGCTCAGCTAACTGTATGAACAGTACCTCAGCATAATCCATGTTGCTTTAGAGTACTCTATCTGAGTATAGTTCTTCTAAATTCCTGTAAAGCACAATTTAGTCCCTCAAGGCTTTAAGACATCTGTATTGCCATAGTTATCACAATCTGAAAGAAAAAGAACTGTTTTACTTAGTCGCCTTTGCTAGAGACAATTTCTTGATTTAAATAGCTCTCTGTACAATGGTTAATACATTATTTTACTAAAAAATTCCTATATAAAATTTTTATTGGGTGTAATTTCCACCCAATATATTTACTTTAATTTCAGTAACTCCATCAATAACAATATGAATGATCTAGTAGTATTATTTTAATGTCTATAAATGTATGAAAATTATCAATGCGTGAAAGAAAATTGATTAATTTAATAAGTATTATGGTAGGCAGATTTCAAAAATGGTCTTCAATGATGCCCATCTCTTAATATACACCCACTTGTGTACTCCCCTCTCCTTAAGTGTAGTCCAAACATAGTTACAGACTACCACAGTGACTATAAGCCATAATTTCCATAATCAGGTTAGGAATGATTGTGGCTTTTATCTCTTGCTAATAGTTTCACTCTATTGCTTTCTTGGCTTACACAATTTAATGAATAAGTTGTCATATTGGAGAGGCCCACTTGGCAAGGAGCTAAGAGCAGCATCAGTCCAACATATTACTAGGAACTGATTTCTTCTAACATCCTGTTCAGTTAAGTATTGAGATGACTTTGGCCTAACCAAAACTTTTAGTGCAGTCCATGAGAAACCTCAGTTAATGTGTATCTAAAGGGCCATGTTATAACTCACAATTTTTTTTAGGATAAAATATCTTCAAAAGATTAATAAATACATATATTGTTTTTGCTGGGAGAAAAAATTTCTGTAAAAGAGATCTTCCTACGAGAGCACAGCAACTCTAAAGTAACGTCGTCACTCTGAATCCTATTTCATTAGACAATTCCCACTCCCATAATCCGAAGTCAAAGAACAAAAATTTAGCTTTAAACCACCATTTTTATACTGTATATTAACAACCATTAGCTGAGAACTCAGTTAGCTATAAACTGGAATCTCTATTTCTCAAGACAGTAAGTTTCTGAGAATATAAGGTAACACCTAGAATAAATAACTTGGTCTTCCTAATAATTAAGAGCTCTCTGGGGCTGGATCAGTCCTGAACCTGAAGCTGCTTTGGATGTTGCTGGGCCACTGAGTACTTCTGGATTTATACCTTTTAGGCAGTCCATAATTACAGTATATTATTGTATGGATCCTAGTTATACAAAGGGCCACTTTGTTGTAACTTTCACATTGATCAGATTTATATTGAATGTTATCACAATTATTCCAAAGAGTAAAGTTTGAATATGTGGAGTCCACAATGCTATATATAATTTCTAATTTCCTAAGTTGTTCTTACACTTTTTTCCACTCTTCTTTCTCTTACATTGAGAAGGGCAACTCATCTGGTAGTTTTTAAATTTATGGCTTAGGGGCTCCTGGGTGGCTCAGTGGGTTAAAGCCTCTGCCTTCGGCTCAGGTCATGATCCCAGCGTCCTGGGATCGAGCCCCACCTTGGGCTCTCTGCTCAGCGGGGAGCCTGCTTCCACTCTTTCTCTCTCTGCCTGCCTCTCTGCCTGCTTGTGATCTCTGTCAAATAAATAAATAAAAATCTTTAAAAAAATTTATGGTTTAATCATAAATTGATTTCATGTCTACTGTTCCTGCAAGATATTGCATATAATCCAATCACACAACAAAACATGCTTAATTCATGTATTATTTTAGGAAAAAATATTTCTCCATGGTGTTGAAATTATTATTTTAGTATAAAAATACATTTCCCCTGAAAATTAAATATATCCTAATTATTTCTAAATAGGAATTTAAACTATATTTATAGGTTCAATTAAACTGATGCCTTATTTCACTTTTTTAAGATTTTATTTATTTGAGAAAGAGTGAGAATGAGCTTGAGGGGGAGGGACAGGGGGAGAAGCAGGCTCCACTCTGAGCAGGGAGCCCAATACAAGACCTTAAGATCATGACCTGAGCTGAAGGCAGATATTTAACTGACTGAGCCACTCAGGTGCCCCAAATTAATGCCCTATTTCAATGTGAGTTTCAAAAAGATTCTATATTTTTAATTTCTTCTTTAATGATACTAATGCAAAGATAACCTGAATTATAAGTTCATATAAACTCAATAAAGAAATTGAGAACATTGTATTTTAATACACATTCTGACATGTTACTCTGAACCTTATTTTTGTTATGCTGTAACATAAAACTATTGTGCACAGGAGTGTGTGAGAAGGGAGAGAAAGTAGAGTACAGAGAATACACAAGGAAAACAAATTCTCCAAAGCCATTGGCTGGGAAAACAAGAGGGGCTGATTTTCATAAGGTTTTTCAACCAGTGGGGCTCAAAGACTGAAATTTTAGAGGTCAGTGTGCATGGCTGGGACAGAGTCCTGAGGGCACTGTCCTACTCCAGGAGAGAAGGCAGACAGAACAATCTGAGGGTCACATAAAGCACACAGGGAGGGGCTCTTCCCTCTTCCGGGAGTGCATCTGTGAGAGGGGGCCTTCACACAGATGTCTCTCTAAGGACAAAAGAGCCAGTGGGTGCCATTTCCTTCTTAGTCCCTTACCATAAGCACAAAGACACCTGCTGAAGATGTGAACCCAGACACTGGCTGTTTAGCCTGCTTGCTTCAAATTCCATGGCCCTGTGCTCTGGCACAACTGCCATTATTAGTGAAATCTACATCAGTCCCAGCCCAGCAAAACCCAACCCCAGAAGACCAGCATGAATCCCTGCTACACCAATTCCCTAAAGTATTGAGTTTTAAAAGTCAGCAAGCTTGGCTGAGATAGAGTCCAAAGTACATCGCCCTGTGCCAGGCAGTCAAGACACCCAGAGACAGGCAGCATGAAAAAAACAATCTGAAAAATGCTTAGGACACATAAGGGGAAATTATTCACTCTTCCAGGAGTGCTTTTCTAAGAGCAGCATGCACAGAGACTCCTCTCCAGGGAAAAAGGAGCTGGCTGGCACCATTTTCTCTCTTGTCCCTCAGCATAAACCAACTACAATGAGCAGCAAAATGCCAACACTGGCTACCTAACCTGCTTCCACCAAGCCCCACCCACCTGCACTTTGCTGGTATTGCTTTTCCTGGACAAGTGTACCTAAGGACCAGCACAGCAGGCTCCATCCCCAGAAGACCACAGAACCCCTACCCCCAATACACACCACACACACACACACACACACACACACACACACACATACCACAATTATAGAGCAGAGATTTCTACAAGGCATTAATTCTAATGGAAATAGCATCAGGTCTCATGTAATAAGCAGACCAGAGCACACCTAGTTAAAACTTGTCATACTCTGGCCAAGGTCCAAATACTCTCCACTGTAGGCAAGAAGAGCCTGTGCAGACATCTGGCCTGAGGGACAGAACAGTGAAAACACAGCAGCAGATTGCATACAGCACACATCAGAGAAACTCCTGAAGTACCAGGCTCTGGACAGTACATGACCTCTTCTTCATGAAGCCATTATTGGGAGTCTGGGTATTTCAGTCAGTTAAGCATCTGCCTTCAGCTCAAGTTGTGATCCTGGGATACTGGGATCCTGGGATTCTGGGATCGAGGCCTGCATCAGGCTCTCTGCTCAGTGGGGAGCCTGCTTCTCCTTCTTCCTCTGCTCCTCCCTTTCTGCTCTACTTGTTCTCTCTCCCTCTTTCTCTTTCACTCAAATAAACAAATAAAATCTTAAAGCCATTGCTCTTAGAAGCAGGAAATATAACAGGCTTATCTAACACATAGAAGAAGACAGAGACTTAGACAACATGCTGAGATGGAAGAATTCATCATAAAGAAAGAACAAGAAATGGTGACGGCCAAAGATCCAATCAAAACAGATACAAGTAATATGACTGATCCAGAATTTAAAGCAACACAAGGATACTCATTAAGCTTGAGAAAAGCATGGAAAACATTAAAAAAAAAAAAAGACTTACAACAGAGATAAAGAGATAAAATTAATCAGAATTAAAAAGGTAATAACTAAGATTCAAGACTAACCAGATGTAATCACCACAAGGATGGAAGAACCAGAAGAGTGAATAAATGATACCGAAGACAGAATTATGGAAAATAATGAAGCTGAACAAAAGAGATAAGGAAGAATTATGCATCATGAGAGTAGATTCAGGGAAATCAGTGACTCCATGAAACATAGTAACATTCATATCATAAGAGTCTCAGAAGAAAAAGAGGGAGAAAGGGGACAGTAGGTTTAGTTAAGGAAATTAAAGCTGAAAACTTCCCTAATCTGGGGAAGGAAACAGACTTCCAAATCCAGGGGGCACAGAGAACTCCCATCAAAATCGACAAAAGTAGGCCAACACCAAGACATATTGTAGTCAGATCTGCAAAATAGAGAGATAGAGAAAAAAATCTTAAAAA
This sequence comes from Martes martes, assembly GCF_963455335.1. Classification (NCBI taxonomy): domain Eukaryota; kingdom Metazoa; phylum Chordata; class Mammalia; order Carnivora; family Mustelidae; genus Martes; species Martes martes. Next base: position 186,756,694 of record NC_137889.1, read on the forward strand.
TGGCAAGACAAAAGCAGCCCCTAATTTACAAGGGAAGACAGATAAGGTTAGAAATAGATCTCTCCACAGAAACTTGGTAGGCCAGAAGAGAGTGGTATGATATATTCCATGTGCTGAATGGGAAAAATCTGTAGCCAAGAACACTCTATCCAGATTGACTATTATTCACAATAGAAGGAGAGATAAAGAGTTTCCCAGATAAACAAAAACTAAAGGAGTTCCTGACCATTAAATCAGCCCTGCAAGAAACTCACTGAGTGGGAAAGAAAGACCAAAGTGACAAAGACTAGAAAAGAACAGAGAAAATCTCCAGGAAACAACAACAACAAAAGTAATAAAATGATATTAAATGTGTATCTATCAATAATTACCTTGAATCAAATGCATTAAATGCTTCAATCAAAAGACACAGGATGTCAGAATGGATTAAAAAAAGAGAGAGACACACTCACACATCTATATGTTGCCTACAAGAAACTCATTTTAGACCTAAAGACACTTGCATATTGAAATTGAGGGGATGGAGAAACATTTATCATGCAAATGGAAGTCAAAAGAACACTGAAGTAGCCATACTTATGTTAGATGAACTAGATTTTAAGCCAAAGACTGTAATAAAAGATGAAGAAGAGCACCATATAATAATATAGAGGACTATGTAACAAGAAGAACTAAAAATTGTAAACATTTAACCCCCCAAAATGGGAGCATGAAAATAAAATAATCAATAACACAAAGGAACTCATTGATAATAATGTAACAATAGTAGAGCACTTTAACACCACACTTACATCAATGGACAGATTATCTAAGCAGAAAATCAACAAGGAAACAATGGCTTTGAAAGATACACTGCATCAGATGGATTTAACATATATTCAGAACATTTCATACTAAAGCAGCAGAACGCACATTCATTTCAAGTGCATATGAAACATTCTCCAGAATAGATCACATACTAGGTCACAAATAAGGACTTAATAAGTACAAAAAGATTGAGATATACTATGCATATTTTCTGACCACAACACTATGAAACTCAAAGTCGACCACAAGGAAAAACTTGGAAAGACCACAAATGCATGCAGATTAAACAACATGCTATTAAATTACAAATGGGTCAACCAGGAAATCAAAGACATTAAAAAATATGTGAAAACATGAAGAAGACGTTAAAAAACACATGAAAACATGAAAACAAAAACATGGAGGCAGCAAAAGTGATCACATATGGAAAGTATACTTCAATACAGGCCTACCTCAAGAAGCAAGAAAACTCGTAAATAAACAATCTGCCCTTACACCTAAAAGAGCTAGAAGAACAATAAACAAAACCTAAAGCTAGCAGAAGAAGGAAAATAATAAAAATTAGAAACAATATAAATAAATAAAGAAGTATATAAATGAAATAGAAACTAAAAATAAAACAAAACACAGAACAGATCAATGAAACCAGGAGCTGGATCTTTAAAAAAAATAATAAATTTGATAAATGCCAGGGCACCTGGGTGGTTTATTTGCTTAAGTGTGTGCCTTCAGCTTCAGGTCATGATCTCAGGGTTCTGGGATGGAGCTCCACATGGGACACTCTGCTCAGCAGGGAGTCTACTTCTTTCTCTCACTCTTCCTCTGTACTCTCCTTCTCTTAAATAAATAAATAAATAAATAAAATCTTTATTTAAAAAAAAAAAAGATAAACCCCTAGCCAGACCTACCAAAAGAAGAGATGGAATATAAATTAAAAAAAAAAAATCACATAAGAGAGTAGAGAAATCACAATCAACACCTCAGAAATACAAATATTTATAAGAGAATATTATGAAAAATTATATGCCAACAAATTGGACAATCTGGAAGAAATGGATAAATTCCTGGAAACATATAAACTACCAAAATTGAGGGTGTTTGTGTGGCTCAGTCAGTTAAGAATCTGCCTTCAGCTCAGGTCATGATCCCAGGGGCCTAGAATCAAGTCCCATGTCAGGTTCTCTGCTCAGCCAGGACCCTGCTTCTCCTTCTGCCTGGTGCTCCTACTGCTTGTGCTCTATCAAATAAATAAAATCTTAAACAAAACAAAACAAAACAAACTAACAAAACTACCAAAATTGAAATAGGAAGAAATAGAAAATTTGAACAGACCCAAAATCAGCAAAAAAATTAAATCAGTGATCAAAAAATCTCCCAAAAACAAAAGTCGAGGGCCAGGTAGCTTCCCAAGGGAATTGTACCAAACATTTAAAGAAGTGTTAATACCTAAACACAAAAATGGAAGGAAAAATTCCAAATTCATTCTATGAGGTCAACATTACCCTGATTTTAAAACAAGACAAATACTCCACTAGCAAAGAGAATTACAGATCAATATCCCTGATGAACTTGGGTGTAAAAATTCTCAACAAAATACTAGCAAATAGAATCCTACAATACATTAAAAGAGCCATCCATCATGATCAAATGGGATTTATTCCTGGGTCGCAAGGGTGTTTCAATATTCACAAATCAATCAATGTGTTATACCTACATTAATTAAAGAAAGGATAAGAATGATATGATCCGTTCAATACATACAGAAAAAGCACTTGACAAGGCACATCCATTCATGATAAAAATCTTCAACAAAGTAGGGACAGAGGGAACATACTTCAACATAAAAAGGCCACAAATGAAAAACCAATAGTTAATATCCTCAATGTGGAAAACCTGAGAGCTTTTCCCTCTATGGTCAGGAATAGGACAGGGATGTCCACTCTCACCACTGTTATTTAACATAGTACTAGAAGCCTAATATCAGTAATCAGACAACAAAAAGTAATAAAAGGCATCTAGCAAGAAAGAAGTCAAATTTTCACTATTTGCAGAAGATATGATATTCTACATAGAAAACTGAAAAATTTCACCAAAAATTTGCTAGGACTTACACACAAATTCAGTAAAGTCACAGGACAGAAAATCAATGTACAGAAATCTGTTACATTTCTATACACCAATAATGAAATAGCAGAAAGGGATATCAAGGAATCAATCCCATTTACAAGTGCACCAAAAATGATAAGATATCTAGGAATAAACTTAACCAAAGAGGAAAAAGATTTATACTCTGAAAACTATAAAACAGCAATGAAGGAAATTGAAGACGACGGAAAGAAATGGAAAAAAAAATTACACGCTCATGGATTAGATGAACAAATATTGTTAAAATATCCATATAACTAAATGCAATCTATACATTTAATGCAACCCCTATCAAAATATCACCAGCATTTTTCATAGATCTAGAACACACAATCCTAAAGTTTGTAAGGAGCCACAACAGATCCTGAATAACCAATGCAATCCTGAAAAAGAAAAGCAAATCTCGAGGCATCACAATTCCAGACTTCAAGCTATATTACAAAGCTGTAGTGATCAAAACAGTATGGCACTAGCACAAAAACAGATGCATAGATCAAGAGAACAGAATAGAAAACCCAGAAATCATCCCATAACTATATGGTCAACTAATCTTCAGAGAATCAGGAAAAAATATCTAGTGGAAAAAAAAGACAGTCTCCAAAAAATGGTGTTCAGAAAACTGGACAGTAACATGTAAGAGAATGAAACTGGACCACTTTCCTACACCATGCGCAAAAATAAATTCAAAATGAACAAACGACTTAAGTATGAGACAGGAAACCATCAAAATCCTGGAGGAGAACACAAGCAGTAATCTCTTTGACACTGTCCACAGCAACTTCCTTTACTCAAGGCAAGTGAAACAAAGTAAATATAAACTACTAGGACTTCATCAAGATAAAAAAAACCCAAAACCAAATTAAAACAAAACTTCTGCACAGTGAAGGAAACAGTAAAACTAAAAGGTAACCTACAGAATGGGAGGAGATATTAGCAAATGATATATCTGATAAATAGTGTCCAAAAATCTATAAAGAACTTATCAAACTCAAGTCCAAAAAAATAATAATAATCCAACTAAAAAATGGTCAGAAGATATGTATAGACATTTTTCCAAATGAGACTTACTGATGGCTAACAGACACATGAAAGGATGCTCAACATCACTCATCATCAGGGAAATACAAAACAAAACTCCAATGAGATATCTCCTCACACTCATCAGGAATGGCTAAAATTAATACCACAGAAAACAACAGATGTTGGGGAGGATGCAGAGAAAAGAGGAACTCTGTCACTCTGTCACACTGTTGATGGGAATGCAAACTGGTGCCGTGACTCTGGAAAACAGTATGGAGGTTCTTCTGAAAGTTAAAAATAGGACTACTCTACCATCCTGTCACTGCACTACTACATATTTACCTAAAGGATACAAAAATACTGATTTGAAGACATATATATATCATGATGTTTATAGCAATGTTATCAACAATAGCTAAATTATGGAGAGAGCTCAAAATGTCCATCAACTTATGAATGTATAAAGATGTTGTGTTATGGGGTACCTGGGTGGCTCAGTGGGTTAAAGCCTCTGCCTTTGGCTCAGATCATGATCTCAGGGTCCTGGAATCAAGCCCCGCATTGGGCTCTCTGCTCAGCAGGGAACCTGCTTCCCCCTCTCTCTCTCTGCCTACATGTGATCTCTCTCTCTGTCAAATAAATAAACGAAATAAAAAAAATTAAAGATGTTGTTTTATATGTACACAGTGGAATATCACTCAGCCATAAAAAGAATGAAATCTTGTCTTTGCAATGACATGAATGGAACTAGATAGTATAATGCTAAGTGAAATAAGCCAGTCAGAGAAAGACAAAAGCATATAATTTCACTAATATGTGGAATTTAAGAAACAAAACAAATGAAGATAGAGGGGGGGAAAGGAGGAAAACCAAGAAACATATTCTTAACTATAGAGAAAAAACTGAGGTTACTGGAGGGGAGGTAGACAGGGGAATATTAGAATAAGTGATGGGGATTAAGGAGGACACATGTGATGAACATAGAGTACTGTATGTTTTGTCTTATTAAGTAGACTCCATGCCCAGGGTGGAATCCAATACAGGGTTTGATCAGGACCCTGAGATCCAGACCTGCGCTGGACACAATCAACCGAGCCACCCAGGTGCCCTGATCAGTGAGTGTTTCATGTATTTGATGAATCTTTGAATTCTACACCTTGAAACTAATATTACACTGTATGTTAACTGAAATTTATTTATTTATTTACTTGACACATAGAGAGAGAGACAGCGAGAGAGGGAACAGTGGAGGGAGAGTGGGACAGGGAGACTCCACACACAAACTACTAGAACTCATACAGCAATTCAGTAACGTAATAGGATACAAAATCAATGTACAGAAATCAGTTCTTTCTTATACACTAACAATGAAAGTGTAGAAAGGGAAATTATAGAATCAATTCCATTTACTATCGCACCAGGAACCATAAGATACCTGAGAATAAACCTACCCAAAGAGGTAAAGAATTTGTACTCAAGGAACTACAGAACACTCATGAAAGAAATTGAAGAAGACCCAAAAAGATGGGAAAGCATTCCATGCTCACAGATCGGAAGAATAAACATTTTTAAAATGTCTATACTGCCCAGAGCAATCTATACTTTCAATGCCATTCCAATTAAAATTCCACAGGCATTTTTCAAAGAGCTGGAACAAACAATCCTAAAATTTGTATGGAACCAAAAGAGACCCCGAATTGCTAAGGGAATGTTGAAAAAGAAAAAAAAAAAAAAAACTGGAGGCATCATATTGCCGCATTTCAAGCTTTACTACAAAGCTGTGATCACCGAGACAGCATGGTACTGGCACAGAAACAGACACATAGACCAGTGAAACAGAGTAGAGAGTCCAGATATGGACCCTCAACTCTATGGTCAACTAATCTTAGACAAAACAGGAAAAAAATATCCAGTGGAAAAAAGACAGTCTCTTCAATAAATGGTGCTGGGAAAATTGGACAGCTATGTATAGAAGAATGAAACTCGACCATTCTCTTACACCACACACAAAGATAAACTCAAAATGGATAAAAGACCTCAATATGAGGCAGGAATCTATCAAAATCCTAGAGGAGAATATAGGCAGTAACCTCTTCAACATTGGCCACAGCAACTTTTTTCAAGCTATGTCTCCAAAGGCAAAGGAAACAAAAACGAAAATGAACTTTTGGGACTTCATCAAGATCAAAATCTCCTGCACAGCAAAGGAAACCGTCAACAAAACAAAGAGGCAACCCACGGAATGGGAGAAGATATTCACAAATGACACTACAGACAAAGAACTGATGTCCAAGATCTATGAAGAACTCCTCAAACTCAACACACACAAAACAGATAATTGTGTCAAAAAATGGGCAGAAGACATGGACAGACACTTCTCCAAAGAAGATATACAAATGGCTAGCAGACACATGAGAAAATGTTCATCATCATTAGCCATCAGGGAGATTGAAATCAAAACCACATTAAGATACAACCTTACACCAGTTAGAATGGCCAAAATCAACAAGACAGTAAACAACAAGTGTTGGAGAGGATGTGGAGAAAGGGGAACCCTCTTACACTATTGGTGGGAATTCAAGTTGGTGCAGCCACTTTGGAAAACAGTGTGGAAATTCCTTAAGAAATTAAAAATAGAGCTACCCTATGACCCTGCAATTATACTACTGGGTATTTACCCCAAATATACAGATGTAGTGAAAAGAAGGGCTATCTGTACCCCAATGTTCATAGCAGCAATGTCCACAGTCGCCAAACTGTGGAAAGAACCCAGATGCCCTTCAACGGATGAATGGATAAAGAAGATATGGCCCATATATACAATGGAGTATTATGCCTCCTTCAAAAAGGATGATTACCCAATTTTTGTATCGACATAGACGGGACTGGAAGAGATTATCCTGAGTGAAATAAGTCAAACAGAGAGAGTCAATTATCATATGGTTTCACTTACTTGTGGAGCATAAGGAATAATATGGAGGATATTGGGAGAAGGAGAGAAGTGAGTTGGGGGCAATCAGGCGGGAGAGACAAACCATGAGAGACTGTGGACTCTGAGAAACAAACTGAGGGTTTTGGAGGGGAAGGGAGTGGGGGGTTGGGTGAGTCTGGTGGTGGGTATTATGGAGGGCATGTATTGTATGGAGCACTGGGTATGGTGCATAAACAATGAATTTTGGAACACTGAAAAAAAATAATTAAAAAAAAAGAAAAGGAAAAAGAAAAATGAATCAGGCTCTTTGCAGTGCAGGGAGTCGGATGCAGTGCTTGATCCTAGGGCCCTGGGATCATGACCTGGGGCAGACACTTAGTGACTGAGCCATCCAGCTGCCCTATGTTAACTTTTATTTGAATAAAAATTTGGAAAAAGAAATAAAAAGAGTATGTTTATCCATGACTGTGTTTAGTTTGATCTAAATTAATTCTTTTATAAGTTCTCTGGTATAAATAAATACTTAGTAAACGCTTGGAACCACCATTATTCCCATGTGAGGTAGCAAGTTTCTTTTTTTTTTCTTCCCCCTTTATAGGAATTTATTTCCTGGCAGAAAAGGAGAAGCAAAGCCAGGCTCCTGTACACTCTAGAAAAGGGGGAGGGCTCCAACTTTGGCATTTAGTCCCACAGTTGTCCTGGCTGAATCTGGGGAGGGCCTGCAGGGATGGTGCCACCGAGTCTACTGACAGAGGTGGCAGGTCAGGTGCCCAGAGGACAGCCCATATAGAGGCAATAAATACTGACAAGCCACGCATATGACTCCAGGCTGACAGGCCCAGGTAGACAAGTAAGGCTCAAGTATTGGCTTTGTCTGGGAGGGCTGTCTGCTGGGGTCGTGGGCTCTAGTGTTGTCCACTGAAACAAAGAAGGCAGAGTTGTGAGGACACTTGGCCTCCCAGATGGGAATGAAAGGTACTTCAGTGTTGACAGTTTGGCTTTCCCCAAGTCCCTGGAGTCATCCCCATAGCCTTGGCCTGGAGAGGGAGCTGGTTAGTGTCTGGTGGACAAGGGACCAAGACCAGCATGTCCCAATCACCCCCCAGGATTGCAAGTGGGGTAGGGACCAAAAGGGACCCCGTGCTCATGCAAACATAGGGATTTAGAGTTTCACATCGGCCCCTACAGCACACGTTCCACAGGTTAAGGCATCATGGTTAGATGGTTACCAACAGCTGTAGTTGAATTGACTCAAGACAGGTGGAAGCAGGAGGGTGGCTGGTCCCCCAGAGGCCTCCAATCGTGCTCCCATCCAACCCCAGAAGAAGAAAAGGAAGATTCATGGCAACTATGAAGACCCACAGGGACGTAAGCACCCCATGACTCCCTTGGAAAAGCTAGGGCCTTGGGTCAGGTTAGGACAGGTAGAGGAACCTAAAGGGGTACAGAAGGGGAGGTGGAGGCCTGTACTGGAGGTTCCCTCTTCCCAATACTCCCCCGGAACAGGCAGAAGCAGTAAGACGATACCATCGAGGAGGCTGGGTCCTGAAGGCAGGGCCAGGAGGGATGGGAGGGCCGGCCAAGGAGCAGACCTGTCTGCACTCTGATAAGGTGTTGAGGTGAGGGTGGGGGTGGTAGGAGTGGGGCACATCAGAAAAGTCATTCATCTGTCCAAATGCCTGCTCACCTCCCTGACCAGGACTCAGTCCTCCCGTTCCTATTTGATGGTAAGACTCTACTCCCAGGAGACGTGAGCAGTCTTGTCATCTGTGAAGCAGGACTTGTAGCTGCCACAACTAGCATACCCTTGGGTGCATCCTCCATGAGGGCCAGAAACTTGTACTCCTCTGCTTGGGACCCATAGCTTCCCGCCAGATCATTTGTCTTGTCAATCTTGATGCCTTCCCTGTATGTGTGCTGGATGTACTTCATGCCAGACACAGTTTCCCGGTTCACTGGAAAGAGATTTTTCTCTGCCCTCCTTCAGCACCAAGAACTGCTTCTTGAAGCTCTCCAGGTCACCTGTCAAGTCAGCCCCAAGGGACCCAGAGCCAGGGCTACACACCAGGGTCAGGCAGGCCACAACAACCCTGGGTACACTGGGGTCAGCAGACACTGCTATGTGGCCCAGCAGGGTGTCTTTGTTCTTGTATGGACTCTTACCATCCTTGTCCAGCTCCTGGATCTCCTGGTTGCTCTTCTGGGCAGGGGTCTTACAGCTGACTGAGTGTTCATCCTCCTCATTCTTGGCTACCATCTGTGCTAGTTGCTCTGCCGTGGGCCCCTGCTTCACCCTGCTCACCTCTGTCTGAGTCTGGGACACCGGAGACTCCATGGGCCACTCTTGTGCTCCCTTGCTCAGAGAATAGCAAGTAAGTTCTTAACTGAGTATATAATTATATTAATTATTGTGTTAGATTTTTGTCCAGTGTGTTATATAACCTTTGTCTTCATCTGCTCAGGCTCCCATAACAAAATCCCATAGATTGGGTGGCTTTAACTATAGAAATTTATTTTCTCACAGTTCTGAAGCCTGGAAGGCTATTATCAGGTGTCAGTTCGGTGCATTTTTAACCCCTAAATCTCATGTAACAGTAGAAGTTATTTGGAAAATACACAAAGTAATTATTCTTGTTCAAGATAGAGTGAGGCAGCATACAACCCTTGATGTTTCTCTGACCTCTCCAGTAGAACCCAGCATAATTCATTGTAATGACCCCTTCATATATATTGTAAGACTAGAAAGTTGTTACTGACACTCTTTTAAATAAATGAAGTAAATGAGGTATAACAAAGGCTGTTCTATCCTAACTCAAGTCAGCTTCTCTACAAGAATGTGGTTGCTTTGGAGAGGGATTGCTTACAGCATGTAGGGATAATAATATGTTTCTCAACAGCAGAAAAAAGCTGCCTTGCTCTTCATTCCAGGAAAATAGTATTTGAAGCCATTATGTTTAAGTAACACAATATTTAGAACCTATTAATGTTGGTTTTTTTTAATGTTGTTGTTGTTGTTTTCTGATCGTTTGTTTTTCAATAGCATGGCGTTTTACCAAAAATAAAAGAATTGTCATTTTGGTGTCTGAAAAATTCTCATCTAATTTTAGAGTAATGTGTTCAGCAATAAATAATTATTGTTTAGATTTAAATTCTTTAAGAGATTTCAAATAGCAAGCAAAGTAAATAAAAAAATCTCTGGGAATATAGAACCACATCTTCATATTAAACCATTCATATTTATGTCTAGTGGTTAGAAGGACAAAGAAGGGAAAATAACTCTTCTATGCTAAACATGTGAGAATAAACATACCAGATAGAAAGAGAAGAAAGCAACTTTATCATATCCTATTATTTGGGAAATCTCTAAATATTTCCTCATATATTTTAGCCTTTATAATATTCTATTTTAATGCCTATTTTCTAATCCCAAACAATCCCTATATTTATAAACTCTGAAATCCATGAAAAAAATGCTTGTTGAATATGTATGTGTATGCATAGTTGTTCTTCCTAAATTGTTAATGCCTTTCTCTTATGTCTCTGCCTTATTTATGCATATGTAAATATGTATGTAAATACTTAAATTATTGATTTTAATAGTAGTAAATTTAACAGTACTAAATATAAAGATGTTACTTTTATTTCACACAATTTTTATAAATAAGTTTTCACTAATAATATAATACAGAAGCTCTAACTCTAACTTTTACTATCTCTGTTAGTAACTCTTTATTACTGTTACCCACAGCCACTTATCACCATATATCTGAGAATTTCTAAGATTAAGAAAAAAAAGAAAATTTATTTCTTTCACTATATAGCATGTGCATGCACATGTTATTTATTTACTTTTACTAATAAAAAATTAAAGGAAGAACTATCATATAATTCAGCAATCCCACTTCTGGGTATATATATGAAGGAAGTGAAATCATTATCTCAAAGAGATATCTTCACTCCCATGTTTATTACCACATTTTTCACAATAGCCAAGAAAAGGAAACAAGCTAAGTGTTTATCAAAATATGAATGGATAAAGAAAATGTGCATGTGTAATATTTTTAAAAGTTATATTTATGTATGTATTTATTTATTTATTGGAGACAGGGAGTGAGAGAGAGAAATAGCATGTGCACAGAGGAGGGAGAGGATCTCAAGCAGACTTTCCATGAAGAACAGAACTGGACATGAGGCTTGATCTTAAGACCCTGAGGTCATTATCTGAGCCTAAACCAAGAACCTGATGCTTAAGGGACTGAGCCAACCAGGCGCCCCATGTGTGTGTAATATTATTCAGCCATGAGAAAGAAGGAAAATTCTGCCATTTGTGATAATGTGGAATGACCTTGAAGACATTATGCTAAGTGAGATAAATCAAAGAAAATTACTATATGGTATCGCTTAAATATGAAAACTAAAATATGCAAACTTGTAAAAACAGAGTAAAGTGGTGCTTAGCAGTGGCTGGGAGGGGTGGAAGAATAGGAGAGATGTTGTTTCAGGGTGCAAATTGCAACTAGTAGATAAGTAAGTCCTGGAGATCTAATGCACAGTACACTGAATATAGACAATAATGTTGTATTTTAATCATCAAACTTGCTAAGAGATTACATCTAAATTATTCCCACTCAGACAAGAAATGATAATTATGTGTCATGATAGAGTGCCAATTTTACAGTCACAATTATATTTCAATATATAAAGAAGTCAATACAATTGTTACACAATGTTTTACATTATATATTTCAATAAAAGGGGAAAAAACTGCTTTTATTCTAAAACAGAAAGGTGATAGGAAATTATTTAACTTTGTAATTAAAAGTATCTCCAGATGGTGTATCTAGTGTTGAATTATTTTATGTATTTATATATGTTCATATATGTGTATCTATACCACATATTGTTTGATATCGATCAAATACTACCTTCAAAAAAATCAATGCTTTATATCTGATTTTCATAAAACATTCTGAATCATATGCATTATACAAATCTAAATAATTTTCATTATTCTGGATGTTGGTAGTCTAGTTTCCAACAGTTTCTTCTATGTTACTTGTATGCTTAGTGTTAACAAAGAGTTGCTAAGTAGAAATACATTCTTTTACACATGAAAGACAGATATTGAATAATGTTAGTAAACACCTATAGGATAACTTACAAAATGATATTCTGTTAATAATACCAAAATGCAGGGACACCTGGGTGGCTCACTCAGTTGGGTGACTGCCTTTGGCTCAGGTCATAATCCTAGGTTCCTGGTATCAAGTCCCACAATGGGCTCCTTGCTCAATGGGAAGTCTGCTTCTCCCTCTGCCTGCCCAACCCCTTGCTTGTTCTCTCTCTCTCTGACAAATAAATAAATAAAATCTTTAAAAAAATAATATCCCAAAATGCAGACAAAAGGAAAATAACTAATGGTGTGTAGCATGGCATATACCAATACAAAATACAAGTCTGTAAAAAATGTTTGTTTTGTATTAGAGTTCAGTGTATATTGGTTATTGTTTTACAAAGAAATCTCACCACTAAAATAAAGCAGTATTTTTTTTAAGTAAACTGAATATTGAGTTAACTGTAGCTAATACTTTATAGAGAGTATCACTATCTGTTCAGTGTTATTGCCTTCAAGGTTTCAAAGATGGTATGAACCATCCTTAAATTCAAAAGCAGAGTTTCCATACCATCAACTTTATCAAAGTATTGTCTGACAATGAATGATTTTTCTTGTGCTTTTGGTATGTATTTTGTTATTGAGCTGCAGGATCAACATATTTTCTTCTGAATTATCAAAATAAAGTATAACTACATTTAGAGTGAATGATCAATCAATAATAACTCCTTTAACTGGTACCTTATTCTAAATATTTTTCACATCTTCTTATCTTTTTCTGAATGCATATAGTAATTGAATCTTTAATGAAATTAGAAACAGATGAAATCATCATAAAAAATATTAGAACCATTCTTACTTTATTTTCTTTTTTTTTTTTTTTTTATTTTTATTTTATTTTATTTTTTTTTTTAAATTTTTTATTTTAATAAACATATAATGTATTTTTATCCCCAGGGGTACAGGTCTGTGAATCATCTGGTTTACACATTTCACAGCACTCATCATAGCCCATACCCTCCCCAATGTCCATTTCCCCACCACCCTCTCCCGTCCCCCTTCCCCCCCGCAACCCTCAGTCTGTTTCTTGAGATTGAGTCTTTTATGGTTTGTCTCCCTCCCAATCCCATCTTTTCATTTTTTCTTTTCCTACCTCCCCCCAAACCCCCCCACCTTGCATCTCCCCTTCCTCATATCAAAGAGATCATATGATAGTTATATTTCTCCTCGCATCAGGGAAATACAAATCAAAACCACAATGAGATACCACCTCACACCAGTCAGAATGGCTAAAATTAACAAGTCAAGAAATGACAGATGCTGGCGAGGATGCGGAGAGAGGGGAACCCTCCTACACTGTTGGTGGGAATGCAAGCTGGTGCAACCACTCTGGAAAACAGTGTGGAGGTTCCTCAAAAAACTGAAAATAGAGCTACCCTACGACCCAGCAATTGCACTACTGGGTATATATCCTAAACATTCTTACTTTATTTTCAAATTCTAATACCGAGTTCCACCTTTACAGGATAGTATGTTTTATACTCTACAGTTTTATACTCTACCCACCTATACTTTGTGGAAATTGTTTGCAGATTGTCTCCTGGCTACTCCAAAGAGCCAGTTTCACTGGGTTCCGCCTAGGAGAAAGGTTGTAAGGGAGGAATCAATGAGATGATATTGGATTATGTCATCTCATTTTTAGGAGCAGCTCTGCTTTCAACTGTGTTAAATATTAGATTTCTGAAAATCTTCTTTAAGTGTTCTCTGATTAAAATATCATAAGAAAGTTTAAAAAATAATGCCACTGTAGTATGCTTCTAATTTTAACTTTAAATGAAAGGTGACTTTCCCTCTTATAATACAGTTACTTTATAGTTTCAAGAATTCTCTTAAGATTATGGGGAATACAATGTTTTAGATGTTGGGAAAGAACATTTAGGCATACAGATGTATGCTCTCTGTGTCTCTCTCTCCTCATACACACACACACATATACACACACATACACACATGCACACATACCAGCTGAGAAAGGAAGTTAAGTCTATTCATGGTGTCACAGTATGAATCTTCCCTGAGAAGGTCAAGGAATCTTTAATGCTAACATGTTACCATTTCTATTACATCCCTCAAAGAGGTAATACCTGTTACTACCTCCTTTATATAAATAATTTCATAATACAAACTGACTTTTGTCTTCATAATTGAAATCCAAACATATCTGCTGCACAGCTAAATTTTTCTAAAATTTTATTCTTTCTATTATATATCTGGGTAATTCTCCTGATTGTTCATTTACTTTATTTGCACAGGCTCTTGAACATGTTCTTTTATGAACAAATAATTTGTGACATAGAGGAACCAGGAAAAAAAAAGGAAAATAAAACCTATGTCACCCTTAAGTACTAGGATAAACTGCATATTTTTCTACTTTATCAAACCCATTAATTGTAAGACATATCATTAATTCATGTATCCATGAGAAAAAGAGATAAACATTACCAATTAAACTATGACATGCTACCTATGGTAAAACTGATTCTAATTTTATTTTATTTTTTTTTTAAATTTATTTATTTGACAGAGATCACAAGTAGTCAGAGAGGCAGGCAGAGAGAGAGAGAGGAGGAAGCAGGCTCCCTGCCAAGCAGAGAGTCCGATGTGGGACTCGATCCCAGGACCCTGGGATCATGACCTGAGCTGAAGGCAGAGGCTTTAACCCACTGAGCCACCCAGGCACCCCCTGATTCTAATTTTAGAGATGTCATAACGTTATATACATTAGAACAAATGTAGAAATCATTCATTTGATTTTTAAAAAAAACACCACGCAGAATGAATTTTTTGTTCTGTTCCTAAAATGGGGAAAATTAAGGATGCCTGGATGGCTCCATTAGTTAAGCATCCTGCTCTTGGTTTCGGCTCAGGTCATGGTCTCATGTTTTGTGACATTGAGCCCCAAGTCTGGCTCTGTACTCAGCAGTAGTTGGCTTGGATATTCTCTCCCTCTGCCCCTCCCCACTTATGCACACTCTCTTTCCTACTCTCTCTCTCTCAAATAAATAAATCTTTAAAATAAAATAATATGGAGGAAATTAGTACAGAACTCTAAGTAACAACCTTAAGAACACACAACTAATATATAATACAGTCAGAATTCAGAATCAAAGTTGTCTGACTCTATGAACCATCTTCTCCCTACAGATTCCCACTTTTTATGAATTCACCGCACCTTGTAATGTAAGGTAATGATGAAACACTGCTGCTTCGCTTCTAGAATCGCCACTCAGGACTCTTATTTAATAGCCTATATGCCACAATCTATAAAGAGACCCTTGTGTAACCAAATGATAGATTTTTAACATATTCTTAAGTCATGATTACTAAGAAAAAGATACTGCTTCTCTATACCTAAATCTCAATAAATGTTTTTTAAATGTTCCATGTCATGATACTTATGGCAGATATAGTACTTTCTACTTAACAGCTTTCAAATGTTTTGATCATTTGGACAAACTGTCAAAGCAACCATGGCACTGAACAACCAAAGTTGTTTTAACCAATAAACCACACAATCCAATATAATATGACTTTGGCTTCAGCTTTCCATGTAATGAGTTTTAGTGAGTTAATGAATCAGTGAATTAGTCTTCAAATCATCGAGGTGTTATAAATAGTCAATATCTTATATACTTAAGCTGGTAGTAATATTAATGTATGCAAATATTTATTGAATCATTATTATAAACCAAGAACTAATCTAACTTACATAGTTCCAGTTTTAACTATGTAAATGAGTTATTTGTTGAGCTCTTATATATATATACATATATATATACACATATATATGTACAAACACACACACACAATTATTATTATGCCCATTTCTTGGATGAGAAAAATAGGAGCTCAACAAATAACTCATTTACACAGTTAAAACTGGAACACAGAATTTATACCAGTTTCACAGCCAAAGCTTTTAACCTACCTACAATATATCTTTCCAAGAAGAAGGAGAAATGGGCTGGAACTCTAGAAATCAGCCCTGAATTTCAGGTTACAAACTGAATTCTAAAGTTTAATCAAATCATTTCCTCTGATTCAGTGTAACCTTTGTGAAAGATGTGAGTTTCTCTGATTATTCCAGTTTCACTTTTCACTTAAAATGGGATTGGGTTTGCCTGTGTTTCCTCCTCCCTTGCCCAATCCAAATCTGTTGGTTTGAGTTTTCCTAAGGATTCTGTGTGAACTTGCTTCTTTTTGTTCCAAGGTCTTGAATCCTGATCTTCATGTAGAATGTGGTATTTTCTTTTATGCTCACACAGCGCCCTGCATATACATTTATTAAATGTGCATTGTTAATGAGTGATATTCTCCAAAGTCTCTGAACTTCTTTAAAGCAGAATTGGTATCTCATTTCCAATATAAAAACTGAGAGCCTAGCCTGACATACACAAAGCATTTAGTAATGAATGCTAAGTAGAAGAAAGAAGAAATGAACAAATGGACATTCATTTACTCATTTATATAAGGAATTTGGCTTAGTTGAACATAAGATTCTTTTTAGGCCTGAACTCAGTCATTTCTGCCTTTATTGATATATTAAAGCACTTTGTTGATCTTTTTTGACCTCAATCTCCATAACACATTTTTGCGGATTTCCGATGTTCCCAAACTGGCAGAGATTATGACTGTACCAAAGCATGAGCTCTTTTCACTTGTCAGACTCTCTTGCAAATAATTTGGCCCTGTGACTGACATCTTCCCAAGAAAATTTTGGGGAAAGAATTGTACTTTCATGTCTGACCGTTAAGACGTCCTGAAGAGCCTAATGGATCCTTCTGGCTCCCCAGTCACCCTGAAGTAGGGAATCATTGAGCCCTAGGGAACAATGGAGCAACAAAATGAAAGACTTCTAGCATCCGAAGTCATTGTTACATAAAAGTGACCCAGAAAGGCCACATGGCTTGTGTCAGGCTGTGTAAGCAATAACTAAGGCTTTCTTATGTAAGCCAAGAGAATTTTTTTCTACTTTTTATGAGAGGTAGGATTAATTACTCCAATTCTAAAACAAACCAATATCTTCAATCACTAGACTAATTTGTTTCTGTCTGTCTGTCTCTCTTTCTTTTTCCATTTTGTTTGTTTTAGGCTAAAAAGAAGAAAATATGTAGAATTGATTCATGGTATCTTAATCCAAATTTTTCCTCCCAGACTTTCTTGGTCTGAGTTATAAATCTGTATAGTCTTAGACATAGTAGAGCTGCTATTAATGGAAGAGTAAACACAGGAAAATTTCAAACTGACAGTAGATCCTTTAATAATCAATTAAGGCCCAGCATATATACTAGTTATTTGTAGACGTAACAAACAGGCAAAAAAAAAAAAAAAAAAAGGTATTTAGGATGTTTATGTCACAATGGGTGGTATATTAATGTATACCTAAACACATTTTTTTTCCTCTACCTGCAGTTGAGGTTTTGCTTTATTTTGAATAGATGATATATGAATAGATGATATAACACTGAGAAGAGAATATGGAACACATGGAAAGGAGACCACACTATAAGGAAGTTGCTTCTAATTTATTACCTCAAGATCAAATATTCACCAAAGCTTGACATTGTATTTTCTTATAGTTTAAAATTTAACTTCCTAAACTCTAATAAGAAATCCCTCAAAGAGAAAGAGAAAAAATGTATGGTTCATTATTATAATTCCCCAAAAGAGTCTTTAAACCAGGGTTAACTTTAGGTGAATTATATTTTAAATCATTTGTTAAAATATTTAATGTTAACGCCTAAGTATCTTAAATATTACACTGAATTGGTTTTAAAGGATGTTTCTTTCAACTATTCCCTTCAGATAGGATTATGATAAAAAGGAAAAAAAGTTATGCCATACTTATTTAATTCTTTAGCAAATAATTTCAGTAAGTACTAATATTAACATCTAATTTCTGATCTCAAATTTCTTTATTCCCTTATCTGCCTCCCAACATTTTCACAGGTCTCTTGATTTATCTGTTAAAATGTATAGAGACAGACAAGAATGAAGAAACAAATGAACAAACATAGTGAGAGAAAGGGAGAAAGAGAAAAGGAAGGGAGAACAGGAAGGGTGGACATATGGAGAAAAACCTATCATTTTTGTGACTTGTGTACAGAAGAGGTTGGGAAACAATTTTTTACTCAGAAAAAGCAAATAAGAGAGGAAACCCACAGGTTTAATACAGTGGTTAAATTTGAAAATATGAAAAATCTTGGAAGAAATTCAAAATGACAGAGAGCTGGACATCCATTGCATGGTGGATATTTTACCTTGGCCTTAGAGATCACGGCATGAACATGAACTGATTCGGTTACACATTTAAAACCTTAAATTCAAAAAAGGGATAGTAAATGAAACACAGCTCATAAAGAAAAAAAAAAAACAAAACTTATATATTACCCTAAATAAGAAAGATAAAAACTGAAAGCAATACTATTTGTGTTATTCATTAAAAAAAAAAAAAATAGCAAACACTGATCACATTGTTCAGAGATCTTTGGAAACCAGGAGAAATTAGATTTATAAACCTTGAAAACGATTAGTGGTTGTGAAATAGACTGTCTCAAAGAAGCCATTTAAGTAACTTCCCTAATTATTAAGACCTTCTTCTAAGGGATAGTAGACACAAATGTCTGTGCTTAAATACCCCATTTTTTTTCAAATCACTTTTAGTGGCATTTACTTATTCTTTTAAAAAATCCAATTATCATTACTTGAGTCCACACAAATCTGCTAATTAGTGGTAGAATTTGGACTGAAGCACAGTTCTGAATCTCAATCTTAGCACCGTCATTGCTATTATCACTCTACTGCTCTGACCGTTGGGATATATACCTTTCCTTTACGTCTCAATATTAAACAGAAACAATCAATCTTTTGAGTTTCCTAACACATAGAAGACATTTTTAAAAAATCCTGTTGTGGATCACCTACCTGGGTGGCTCAGTCAATTAGCTTCCGCCTTCGGCTTAGGTCATGATCCCAGGGTCCTAGGAATCAGCCCCATGGGAGCCTGCTTCTCCCTCTTCCTCTGCCTCTCGGCCTGTTTGTGCTGTGTGTGTGTATGTTCTCTCTCTGTCTCTCTCTCTCTCTCTCATAAAGAAATATATATATTTTTTTAATTTAAAATCATGTTGATTGAGTGTCCAACTCTTAGTTGTAGCTCAGGTTATGATCTCAGGGTCATGAGACCGAGCCCTGCATCTGCACTCAATGCAGAGTCTCCTTAAGATTCTTTCTCTCTCTACCCCTCCTAGCCACACACACTCTCTCTCTCCCAAATAAATAAATCTTTTAAAAAATACTGTTATGGGCTGAATTGTGTCTCCTCAATGCTCATGTGGTGAATGAAAGCCTAACATTTAGTACCTCAAAATGTAACTGTATTTGGAAATAAGGTCTTTACAGATATGATTAAGTTAAAATTAAGTTGTGTTTTGCTTTGTTTTTACAGTGGGCCTTAATCCAATATGACTGGTATCTGTATAAGAAGCAATTCAGGTACATACGCAGAGACACTAGACACACATGCACACAGGGATGACCATGTGAAGACATAGCAAGAAAGTAGCCATCTGCAAGCCAAGAAGGGAAGCCCCAGAAGAAACCAACTCTGCCAATTCCCTGATCTTGGGCCCCCAGGCTCCCAAACTGTGAAAAAAATAAATCTTTGATTTTAAGTCCCCAGGCTATTGTATTTTGTTCTGAGAGCCCAAGCCGGCTAATATAGGTCCAGAGATTTCTCTCTGAATATTTACCAGATATTGTAGAGAGAATGTGCACAATTTTACATCCCTTGCCTGGAAGGACTGATGTGAACATTTATGAGATAATGATTATTAAAAAGTTAGGGAATATTTATGAAATAACAATTACTTAAAAATTGGGAATTAATATTAAAATCATACTATAGCTATCAACATATTTTTAAATGTTCAAAATTTAATTGATCCATTACACAGTTTTCAAAGTAACAGAGTACAGTAGATTAGAACACTCTTTAAAGATATTCACTGCTGCCCTCACCTTAATAAAAGTGTACATCCCTTCTCTGTTATATTGGGTTGGCACCATGGCTTGTTTAGCTGGTGAGATACTAACAAATGTGATGCAAATTAAGGTTTGAACTATGCTTGTGAGTCTATTTGTGAGGCATTTGTGAGTCTGTCTTGGCCCTGGGAAAATTTTCCTTTCAACTTGGGCCTTGGAATGTCCTCACAGAAAGCAGACTTGAGGCCAGTGCATAGGGAGGAGCCAAGGCCAGTTCTCCCCCAGCATAAATCAGTGCTCCCAGGTAAGTCTGGCCAAGATGACCTGATGCACGGGTGAACTGCAGATGTGTGAGAGAGAACAAGTGAAAGCTCTTTTAAGTCACTCAGTTTTGAGGAGATCTGCCATGTAGTGTTAATTGAGCCATAATTGACTGATGTGGAAAGCATTGCAATAAAAATAAATAAAGAAAGAAATAAAGAAATAAAGTTGATTACAATGTAATCAATGTAAATTTTAAAAAATATTCAATAGGAAATCAGTATTCTTTTTGAAAATTTAAAATATTATATATTTTCAATGCGAGAAATAGAATGCTAAAAATATAACACTTCTCAGGTATTTATTATGTTCTAGGCATAGTGATAACCTCTGATTATTTTATCTCAATAATGACAGCAAGGTTAAGTATAATGATGACCATATTTTATAGATATTCAGTGATTTTTCACAGGATCATACTGCTAGGATGTTGTAGGACTGGAATTTAAACCCAGGTAGTCAGTTTCTATTTGACAGACAGAGATCACAAGTAGGCAGAGGCAGGTAGAGAGAGAGGGGGAAGCAGGCTGTGGTGCTCGATCCCAGGACCCTGAGATCATGACCTGAGCTGAAGGCAGAGGCTTTAACCCACTGAGCCACCTAGGCACCCCATTAATCAGTTTCTAAGGCCTGGGCTCTTAACTTTTTTTTTCAACCCTGGTAAAACAAGACCTCGAGCAATTGACTTAACTCAGATTTGTTCCTCTCCATGGAAATTTTTAGTGAAAGGTGAAAAACTTATATGAGTTGAAGAGAAAACAGAGCATATTGGGCTGTTAATTTTTATAACGTATCCAGATATCACAGATTCTCTATTTTTTGAAGACTATTTTATCTATTGATTTGCCACTCTAACCTAAATTATTTTTATACAAAGATGTCTTCTGCACACTATACATAGTAAAGATCATGTTTTCATTATACACCCTCTCATATAAGAAGAATCTTACCTATTTAAAAAAAAACTCTTTTTATGTTTAAGTATAATATATATATAAACATCTATATTAATTTAGGACTAAATAAGTATGTGTATATATATATGTGTGTGTGGATGGATAGATGATAGATAGAAATAGATTCATAGATTCTTATCATTAAACATGACTTCTTGCACTTTGCCCTAATAGGAATCAGAACTGATGGGGAATTGCCAGGTTTCACAGCTACACTAAAGACAACTGACCTACCAGAGTTTTGCTTTAATGCTAATATCAAGCTGATAGAAATTGAGTAAAATTATCACTTCTCCGTAGCCTTGTACATATCTCACAGGTGACCTATTCAAGCTATTACTGGACAAAGAAAGATGTGAGACATGCATGTTAATGGAAATTATCAGAGAACTGAAGTTATTTTCATTAAAAAATGGATGATTAAAGAACTTTGATAATATTTGAGAATGTTTTTGTAACTAGGTCTAAGAATATCCAGAATCCTTTCAGGTCATTAGAAAGCGTTCTGGGAAGCTCTAAAATATATTGGTCCTTTTGGACTAGTCCTCTATAAATTCTCCTCAATGCCCATCCCTACCCCTGCCACCTCCAAATGTCCAGATCCAGGTGAACAAATTGAGTTTCTAGTGAATCGGCAGAGTGTCTCATGAACCAAGACATGCACAGAGATCTCAAAATATGAACGTGAGGAACAAGTTCCTATACAGAATGCTAACCAAACATTAGCCAATTACAAGGCATGCCTGAAATTAAAGTCAATGCTAAAAGCAGCCAAATCAAATTAGTTTATCCTAACAGACCAGACTTATACATTCAAAGTGAAAGGGCTTCGTTTATTTTTATTGATCAGTAGTGTTCACCAGAATCTGAAATCAAATATTGACTTGGCATGAATATAAACGTACTATCTAGTTGAATGATTTGAATGTTTCTCATTTCCCTCTATCATTTAACGCACATTATACAAATTCATGTTATTCTCTATGATATTGCTCAAAAGGACATAATTTTTTACAGTTTTATTTTTTCAGCTATGCAACATTGCAGCCTCTCAGCAGCTATTGGTTTGTGGAAATATTTGGATAGACTAGATGGTTTTAGGCTGTTTCCATACCTCCTTATGAAACATGGTCTAGTATCTCTTTAAATTAAAGGATTTTAGCCAGGGTTACTTGATTTCTAGTTAAAGATATTCCATACAAATACCAGGCCTAGTCATTTACTCTAATATTGGTCAGCTGGCTGTTTTCCCAGATCATTTAGAATCTTATACTATTAAATTTAAAATACTATTGATTTTAAACTTCTATAGATCAGGTGACTTTTCAACTCTGTGAGTCTAAAACACTGTCAATACAACACAGTGTGTATATTACTAAGGACCTGCTAAGCCTAAAAATAATATGCAACATTAAATAGGATTAATTGATATGACAATTGGTAAGGTTTTCTATTTGATTTTAATGGAGTAAATACCAAATGCTTTATATGGTATTTTAATCATGCAGTTATTACAACATTACTGAACGATCTACCCTAAAAGCATTTCTCATTTGATTCTCTTGGAATAATTACATATTAAACCACTCAACACTATATATTTAGGATTATGTAAAAGAAAAAGGGGTAACATTCATCTTTATTCCATATATAAAGGAAATAAGGTACTACTCAGATACTTGGAATTTCTCCAAAACATACAGCTCATCATTAGAGTCAGAAATAGTTAAAACATATCTAAAAGGTGAATTTTCTGCTGATCATTGAACACTCTCTTAAGCTGGCAGAAACTGCCTCTGTGGATCTTGAGTCAACAGCTCTAGATGTGTATCACAGAGTTCCAAAGGCCATTCTTCCTTTCTTTTCAGGTGAACTCTACCACATCCCTGCATATTCATAGGCTGTAATGCACTTCTCATTCACTTTACCATTTTTGGTCTCTGGGATTTTTTTTTTTTAAATATATAAAAGGAACAGCGTGACCCCATCTTAAAAATTGAAATATTCGCTGATCTATGGTTATTCCTGTAATATCACAAGTGTTGGTGAATAATTCAAATTAAATAGTTTCCTATATATTCCATTTTAAAGGGACTTCATTTACTTTCTTTCAATGGTTTCCTCCTGTGCTGTTCTCACCCTGCATTATTCATATGCAACCTCACAAATTGCTTTGCGTTTGAGCAGTTCTGATATAAATCATAAGGCTATTTTCTCTGGAGGACTTCAGCCTTAAGCTCTACAACTTGTTTTAAAATGAAAACTGTGTTCAATTAAGGTGATTTGTTTGCTTCAAAAAATTAACTATCTTATACTGCCATTTGCAAGGAGAGAAGACTGAAGTTACATTCCTGGGTGCTGAATAATTTTGGAAGTAATTTACTTGCTCTCTCTGACTGCATCGTTGCATCTGGTTTATCCTGTCCATTTATTTGTGGTTAGGTCATATTCTTAAGGATATATAGCTATCAAAAATTCCTTTCCCAATGGTTCTGCATTTTGACTTTTGACTAGTTCCTTTGTAAACAAACTAAACTAACGTGTTCTTCTTCTTTCAGTCCTGCACTGAAGGAAAGAAACAGGAAATGAATGGAAATGCAAGGAAACTGAGAAATTAGATTCAGTGTGGAGTACTGCTTTATAGCAGTATTTATTTTTATAAACAGTATTTTAAGAATGACATCACTGAAAATGGTGGAGTAGGGAATTCCATCCATTCCTCCCCAAAAGTAACTAATAAGATGAAAGGCAACCTACGGAGTGGGAGAAAATATTTGGAAATCATATATCTGATAAGGTGTTAAATCCAAAGCATATAGACAACTCATACAACTTTATAGCTCCTCCCCCCCCCCAAAAAAAAAACTGACTAAAAAATGGGCAGAGGATCTGAATACACATTTTTCCAAAAAAGACATATAAATGTCCACCACAATGGATGAAAAAGTATTCAATATTACTAATCATCTGGAAAATGGAAGTCAAAATCACAATGAGATACCATTTAACACCTGTTAGAATGGTTATCATCCAAAAGACAAAAGATATCAAGTGTTAGCAAGGATGTGAAGAAAAGAGAATTCTTGAGCACCCTTGGTGAGGAAGCAAATTGTTTCAGGCCCCTGGGAAACAAAACAGAGATTCCTCAAAAAATTAAAAATCAGTAGCTGCACTTCTAGTGCAGATTGTTAGAACTAGAGAAAGCAACATGGACCTTATTCTCAAAGAACTGTGTTTATGGGTCTCCATATATCTGGTACCTTTCTCAATGACCCGTACAAAGCATTTATTTCACCTAACTTGAAGCATTCCCTGGGCTAGGATGACTTCCCTAGTGGCTTTTGCCAGAAGCATTTAAACTAACAGATATTGGTTACAGTCAGTCTGGGGCAAGGAAAAATATTTGGAACAAGCTTGGGTTACACTTGAGATTCAATCTTAACTAAGGGGCCAAAGAAGAAATCACAGGGGATATTAGAAAATACATTAAGACAAATAAAAGCAAAACCACAACACACCTCAACTTTTGGGTTATAGTGAAGGTAGTGCTCATTTGGAAATGTAGAGCTATAAACATTTATACTGGGGAAGAAAAAAAAAAGAAGAAGAAGAAAAAGATTTCAAATCAGTAGCCTAATTGTATACTTCAAGGAACTAGAAAAAGAAAAGGAAATCCAAAATTAGCAAAAGAATGAAGTCTAACCCCGCCTCATACCATATACAAAAATTATTAAAAATGGATCCAAGACATAAATGTGAGAGCTAAAACTATAATACTTTAGTCGAAAATATAGAAGTACATCTTCATGATCTAAAATTTAATATTCTTATATGAGACCAAAAGCACAAGCAGAAAAAGAAAAACAAACAAACAAACAAAAAGCACTAGACTTCATAAAAATTGAGAACAAAATTGCTCTTCAAATGACACTATTAAGAAAGTGAAAAGATAACTCAAAGAATGAGAGAAAATATTTAGCAAATCATAAAGCTAATAAAGGTCTAATATCCAAAATATATAGAGAACTCTTATAACTCAATAACAAAAACAAATGCCCAATATGGTAGATGACTTGAATAGACAGTACCTCAATAAGCACATGAAAGATATTCAGTATCCTTAGTCATTGTAGAAAAGCAAATCAAAACCTTAATGAGATACCATATCACAGTGTGTGTGTATATATGTGTCTATATGTGCACACACACACACACACACACACACACACATATATATATATATTTTAAGAACATAAGTATTGGTCAGCATGTGAGAAATTGGAATGCTTTTACATTGCTGTTGGGGAGGTAAAATGGTATGAATAGCCACTCTGGACAACAGTTTGGCAGTTTTTTATTATTTATTATTATTTTTTAAAGATTTTATTTATTTATTTGGCAGACAGAGATCACAAGTAGGCCGAGAGGTAGGCAGAGAGAGAGAGGGGGAAGAGAGCCCGATGTGGGGCTTGATCCCAGGACCCTGAGATCATGACCTGAGCCGAAGGCAGAGGCTTAACCCACTGAGCCACCCAGGCACCCCTGGCAGTTTTTTAAAAAAGTTAAGCACAGAATTACCATATGACCCAACGATACCCCTCCTAAGTTTACATTCAAGGAATTGAAAAGAGGTATTTAAATATATATACACAAATGTTTATAGCAGCACTACTTATAATAGCCAAAAAGTGGAAACAACCCAAATGTCATCAATGAATGGATAAATAAAATGTTGTCGATCTATACAATCAAATATTATTCAGTCATAAAATGGAGTGACGTATAGATACAGGCTACAATGTCAATGAACCTTGCAAACATTAAAGTTGGTGAAAGAAATCAGACCTAAGCATTTTATACAGTTTCATTTATCTTAAATATCCAGAATAGGTAAATTGATAGAGAAAGCTTACTAGTAGTTGTCAGTGACTGGGGGGTGGGATGGGGAGGAAGGGGGAATGGTAAGTTACTGTTTAATGAGTATGGGGTTTCCTTACAGGGTTATAAAAATATCCTGGAGCTATAAAGGTGGTAGTTGCAAGCATCTTGAATGTATCAAACAACTCTGAATTAGGCACTCTAACATGCTTAATGGTTACCTATATGTTGTATTAATTTTACTCAATGAAAGGTAAATAAGTAAAAGTAGCATTTTATCTAAAAAGTTAAACATTGGTCCAGGAAGGTCCAGGACTAGTTCATCTTTAGACTGATTTCTGTGGGGGAGTTAAGAGCTAAGAAACTTCAGTGTTCCTGGAGGTTTCCTCTGTTAAGTCAGAGATTAACCCTTATGTGGGAGTCCTTGGGAAACTTCTCAACTGCATTTGCTTCTATACCTGACACCTTACCCAATTCTCTGACCAAGGAGACTGCACCTCATAGAGAACTCATACTATGCAACTTTTAAAAAAAAAATTTTAATGTATTTATTTGACAGAGAGAGATCACAAGTACGCAGAGAGGCAGGCTTGTGTATGTTCTGCTTTAGTTTTAAAGTCAAGTCATTTTTCCAAAGAGTTCTGCTCCCTTTCATTGGAGAATGTTATTAGACATCAAGTTCTGGGCTCTAGGTGTGTTTGTGGCTCTGAGGGCTAATGTAGAGCATGAAATCAGCCATAACACGTGGCTTGTTAAAATGGAACATGGAAGCTGCTGGGGCCCAAGGAAGGTTTCAGAGAAGGGCAGATGCCTTTGGAATGCCAAGGTCTGCAGGACCAGGTTGCCATAGGAAGGCCATGGGGAGTTGCCTTCCCCAAAGCTCTCTTAGCCCAAACAGGAACCCTGTGATCTAAGAGATGTCTGCATTGTCCCCTAGGGTATGTTTAGCAGAACTTGTAGAACAAGCAGATTAGCATATTAGATCTTTCCTGTAAACAGATCCTCCCAGTTTCAGTAAGACCCCTTGTCACACCTCACTGCCTGAGAAACAGTGACAAAGACTTATCCTGCAGGACCATAAAAGCAGGGGGCAAAGAACGGCAAAGGGTCTTGGTCTCTGAGTGTTGACACCTTTCCTTCTATCACAGCAACTTGTTTGGAGTAAACTTTCATCCTTGCGTACAGGGATTGCTGGCCATTCCCAGCATTTTGCTACTATAGTACTATACTGTTGTTGCTTCCAGACCCTTTCAGGTGATGGAACAAGAAATGTATGTGCATATACTACCTTGGATACATGCACACATATATAAATATTTCTATATATAACCACCTATATCTATATTAAATTAAACACGATTTCCTTCTGATACCTTCAACTCTCTCTCATAACACCATGGACTGTTCTAGCCTCCTCTCATTTCTTATCTATAAACTCTCACTCTAGTAGTGGGAAACCTGACTCTCACCATCTGCCATTCCTTTATTAATTGCTCAACTCAGTACACAGGTACCCAGTACATGGGAATAGCAGCATTGGAACCAATGCATTTTGAGAAATAGCTTCATCAACTATAGACTTAAAAACTTCACTCATTTCTAAAGTTACCTAGTTTAGTACTTCTTTCCCCACCCTCTTCAGAGTGGCTCAACATTTAAAACAGATCGTTGCCCCTTTCTTCATTCCAAACAAGGTTACCACCAAATCCTAATTTACTTTTTAAATTTACATAAAGATTCACTCTTCATAAAAAAAAAAAAAGTTCATTCTTCATGCTCTAAAATTCTATAGGTTTTCACAAATAGAATGTCACTTATTGACTACTGCAGTATCATTCAGAATAATATCATTTCCCTAAAGGAGTTCCTGTGCTTCAAGTACTTAACCCTTACCTGTTATCTCCACGAGCAACCACTAACCTATTTATCGTCTCTGTAGTTTTGCCATTATTAGAATGTCATATAAATTGGATCAAACAGTATATAGTTTTCAGACTGGTTCATTTAAACATACACATTTAAGATGCATCTGTGTCTTTGTAGCTTAGTAGTACATTTCTATTTGTTAAAGAATAATATTCCATTGTACAGATATAGATATACCACAGATGTTTTTATCCATTCACTTATTGAAGTGCTTATTGGCTGCTTCCAACTTAGGGTAACTATAAATAAAGCTGATAATGACATTCATGTGAAGATTTTCAAGTGTACCTACATTTTCAGGTGGTTTAAATATGCAGAAGAATAATTGAGGTACCTGGGTAGCTCAGTGGGTTAAAGCCTCTGCCTTCAGCTCAGGTCATGATCCCAGGGTCCTCGGATCGAGCCCCACATCAGGCTTTCTGCTCAGCAGGGAGCCTCCCTCCCCCTCTCTCTCTGTCTGCCTCTCTGCCTACTTGTGATTTCTATCTGTCAAATAAACAAATAAAATTAAAAAAATAAAAATAAGGAATAATTACTTAGGTGGTAAGACTGCTCAGCATTGTAATAAATTGTTACTGTCTTTCAAAATGGTTTTACCATTTAGAATTACCACCATTAATGAACAAAAGCTTCTGTTACTCTGCATTCTCACCAGTGAGTGGTATCATCAGTTTGTTCAATATTAGCCATTTTACTAGTATGTCATGTTGTTTTAATTTGTGACTCTCTAATAATAATGTTGGTTATCTTTTCATATACTTATTTTCTAATCTGTATATCTTCTTTAGTGATATGTCTGTTCAGATTTTTTACCCATTTTTTTTAAGATTTTATTTACTTATTTGACAGAGAGAGAGAGAGATCACAAGTAGGCAGAGAGGCAGGCAAAGAGAGAGAGAGGTGGAAGCAGTCTCCTTGCTGAGCAGAGAGCCTGATGTGGGGCTCGATTCCAGGACCCTGAGATCACGACCTGAGCCGAAGGCAGAGGCTTAACCCACTGAGCCACCCAGGCACCCCACCCATTTTTTAATTGTGCTGTTTGTTTTGTATTGTTGAGTAATTAAAAATTCCTTGCGTATTGTGAATATAAGTATTATCTGTGCTTTTCAAATATTTTTCTCCCATTTTATGGCTTATCTTTTCCTTCTCTAAACCACGTATTTCACATGGAAGTTTTAAATCCTAACAAGTACTTTTTCTTTATAGTGCCTTTGTGTTGTATCTAAAAGTACATTGTAAAACATAAAGATACTTATAGATGAAGATAAAAATTATAGTATATTTCTCATCAGAAATTATGCAAGCAAGAGGTGCCTGGGTGGCTCAGTGAGTTGAAGACTCTGCCTTCGGTTTGGGTCATGATCCTGGGTTCGAGCCCCGTATGGGGCTCTCTGCTCAGCGGGAGCCTGTTTCCCTTCCTCTCTCTGCCTGCCTCTCTGCCTCCTTGTGATCTCTCTCTGTGTCAAATAAATAAATAAAACCTTTAAAAAAAAAGAACGGAATTACGCAAGCAAGAAGAAAGTGGAGTGAAATATTAAAAATGTTGAAAAAAACTAGTTACTAGGAATCCTTTTACAATGGGATTTTTTTTGAACACTGAAGGAGAAATACTTCTTAGAAAAATACTTAGAGGGGTACCTGGGTGGCTCAGTGGGTTAAAGCCTCTGCCTTCAGCTCAGGTCATGATCCCAGGGTCCTGGGATTAAGCCCCACATTGGGCGCTCTGCTCAGCAGGGAGCCTGCTTCCTCCTCTCTCTGTCTGCCTCTCTGCCTCCTTGTGATCTCTCTGTGTGTCAAATAAATAAAATCTTAAAAAAAAAAAAATACTTAGAGAAATAAAAGCTGAGGTGTGCTCACCAGCAGATCTTTCCTGCAATCAATGATAAAAGATGTTTCAAAAGAAGAAACAAATGAAATTAATCAGAAATCTTATTTACTTTAAGAAAGGAATAGTATCAGAGAATAAACAATTGAAAATAAGTTACAGTCTATTTTGCCTATTGTTAATTGACCTAAATATAATGGTTTGGGACACCTGGGTGGCTCAGTCGGTTAAGCATCTGCCTTCAGCTCAGGTCATGATCCCAGGGTCCTGGGATTGAGTCCTGCATCAGGCTTCTTGTTGAGCAGGGTACCCCAATTCTCCCTCTGCCTGCTGCTCCCCTTGCTTGTGCGCACTCTCTCTCTCCAACAAATAAATAAGATCTTTTAAAAATTGATAAAATGCAATGGTTTATTTAAAGTAATAATAACAACAATGTGCTAGGTTATTATAACATATGGACAAGTGAAATAAATGATAGACATGTCATAATGGATGGGAGGGAGGAACTGGGAATGCTTTGTTAAGTTAAGTTACCTACATTCTTAACACCCTTAAGTTAAGGGAATGCTTTGTTGAGTATAAGTTACCTACACTCAAGTGAAGCAGTATAGGGTTATTTGAAGATAAATTTAGATTACTTAAAAAAATATATATTTTATACTCCTAACATGTTTTAAAAGAACAAGTAATACCTAAGTAAGGGAGAAAACGGAAACATATAATACGCTCCCAATGGGCTGAATTATGTACCACTCCCTAAATCTATTATGTTGAAGTCTAAACCCCAGTAACTCAAAATGTGACTGAATTTGGACATAGAAACTTTAAAGAGATGACTAAGTTAAAATGACACTTTTAGGAAGGGACCTCTTCCAGTCTGACTGGCGTCCTTATGAGAAGAGAGAATTTGGACTCAAAAGTAGATACCAGGGATTCATATGCATGGAAGAAAAACCGTGAGAACACATCAAAAAGGTAAGTCTGAAATCCAAGGAGAGAGGCCACAGAATAAACCAACCCTTCCCATACCTTGATCTTGAATCGTCTACCTTACAGAACTGCGAGAATACAAATCCATTGTTTAAGCCACCCAGTTTATAGTATTTTCTTATGGTAGCCCAAGCAAACTAATACAATACTCACTTAAAACTATAGAAGAGAGAAAAACAAGAAAAATAATGGTCTGTATATACCAAGTAAAGGCAGACTGTCACAGTGGGTTAAAAACAAATACACACACACACTTAAAATTATCAATACCCAGATAGAATAAAAGAAAGGGATAATGGAAGGTATATCATACTAACATTAATCAAAAATAACCTAGAGTAAGTTAAATTAGTTTCAAACAAAGCAGACTTCAGAAAAAGGAAAATTTTCAAGGATAAAGAAGGGCTTTACAAAATGAAAAAGACACCGATTCTCCAACAAGCCTAACAATCCTAAATGTGTATGTACCTAACAACAGTGTCAAAATCTATGACACAAAACTGACAGAACTTCAAGGAGAAATATATGAATCCATTATTATAAATGAGATTTCAACACCTTTCTTTCAGTAATTGATAGATCAAGTAGGAAGAATATCAATAAGGATAGTTGACCTGAACATCACTATCAATCACCATGACCTATTTATTCCATATTTCTTCCCAAGTTTCACTTCCTTTTTAAAACATACATTTTAACGTATCAGAAGACTTATGTATCCTCATTTCATTAATATATTACTTATTTGTACTTCCAGATTGTTTATTAAGCTTACAAGATGATTTATAATATCTTCTAAAATCATTCTTCAAGAGCTCCTTGATATCCTCTTCTAATTTCATTTTATTGCTAAGTCTTATATTTCTAATTTTACTATTTTTTTTCTTATATTTTACAAGAAGATCTATCTGATTTAGTTTTGAAAGAATACATGGAAAATTCATTGTAGTAAAACATACAAGTTAGAAATTTTAGGATTCTGTCTTCATTCTTAAAGTTTCATTGGCTCTACCTTCTAGGTTTAAAATCACTCAGCAGAACTTGATAAACATCGTTTTATGGTCTTCTAGCATGTAGTGTTGATAGTATCTGAGTCATATTAGCTTCCCTTTTATCTCTATTGATTTTTAAGATTTCCCTTTGATTTTTATAACATTAGGGTTTAGTTGAATATGAGTTTTTAGAGCATTCATTGCTTAGTATTTCACAGAGCTTTTTGAAGAAAAATGCAAAGACTTTATTCAAACCACAGGACTTTTTATTACTTTTTATTATTAAATAAATAATATTTATTATTTACCCTACTTACCATGATCTTGATCCAGTCCTCTTTGATCTCCTGTTACATGTATATTGGACCTTGTTCATCTTACCTGTGCATGTATCAAAGGATGAAAGTTTGGAATGTTTGTTTTCCTCTGCAGTTGTGCAGATTTGTTTCCCTGCTAGATATCTTTCCTGCATTTGGTTATTCTAAAAAATAGCAGAACATATTCACATGTAGTCTTCTCTCTAAAGAAGCTATAAGGGAGTGAGCTGGGAAAGGCTATCATAGCTGTGAATGTAGTTATTCCAGGATGAAGTGGAGGATTCAGTTTTCTTTCCTCTTCCTTAACCTCCTCTTTCCTCTTCCATTTCCTTCTTCGTTCCATCCTTTTCTTCATACTTTCCTTGCTTTCACCATTATTTTTAGAGAGAATGATTAAGCACGCTCCAGTGCCTTGAATCAGATGTCCTTTAAGCAGTGCATTCTGGACCCTTATGAAAGAGTTTAAAGTATTTTGCATGTCTACTTCACATTTTTGTTGAAATTCTCTTGGATTAATCCCTAAGAATGAATTAATGTGTTCTACTATAGTATCTATGAACATGACTGATTTTGAAAATATAAAACCATCAACCATGCTGTACACAGTATAGAAGGTCTCATAATTTTGGTACCATAACATGCCAACCATATCTTTTAGGGTAGTGGTTCTTTTTGCCAATTATGGTTATCTGTCTTGCTTTTGAAGATATTCACTAGGATTAGCCTATATGATCTCTATATCATAGCATAAAAATCAACATATATTTTATCTGATGCAATTAATGAAAAAATTTACAGGTAATAGTATTTTTATTTTGCAGAAGGCAAGAATGAAGACTGGTCTACCAAATATCAATCCAAAATTCATGTCTTACCAATAGAGCATTCTATGGTCCCTATAATTTATATTTGAGTCATTACAATGAAGCCAAAATACATTCAAGACCACTGGTGGGTTAATTGGTCAATCTAAATTAAATATTACAGTTTGTTTATCTTTTTTTAGATGACTAAATGAAGAAATCCTATGCCTTTCACCCCCATCCCCCTGGGTCCTAGCATCCTTCTTTCTGAATGGTGGAAATAGTGTTGAATAAAATAATTAGAAGGTAAAAACAAGATTAAGCATTGTGTGTTTCACCAGATTTTAACACCATATTTTCAAGTGTTGAGTGAAAGAATGGTTGAATGAAAAGTGAATTAATAAAATTAAGAGGAAATACACAATTATACAATCTGAGAACATGCCTGCAAGCCAGGCTTCAGGAAGACACAGAAATAAAAACCATTTGCTTGTATAAACAAACAACTGTCATTAAAACATTCAACAATTAAAGACAATTACCCCAAATTAAGGTTGTGTAAGGTTATGCCTGTAATCCTGCAAGAGTATAAAAGGAAATTTTATGATTATAACAGCACTTGCCTAAATGATATAAAAATAATTAATGCTATATTTTATCACACCTGGGTCTGAGCATTTGAATCTGATTATGAGAATAAACTGAGTTAACTTAGTATATCATACTGTTACTGGACATATCTGGAAACATTTTCCTGATCAATAAACAGTGGGATTTGTTTTAATCAAATGAACACAGACCTGTGCACCCACTTTATGCTATCTGAACAGAGTTTCTAATCCTTAGTTAGCATTACAACCTTGACTATTATTTTTCTTTCTAGAACTAAAAAAAAAGAAATTCTCCTTTTTCTATCAATAAACTCTCAGTGAATTGCTTCACTAGAACTGAATTATTAAACTTTGTATTTTGATTTGTGCTTTCTTTTGATTTTTTGACATCAGAAGTGATAGAAATAATTGAGTGCATCTAACTTACAAGCCACATTTTTAACTCCACTGTTCCATTTGATTTTTTAAGACTTTATGTAGTAAGTCAGGTACCTGAATCTTTTTTTAGCATTGAAATAAATGTACTTTCAAAGTTGTCACTGAGGCTTTGGTCTGTTTTTACAGTATTTTTGTGTGTGCACAATAATAGTTCATCACAGTGGATTGATGTTAAATTAAAAATAGGAGATGAAGACTTTTGACTGATTACTGAGGAATGAGTAGAATATAACATAACTTATGATGAGTTGAAGCTAAACTGACACTTTTTGAATCTTAGTTCTGTCTCTTTTTATGTAAGTAGGCAAGTTATTTAAACTCTGTTTCAGTCAACAGATATAGCTATTATAAGAATTAAATAGGTTAATAGATGTTAAGCACTAATAATCATGCTGGGCACATAGTAAGCACTTAGCAAAAGAGCTAGCTGTTGTTGTTATCCTCTTGTATTAATGTTGCTTAATATATTCTCCAAAGCTTATCACATTGCCTATTGGATAAGATCAGCCTCTTTTCATGAACTGTTAAAAGTTCAAGAGCAATGAGAAATATAACTTGGCACATCCTTAAGCATGCAGTAAATATTTGAGGAAACAAATAATGTAAGATTAACCTGAAGAAGTTTGCAATTGTTCAGTTAGAATAATCTCAAAGAGGTGATGGAAATGTGATGTTCCTTTCTAAGACTGAGGTCCTAAAGTGCATCTCAAAGAATATTATGTTCACAAAGCCATTGCCAGCTAGTTTCTGTTAAAAGGTGACTGGTGGTAGTATTAGGTTGTGATATCATGTATGGAATAATTTACTTTATACAATAACTCCTTGGAGCATGGAAAAATGAACACTCAAAGGATATACTACATTATGCTTACTAGCATTATATAAGAAAATGTAACTTTAGTGTAATTAAAATAGAAAGTAACAAATTCACTTTTAAATTTTATGAACTCCCTAATATAAAACAAGCCAAAGAATCAAATCAAAATAAATAAGCAAATAAATAAAATATGCTTAATTAATTAATTAATATGAATGATGTAGTTAGTTTCACAGATAAGGGTAAGGTTAGAATCTCTATTGTAACTTCTATTTTAGAACAAAAGTAATTAAAATTCCATTGCTGAAATGTTGAAACAACTCTACTGCTGCCTGGGAAAGCTCTGTCCTAAGCAAGGCACTTAAAATGCACATGGTCCATGTTTTCCTGTATTCATAACAACTGGCCCTTCTCTATTTAAAAGTAAGCTATCCTTTCTGGAATTCCCTTTCTGTTTCGGATCAACTACTTTTCTGAACTAATGTCCTCATTTGTCTCCTCCTTTTTTAGTGGTGGCATAAGATGATTATATGTCTGCCCCAGCTGTTTCTAATTTAATGATTCTGGTTGTCTTTGGGAAATGACTTGGCAACTTTACTCTTTTGTTTAAATGGAGGCAGAATGTTTTACTATGTAATCACTATATGTTAAACAAAGTTCCCTCATCCTACATTATGCGAATAAGACAAACACATGTTTTCACAGTTGGATAATAAGAGGGAAGAAAGCATTACAATTTAAAACTCTGTCTACTCTGTGAAAGAAGAGAATAGGTTTTACAATTCATCAAATATATATATATATATATATATATATATATGTATATAACTAGTGGAAACAAACAGAAAAATTTTCCTTCTATAAATATTGTTGAGTAGTTTTTCCTACATTGACTCTTAATAAATAATACCAAGCATTTTTTTAAAAAGTGTTCTAATGATATATGATTTTGTCTCTATTAAAAAAATATCAATCTATTCATGTCTTCTGCCCATTTTTTAACGTAATTATCTGTTTTGTGTGTGTTGAGTTTAAGGAGTTCTTCATAGATCTTGGATATCAGCCCTTTGTCTGCACTGTCATTGGGAATATCTTCTCCCATTCTGTGGGTTGCCTCTTTGTTTCGTTGACTGTTTCCTTTGCTGTGCAGAAGGTTTTGATCTTGATGAAGTCCCAAAAGTTCATTTTCGCTTTTGTTTCCTTTGCCTTTGGAGACATAGCTTGAAAAAGTTTCTGTGGCTGATGTCGAAGAGGTTACTGCTTATGTTCTCCTCTAGGATTCTAACGGATTCCTGCCTCACATTGAGGTCTTTTATCCATTTCGAGTTTATCTTTGTGTATGGTGTAAGAGAATGGTTGAGTTTCATTCTTCTATACATAGCTGTCCAATTTTCCCAGCACCATTTATTGAAGAGACTGTCTTTTTTCCACTATTTTTTTCCTGCTTTGTCAAAGATTATTTGGCCATAAAGTTGAGGGTCCATATCAGGGCTCTCTACTCTGTTCCACTGGTCTATGTGTCTGTTTTTGTGTCAGTACCATGCTGTCTTGGTGATCCAGCTTTGTAGGAAAGCTTAAAATAAGGCAACGTGATGCCCCGTTTTTCCTTTTTCAACATTTCCTTAGCAATTCGGGTCTCTTCTGGTTCCATACAAATTTTAGGATTGTTTGTTCCAGTTCTTTGAAAAATGCCAGTGGAATTTTGATCGGGATGGCATTGAAAGTGTAGATGGCTCTAGGCAGTATAGACATTTTGACAATCTTTACTCTTCTGATCCATGAGCATGGAATGGTTTTCCATCTTTTTGTGTCTTCTTCAATTTCTTTCACACAATGTTGGTGGGAATGCAAGTTGGTGCAGTCACTTTGGGAAACAGTGTGGAGATTCCTTAAGAAATTAAAAACGGAGCTACTCTATGACCCTGCAATTACACTACTGGGTATTTACCCCAAAGATACAGATGTAGTGAAAAGAAGGGCCATCTGTACCCCAAAGTTCATAGCAGCAATGGCCACAGTCACCAAACTATGGAAAAAAACAAGATGCCCTTCAACAGACAAATGGATAAAGAAGGTATGGTCCAAATACACTATGGAGTATTATGCCTCTATCAGAAAGGATGAACACCCAACTTTTGTATCAACATGGACGGGACTGGAAGAGATTACGCTGAGTGAAATAAGTCAAACAGAGAGAGTCAATTATCATATGGTTTCACTTATTTGTGGAGCATAAGGAATAACATGGAGGACATGGGGAGATAGAGAGGAGTAGTGAGTTGGGGGAAATTGGAGGGGGAGACAAACCATGAGAGACTGTGGACTCTGAGAGACAAACTGAGGGTTTTGAAGAGGAGGGGTTGGGGGGTTGGGTGAGCCTGGTGGTGGGTATTATGGAGGGCATGTATTTCATGGAGCACTGGTTGTGGTACATAAACAATGAATTCTGGAACACTGAAAAGAAATTTTAAAAATAGCATGCATTTTACATATATATTATGTGTATTTTCCAATAAATCCTAAACACCATGAAAAAAAAATCAATCTAGTCTAGTGCCAATAAATAAAATGGAGTTAGGTTTTATTTAATGAAGGAGTTGAGGCATTCTCATATTTATCCCTAAAATTATTGTTAGACTGTAGAACTAGCATATGTTTTGTAAGAAATTTAAAGTTCTTGATTCATTTGAATATAACATATATTACTAATTTCAGGGTTTTGATTTTCAGCCATAAATTGAAATGCTACCTTTTTATCTTCTACTTACATCTTCTGTGCTTCCTGATTTTGCATGTCTTCTTTCCTTTGGGGCACATTCCTGTAAATCACATACAACTGTATGGATGATTCTCTTTATCCTACACAGCTCTAGGGAATATTTAACCTGTAAATGCTTCACTAAAGCATTGTAAGGAAAGGAAGGTTTGGGTAGAATTGCCTCTAGTAAGTAGGACTCACCTGAGAAATAATATCTTTTTTTCCCTGTTTTTATTCCTGTCTTCAGGGAGTGTATCTTTTAAGAAGAGAGGCTGAGAAAAATGTATATATATGCACATATATGCATATACATATATACACACATCTATATATACACACATCTATATATATAGTATATATATAGATATATATCTATATATCTAGATATATCTATAGATATATTTATATATATTCTGCTTCTCTCCCTCTGCCCCTCCTTGCAGGCATGCACTCACTCTCTCTTTCTCCAAATAAATAAATAAATCTATAAATAAATAAATAAATGAATACATACATACATACCAAGACTTTGATGTCCAGCTGGTGAAATGTCCATTTCACCACTTATGCAGGTACTTGAAAAAATAACTTTTCTTTTTGTACTTTTGTGTTTACCTTTTGTACTTTAGTTTTCTGATATCTAAAGTGGAGTAAATAATAGCCACCCAAATATACAGTGTTTTCTAGGGTTGTCATGAAGTCTGTGAGATAATTCAAGTAAATGTCTTAACAAAACTTTTGTCCAAAAATAAATTTCATGATCAATAATTATTATTGCTATTGCCTTATCATTATTTTAAAAAAGTTACCTAACCTCAGAAACTTCAGTCTAATTGGAGAAAGAGGAGTTCACTGGCAATTTTAATAGAACAGGAAGGCTCCTCTGAGAAATATAAAAGAACAAAAGATAAATATACAGGGCATTCTCATTATCTTTCTCTGAATCCTCACAGTTATGAGGTTAAGGATAAACAAAATTTGCTACAGCATAAAAATAATCACTAAGGAACTGACAGTTTATGAAATTATTCTCTAGAAAATACCTCCCTCTTTCCCTTGCCAGCCACTTAACATTACTGAGTATCCCTGTTCTTCTTCTCAAATTCTTTATCTATCAATAACCCTGTTCACTTATAATAGTGTTCTGTAAACATTAGTCAATGCAATGCAAATGTAATGCAAATTAATTAGAAAGTGAAAGTGCATATCCTGCAAGAATTACATTTTCATTATGTCAATAAAATTATGTTTGTGGACTATTCCAGTCACATACAAAGATACTGCCAAGTGCAGAACATAAAAGGTTGAGCAGTTAACAAAAAGAAGGAAATAGTGATAAAAGTTATATGTTAGTTATTTTCTTTTTTAAAAGAATGCTTTAGAAGTCAAGCTTTAACACAGCTCTTTGGGGAAACTGATGAAAACTTCCTATATTTTAGTAAAAATACATTATTATCCTTTTGTAAATATAATTGTGATAAAGGATGTAATTTCATACTATTAGAAATGTCCTTAGGAAAAAAAAAACCTATGCAAAATAGTAGCACTTTTAAAATATATTTAAGAATCAGAATACAGCTGCCCTATGTGCTGTC
Organism: Martes martes; assembly: GCF_963455335.1. Taxonomy (NCBI): domain Eukaryota; kingdom Metazoa; phylum Chordata; class Mammalia; order Carnivora; family Mustelidae; genus Martes; species Martes martes. The sequence continues at coordinate 186,795,978 of NC_137889.1, forward strand.
TTGCTAAAATAAACAAGTAGTAAGCTGAGTTTTTAGTTCGGTTTCATTGTAATGCATTTTTTTATTATCTACCCCCCAAATCCCACTTCACTACTGCCGTTGACACTGTTCCTTACGAAAATTTGATTAATTTTAGGTGGACTTACTTCAAGTGTCTTTTTCCTATACCAATTGATAATGAGCAGCTCCCGCATTTACCTCTTTTAGATACTCTGGTAGGTACAGGATCATTTAAGATGAAGGTTTACTTGCATTTGGAAGGACATATACAACATCCCAGGGAATATCTGTATGTTATGATAAGGAACTTAATCTTTAGGAGGCCATGCAGATGAATAAGCATGGGCACTGCACAATCAGATTTGTGTCACGGAAAGAACATGCACGCAAGATCCTGCCTGTGGCTGTTTCTCAACTCTCCTCTAATCATTACTCCAGTAACAGATTTGATTGGGTGTAATGGACAATATCTTGCCTCAGTATCACTGCATCACTTGCTTTCTACCCCACAATCTTCTGAAGCCTTTGGATATCTGACTAACCACTCAGTACTTACGCATGCATACACCTGGAAATTCTGGAAGTAAATACTCCATGGAGCAACCCTTGGCCAGAGGGTAGGAACCACTGGATAATTACTCCTCTATCTTTCCAGCAGATAATTCTGAGACCCTCAGGGCATCCCACCCATGGTGACCAGCTAGATAACTCACCTGTGCCTCTGTTTTTCCCCTTCCCTTTTCATTCTTTTCACTTGATATCATGTTACCAAATCAACTCCCTATGGAGAGGAATAGGTCTTATAGAATTCTAAAAGAAGAGAGAAGAAAAGGTATATGGCGATTTTCATAATGCAAGAAAATATAATAAAAGCCTAAACAAAGGCCATAGAATAGCTACGTATGGAGAGATGGAGTGAATTTTAAGAGGTATTAAGGAGATAGAGTCTGGGCAACTTATTAACTGATTAGATTTAAGGAGCAAGGGAAAGTATGGAGTCTAAGTGGTCTTGAAGAACGTGAGACGTTGGGGCACACTCTGAAAAATAGGGAAGGTTACTCTGAGGAAAAGATGATGAATTAAATCTGAACACATTCATTTTGTGGTCACTGTGTGTTATCTATGTAAAAACAGTTGGATATGAAGGTTTCTGAATTAGAGCTTTATTTAAGACACCAACGTACACAGAAGTGGGACCCACTCATGCAGATAGGTCATCCACAATATATATATAGAATAAGGTGAGCACAAAATTGAGGACTGAAATCTGGGGGATAAAATCAGGGAGGGAAGAAGAGGAGATCAGCAAGAGAATGGGATGATATTACAAGGAGTGAGATTCTTCATCAATCCAATTAAAACAAGTATCATTTTTTAAAAATGCAGAAAATTTTAAAAAGTTTATAAATTTAAAACAAAATTATTTAGAGAAGGAGTCAAGAAAACTGAGAAATCTGGATTCAAATTATAGATGATTTGAATAAATCCAACTGTCAAAATATATTTTTGTTTTTGTGAACAAATTGTATTTGAGCAGATAAAAAATATTGCTACAATAAAGTTTTTCAGAAATAGTGGTGGTGTTTATTTGATGATGCAGTCATTGATATGGGTTTATTATATAGTTGTGGATTTTTTGGTAGGATTTGGAAGGGGTGGTGAGGATAAAGGTAAATAATGCAGTTATGACCATGAGAAAGGCAGATAAGAATGATTATAATTATAATCACCAGTGCAACCAACCTTCATCAGTGATGTTTGATTCCCATTTGTAGTGTACTAGAACAAGTATTTTAATTAATCTTGAAGCAATACAATGGAAAAACCAAACCTTGCTATTATACAACAGTTGTTCTGCAAGAAAATTATCATTACAAAAGGAGTTTTTGTAATTGGACTATATAATTTCATTTTAATCTTTATAACTGCTTAGGCATAATTTTAAAAGTATAAATACTGTGTTGTTTTACAATTCCAAACTTATCATGCATATTTATTGAATGTTTTGATAGCACCAATTTGGGAATATATTATTGAGGTACAGAAAGAGGAGCAAAATAAATAAAAAGTTTTGATCATGATATATTGCCTTTTTTGAATAATTTGTTTTGTCCAATATCAAAAATGTGTCAAAGCTTTTATGGTAATGCTACTGTTTCTTTTTAATGTGGTATTTAATATTAGTGCTAACAGACTAATGGCTAAAATCCATTTTGTAGTTTTATATTTTAAGTTTCATAGTTTGGGTTATGGCCAGGAACATATTTATCATCTGCAAAAATAAATCTTTTTTTTTTTTTTTTAAATTCACTGTTTTCAATATACCATCAAGCTATGTCTCTTTTTCGGTAAAATGTGGAGATAAATACTAAAATTTGTGTCATTTTTGTGTCATATTAAGACATGTTAAATACAGTTTGGGGGGCCTGCTGGTGGCTCAGCTGGTTAAGTGAAGGGCTCTTGATTCTGACTCAGTTCATGATCTCAGGGTCCTGGGATTGAGCCCCGTGTTAGGTTCCACTCTCAGTGGAGAATCTGGTTCAGGATTCTCTATCTCTCTTTGCCCCTCTCCCTGCTCACACTCTCTTTCTCTCTCTCTCTTTCTAAAATAAATAAATAATCTTAAAAAAAAAAAAAGTACAGCTCAACGGTTGCCTATAGAAGGTTGCAACAAGTTCCAAATTTATTTTATATACTCAACTTCATTAATAATATAGAATATATTACTATTTATCATTTTATATTTTATGAGTTAAAATCATTGATTTATATTTAATATGAACTGTCAATAATCTCATAAAATAAAATGTGAATCAGTTTTGTAAATTTGAGGAATAAATCTTCTTTACCTCTTAGATATGAATCTTACTCATCTCTGTCTCTGATAACCAGTGTAGTGCTATGAGCATAGCAAATATCTTGGAATTTGTTAATGAATAAATGAAGAAAACTTTAAATTAAGAGAAATCAGACTCTACAATAGGACTAAGTATCAACACTAAATACTCAAATAAAAACATACCATAGAACCTAATAGAAACATATTTTACAAACATAGTTAACACTGATTTTAACTTTACCCTTTATGTATATAAGGCCAACAGTGGAAAATTTAATAAACCACTACAATAGGCCTCGAGCTCCTTTCTGTGTTCTGAATTTTCACCCAAGTGATTTACTCTAGGATGTTCGTGATGACTTCCTTTTAGTGTCTCACTAAGTGTACTCTTCATGGAGAGTACCCTGTTCTTTGGGTTGTCTTCTGACTCTAACAAAAATGGCGTTAGTTTATGTTGATTTTACTTGGAGATCTGAATTTTTTCAATAAAGTTAATCTAATAAACTGATCTATGCTAAAGGTAAATGTAATTTTCTCTAGCCAGGAACAGATGTTTAACAGGTGCTTTCTAGAGTCAATAACTTAATCCAAAAATGGTGCTAATTTTCAGGATTCATATTATAATAATGGGTGAATTCCCTAAAAATGAAAAACCTAAGTAATATATGATGGCTACTTTTAAATATTAAAAGAATCTTTGATAGTAGAAAACATATATTTGTTTTGAATTGCTATAAAGGTGTAATTATTGGGTATATTTACATGGAAAAAGTATCTTCAAGAGATTGTTTTCAATTAGGGTTTTGCATAAATGATGTTGTTGCCTTATATGAAGTCTATGTCTTTAATGTTACTTTGTTTCTCTAGATTTCATTCAAGATCTTCTCTTGTACTGTAAATTCTCTAAGGAAAATGACTTGTCTTCTAAATCAATAAACTACTGATATTTTAGTGTGGGATTCCTTGTTTTGTTTTTTAGTTGTATACATTGAATTTTCTATCATTTATATCTTATTGAATGCTCTGAAGACTTCTCAAACTCAACAAAACTTAAGCTAAATTACATTTCTTTTCACTTCCATTTCTTAAAAAAAATCTTTATTCTAATGAATGACGCTCATCTATCTTATTGCCCAAACCAACATTCTGAATAGGTTTTCAGTATAATGGAGATTTAAAGAGGCTGGTGTTTGAGTCAGATTATCCAAATTTGAAGATTTGCTATTTGGGAATTGGACAAGTTAGTTCAGCACTCTGAGTATTTCTCCCCATATACAAAATTAGCATATAATTATATTGCTCTTAAAGCTCTTTTAAGGATTAGAGGAGACAATCCCTATAAAGTACTTAACATATATCCTTTCTAATAAAGCACTTAATACATATCATTTACATAATTTCTTATATGTATTATTTTAGTCATCTCATCTAATAAGTTTTAATTTATAAACTTGCTTTTTAAATGGTTATTTTGTCTTTCATTTTACTTACCTCTGCCTTTGGTTTTCTAACACTCAGAAATTTTAATACAGGGGCGCATGGGTGGCTCAGTGGGTTAAGGCTTCTGCCTTCGGCTCGGGTCATGATCCCAAAAGGGTCCTGGGATCGAGCCCCGCATTGGGCTCTCTGCTCAGTGGGGAGCCTGCTTCCTCCTCTCTCTCTCTGCCTGCCTCTCTGCCTGCTTGTGATCTCTCTCTCTGTCAAATAAATAAATAAAATCTTAAAAAAAAAAAGAAATTTTAATACCAAAGCTTCCCAACTTTCTCTAGAGTTTTCCTTTCCCATATACTTGAAAAACTATGACCAGATTATCTTTCCAGAATATACACCTATTATCATCCCCCTATTTGAATTGCATCAGTGATGACCTCCTATCTTGAGATTAAATTCTAAACCCCTTGGGAAGGCATCAAATTTTTAATTCTACTCATCTTCTGTTAGTCCTCCCACATATATTTTTAACTCATATACTAAACCACTTGTACTCATTTGAATGTGCCAGATTTTTTCACAGATTTTTTCACAGTTTGCACATACTGTTCCCTTTTTACTAGATTGTCTTTGCCTTATTTCTTCTAAAAACAACAACAGTAACAACAAAAATCTATAACCTTCCAAAAACTGTTACTTTATCTTCAAGCTGGATGAGGTTCCTTTTCTTCATGTCCCCATAGCTTTGTGTGAAAATATCTTATGTTGTTTATAATGTCCAGGTATTGTTACATACAACATGTTATCTTGTATATTTTTACTTATGTTATTTGGAAGTTCAGAATGAGAAGGATGTAAGGGCAGAGACTGGACATTCTAAGTGTCCATCATAGTGCCTGGGACTTACTCAGGGTGCAATAAATATTTGCATTTATTCTCTGCAATTATTCAGCCCAGAATTACTGAGTTTTAAAGAAAAAACACTGCTGGATGTTAGATCTACAAAACTGTTATTTTTAAATCTCTTGTGCCCCTTAAAGTTAAAATTTTAATACAGTGGTTACACTATGAAAAAATAAAGAACTAACTATGACACAAGAGATTGATCTTCATCTCACCACATGTGAGTATCACAGACTTTCTGCTGACCCCCAGAAATGTGCCAGAGAGATTGATCCTGTTCTCAACATCTCCATCACCACTTCCTTTAACAGTACACTTCAGAAGTTACAGATATTTTCATAGTTTTACACCTCTTTTTAGATCTTCACACTTGAGACTGCTATGTGTCTGTAATACTCTTCAGCTCTGTATTTTTTGCCCAAAGTGTGATAAAGTGTCTATATAGTGACCCATAATTTGTTGAGTTGTTCTTGTGAGTAGGTACAGAAAATCATAAGCGGAAAAAGCTATGTATTTATTCTCTCATTTCCAAATCAAGAAATTTTGAAATATAACTCTGTAAATCGATTTTACTGGTATATAGACCCAACAGAAAAATTTAAACTGTAAATCTGATTGTGAAGCTGAGGACGACAAAGTTTCTAACTCAAAGAACATATTTATTCCTCAGGATTTTCTTGGAAAAAATTAAGATTATAATCTTATGAACAAAAACATATCTATATGTAGATATTAGTGTAGTATTTGCATTTATTCAAAAGACGTAAAACTATTTGAGTGACTCATCTGACTACATTAAATTTTTAAAAAATTTAAAAACTTATTTTTAATTATAAAGCATTTCTTTATACAGTTGGAATCAGTAAGGCTTTGGTTATTTTCAAAATTATAACTCTGGGACTTTATTTTCATTCTGTTAGAAAAAAAATGACTATTCCCACTTTGCTTTTTTCAGGTAATGTTCAGTCTTAGGTTACAAAACTAAGAGCTGAGAAAAGGCAATTCAGTTCTTATGTGTCAAATTTTTGAACACTTTTTAAAAAATTTTTTGGCAATGTCTGAATATTTTTCAAACACTGAAAGTACTTTCAGTGTGAGTATAATAATAAAAAGAATAGAAATGTTCTACGATAATAAATCGGACTTTTAACAACAACTATCCTTCTATGTTAGTAAAGAATATTAAAAACTAGGCCAAAAACAAAAGGACTAAAAAGAATGAAAGGAAAAAAAATCTGTGTGCTAACCTATAGCTTGATCTGCTTACATATTTATAAATTAATTTTAATCTTATAATCCCCTATGTTTAGACAATAGAATATATTGGTGGTGAGCTATTTGTACAATTACAATTGATTCTAGCCATACTTTTCCTCGTGAAAACATATTGCATGAAAATATACACCTTGGAAAACCTAAAGTGTAACCTCTTTATATATTTTATGATTTACTCCATAAATCAAGTGAACCACTTCTGCTTTCAAAATAAAATGGTAGCTCAACCCAGTTTATTCATCCTTTCAACAAATATGGACTGTTGTACCTGTCCTGTGTTCAGTATATTAGAAATGTCCTAAGAATAAAAAAAATCAAGCATGGTTTCTGCTCTCACAAACCTTGAAGTTTAGTGAAAGAAATAGAGTAATATTTTAAAAACTACTGGTGTAAAGAGCACTTTTACAATTTACTAGTATAAATTGCAACTTTTATAAAAATTCTCAAGAGTAGGTTTGATATAGTACTGTGAGATCCAGGGCATCTGACTTCCTCAGAGAAATTAGTGTTTTCCTTCAGGAAGGCTAGAAGCTTAATTGATATTTGAAGGATGATTAGGAGTCATGGTAATAACCTCTACAAAAGCACAGTGAAAGAAAAGGAAACCAGTATGGAAAAAAAATATCAATAGTGAGAATTATTTAGCAAATATTTTTTAGATTAAATACAAATTACAAAATGTAATGAGAAAGGTAAAAGAAAATCTACAAAAGGTAGAAATCAAAATCAACTATAAAATATAGAGAGATTCTAATTTTAATTAGAATTTTTTTTTAGAGTATGAACCACAAAGAGCCAAGGCAATCTTGAGAATTAAAAGCAAAGCTGGAGGCATCACGCTTTCTGATTTCAAACTATATTATAAGATATAGCTATTAATACAGCATGGTATTGACATAAAAACAGATGCATAGATCAATGCAACAGAAGAAAGAGCCTAGAAATAAGCTATGTAAGTGTGGTCAATTAGTTTATGACAAAGGAGCCACGAATACATAGTGGGGGATGAGGAGTCACTTCAATAAATGGTATTGGGGAAACTAGACAACTACAAGCAAAATAATGAAGTATGACCACTATGTTATACCACACATAAAAATTAACTCAAAATGGATTTAAGACTTGAAAATAAGACCTAAAGCCATAAAACTTGTAGAAGAAAACATAGGTAGTAAGCTACTTGACACAGGTTTTAGCAATGATTTTTTAATCTAACACCAAAAGCAAAAACAACTTAAGCAAAGATAAACAGGTGGGAATACATTATATCTAAAAACTTCTGCACAGCAACTAAAACTGTCAACAAAATGAAAAGACGTCCTACTGAATGGGAGCAAATATTTGCAAATTCTATATCTGATAAGGGGCAAATATCCCATATAGGTAAAAGTTCAAACATCTTAACAGTGAGAAACAATTGGACTAAAAAGTGGGCAGATGGTCTGAATAAGCCTTTATCCAAAGAAGACATACAGATAGCCAACTGGCACATGCAAAGATGAATCATTAATCATCAGGGACATGCAAGTCAAAACCACAATGAGGTATTACATCACACCTATCAGAATGGCTAGATCAAAAAGACAAGAAATAACAAGTGTCAGTGAGAATGAGGAGGAAATGGAACCTTCAGGCACACTTTTTGCGAATGTAAATTGGTGCAACCACTGTGGAAAACAGTCTGGAGTTTCCTCAAAAAATTAAAAATAGAAATACCATATGATTCAGTAATTCCACTATTGTGTGTTTTTTCATTATTTACAAATAACCAAGATATGGAATCACCCCCCTTAATATCCATGGGTACATGAATGAATAAAGATGTGGTATGTATTACAATGGGATATTACTCAGCCATAAAAATGAATGAGATTTTGCCATTTGCAACAACATGGATGGACCTAGAGGGTATTATGCTAAATAAGGTAAGTCAGACAGTGAAAAACAAATACCATATGATTTCACTCATAAATAGAATCTAAAAACCAATCAAACAAGTCAAACAGACTCTTAAATACAGAGAACAAGCTGGTGGTTATCAGAAGGGAGAAGGGTAGGGGATGAACAATAGATAAAGGGACTGAGAGGTACCAAATTTCAGTTACGGGGCGCCTAGGCGGATCAGTCAGTTAAGTGTCTGCCTTTGGCTCAGGTCATGATCTGAGAGTCCTGGGATGGAGCCTTGCATCAGGCTCCTTGCTCCAAGGGGAGCTTTCTTCTCCCTCTCCCTCTGCCTGAAGCTACCCCTGCTCGTGTGCTATCACTCTCTCTGTCACATAAATAAATAAAAAATAAAATCTCTGAAAGAAAATCCAGTTATAAAATAAGTAAGTCATGATGAAAAGTTTAGTATAGACGATACAGTCAATAACATTGTACTGACATTGTATGGTGACAGATGGCGACTACACTTATCATGGTAAGCACTGAGTAATGTATACAATTACTGAATAAAAAACCTGAAACTAATATACAATTGTATGTCAATTTTACTTCAACAACAAAAAATGTAGACTAGATTTTGATAGCATTGTGACAGAGGCCCTGGGAATGCTCATGTTCTCTTTGCTAATGGTGCCTCTTCTATGTGTGTGTGGGTGTGCACGCATGCATGCGTGTGTGTGTGTGTGTGTGTGTGTGTGTGAAAGAGAGACCGGGACTAAGACAGAGAGACAGAGGGAGAAAGAGGTGGAGTCGGAGTAAGGAGAAAAATAGCAAATGTGAAACGAAGTATAAAAAAAAAGTGTGAACGTTATATACTTTTCATAAAGGGGAATTTTATTTTATTTTCTTTTTAGTTTTAAATTCAACTTAATGAGACTACATTGTTCTTTTCCCCCTTTTCAATATATTTTCCTTGAACAGCAGTTGCATGTTTTCCTTTTGGCAAAAGTAGAGATGTAACATATTGTATCAGGTGACCATATTAAATATTTGATTTTCTTCCCAATGATTCCTTTCTCTAAGATCTTATACTACAAATAAACATTAATAATTGTCCTCTTAACACTAAAGTTGAAATTTTTCTCCACATCTGTCTTCCATTCTGGAAAAATATATTTGATTCTTTTATTATCTGCTAATGTTCGTCAAAAATAAGACATATTTGTCTAGAAGAGAATTCATAGATTGTGGTTTCCTGCCAAATTTCATTGAGAAAGATAGACATACAATGCAAGTTTTCAGTTAATCTAGTCAATCAGGCTGTATAGCTGAGTTGGAGATTACATTTCTCTTATTTCAGAAAGCAATTATTACTATGTGAAATATAAAGATTTTAATTAATTACAGAAAGTACTCATTATTTCCCATCTTTTTATAAATTTTAAATTCAATTAGGCAACATATAGTACATATTTTGTTTTTGGTGTAGTGTCCAATGATTCATTATTTGTGTTAACACCCAGTGCTCATCACATCACATGTCCTCCTTAATGCCCATCACCCAGTTTACAACTTGAGTATTGAGTATGTACTTGTGTTATTTCAAAACTTATTTTTCTTATCAAATTGTTACACAATGTTTTCTTTCACACATTTTTTTCTGTGAAGTAGAATATGCAGACTCTGCTACAATTATTTGAGAGTTCATAAAATAGGTTAAATTATAGCCATACTTATCATTATGATAAATGGGAAGATAACATAGACTTAATTCACTACAAATATTTAGCTCTAAAACACTGATGATGTGTCCTGTAGATATATGTCTCGATATAATTTTAATGTACTGCTATATAGTCAATACTATTCTATTGGTTAATCTTTATTATAGTAATAATAAAATTGAATTACTAACATTTTTCACTTGAAATTTATTTTTTTTCTAATTCACACTATCTTTTTTTTTAGTTCAGGTATATAAAATAATTCTATTAATCTAAGTGTTCTCCTTTGATGCAGAAGTTGTGTGTGTGCCTTAGCTCAGGCTGCCATAACAAAATACTGTAGACTGGGTGGCTTAAACAACAGAAATTTATTTTCTCACAGTTCTGGAGGATGGAATTCTGAGACTTTGGGATGCCAGCTTGGTTGAGTTTTGGTGAGCACCCTTTTCCTGCTTTGTTCTCACATGGCAAACAGAAAGGAAGCAAGCTCTCTGGTGTCTCTTTTGAAAAGGGCACTATTCTCATTGTGAGGGTCCACCCTAATGAGGTCATCTAAATCCCAAAGGCCACCTCTCCTTCACACTGGGATAGAGCTTCAACACATGAATTTCAAAGGGACACAATGCAGTTCCTAGCACATGCATTTTTTTAAATTTATTCAACAAATATTTATCTAGTACCTACGTACTTGGTGCTCTTTTATGCTTAAGCTCATTCTTTTCTCAGAAATATTCCTATTTTCCAAGTACACAGGCTCTTGTTATACCTGACTAAATGTCAGCAAAACACAGATGAGTAAAAAGAAACTTCATATTTCCTCTTCTTCACATTAAAAACAAAACAAAAACTCATGACATGTATGGTTGTATACTATGAACAGTGCATTATAATAGAAACTTTAAAATCTGTAAATATTTGTATTTATATAAATATGACCAAGCAACTTGAGTATATTCAATTTGAATATATTCAACTCAACTCTGAAGTTACTGAACTCATATATGAATATAACAGCATGTAAACTATGTCAGGAATTAAAATGTAAATATTCTTGTTTGTACTGAAGAATGAGAAATACTTATCATTCTTATATTATCTAATATAAAACAATTATTATCTAATATATGCAATTATTATATTATCTAATATAATAAAAGGTTATTGAGTACAACATAATATCTATAAACATGCTATGGTCTATAATTTATTTTACCATTACTTTTACTTGCCAGAAATGTACCTACAAGTCAGATTTCAGAATTGAATTAGAAATTCTTTTTGATCTATTGGAATTAAAACTGTCTATTTAATATAAGAATAGATTACTTCACTATGATTAATGATAATTATAAAAACTGCAAGAAAAGCTGACCTGTTTTTCTCTTGATTATTCTTACAGTGTAACAAACATTAAAAGTTTTAGCATAGTAGTTACAAGAACAGGATAGTTTGAAATTGAGATAGTTGGGGTTTATATTCTCTCTAAATTTTACAAGCTGACCGTTGGAATATTACATAAGTCTCTTTGTTCATTTTCTTCATCTTTAAAATTAAAATTATAAAATGTAATACTTATTATACTCTGTATTTGTTTCCTATTGCTGCTCAATAAATTGCTATGAATTTGGTGGCTTGGACACACATTTATCTTAAGATTCTAAAGATCAGAAACCTGAAATGAACCTCACTGGACAGAATCATGCTGTCAGCAGAGCTGTTTCTTTCTGGAAGCTCTAGGAAATAATCCCTTTCCTTAACTATTCTTAGTTTCTGGGGATTCTTGCCTGTGGTCTCATTCTACCTTTTAAGTCAGGAATGCCAAGTTGAGCCCTTAGATAAAATCACTCCAAATTTGCTTCCCATTACATTGTTCCCACTTCCTCCATCTGACATATTTAAAGAACACTTGTGGTTACATTGGGTTTACCTGGGTAATCTAGTATAATCTATTTATCTTCTGATTAACACTCTTAATTTTATCTACAACCTTAATTACCCCTGATCATATAACATAAAATATTTACAATTCTCAAAAGGCTTAGAATGTGCACATCTTGGGTGGGGAGGGTATGTTATTCTGCCAACCATATATACATTCCACATGCCAGAAGCTATACTATATCCTTCTATGAATTAAAACTCATAAATTAAAGTTATGGAGTATGTACTTCATCTTCACAGGAACCTATATTTATGGTATTATTATCTCCACTTTACAGATTATTCAACCGAACATAATATTAATAAGTGCCTCAGAATATCACATCTAAATATAGAGATAGTGTCAGGATTAAATGATATATACAAAATTCTCAATTAGGCTTTAGCACTCAGTACATCTTTTTTTTTTTTTTTTTTTTTTTTTTTTTAGGATTTTATTTATTTGCCAGAGAGAGAGAGAGAGTACACACAAGCAGGCAGAGAGGCAGGCAGAGGCAGCGAGAGAAGCAGGCTCCCCGCTGAGCAAGGAGCCCTATGTGGGACTCGATCCCAGGACCCCAGGATCATGACCTGAGCCGAAGGCAGCAGCTCAACCAGCTGAGCCACCCAGGCATCCCCTCAGTACATCTTTTTTTTTTAAGATTTTATTTTTTTATTTGACAGATAGAGATCACAAGCAGGCAGAGAAGCAGGCAGAGAGAGAGAGAGAGAGAGGAGGAAGCAGGCTCCTTGCTGAGCAGAGAGCCTGATGCAGGGCTTGATCCCAGGACCCCAGAATCATGACCCGAGCTGAAGGCAGAGGCTTTAACCCACTGAACCACCCAGGTGCCCCAGCACTCAGTACATCTTAATTATTATGTAATATTATCTTGATTTGTATCATTCTTATTCTATGTTCCTTAGAGCACTCTTCTTAAATAGGAATACTCTGCAGAAATAAACCACTGTGGCTTCTATTTAAATATACAGATTAAATCACATGTTTACAACCTCTCCCTTCTGAAAGCAAAATGGATAAAAAGAACAAAAGCGTATAAAGTATACAAGAATAAAGAAAATAGATAGAGCATGACAGCAATGCTTTTACAACTGGAAATCAAATAAGTCATAAATGACTTAGAAAAGCAAAGAAAATTAAACCATAAGCCTGCAATTGGGGAATTTGATGTGTAAGATGAATCACATCACAGAATCCTAGAAAGTCTAAGAAATTGGAGGCACTGGATTCTTGACAAAATATAGCTGCATTTAACACAGATTTATATAAAAAAGGTAAGACCATTGGTTTAAAAGTGTAGAAGACATAATTTAAACCCTAGAACATCCCTCACCCAGCCAGTTCACTCCCTGGAAATACTGAGGCAGGAAGGATTTGGATACTAGGACACAATCATGTGGGAATCCCACGCAGTCAGGTCCTTTTCTTAGCAGTGCTCTCATCCCACAGAGGCAGTAATAGCTTATTCCTATGCCCTTCTCTGGAGAATTTCCTTTGTCTAAGCCAAAGATGCCTGGGAGTTATATTACCTCCATCCCAAAGAAGGAATGCAACATATTATTGATAAAAGGTTACAAAATCAATCTCTGGTGAGTTTTTTGTTCCAGATCACCACCATTTCTCTCCTACGGATCAGGTCTAGGCTACAATTTATCTGAGACCATAGTCATTTCACTTTTTTATTCAACCTCCCTTCATTTTATGTTTGTGCTGAAGATAACCTCCCCCACTAAGTCATAAGTATCAATATTCCTGTATTAGGCTGTGCTGTACTGGTACCTAACCTGATATTATGGAGCACTCTATTCAATATCTGAACATGGAATAAAATTCCACAAACTAGAAATTAAGATCTGAACACCATCCTCTCACTTAGCTCTAAAAATGCTGAGTTGTTCGACTTCAACACTAAATTTAGGGGATTGGAAAATTTCTTTCTAGGGAATCAACCCAAGAGAAAAGAGCTACAGATATTGAGAGTTGAGGTTATCTAAACAAAAGGGCAAAACTAGATCACCTTAGAGAAAAGTCTACTAAACATACTGTTTCCCCCATACACAGATCACAGATTTCAATTAAATTTTTATTACTTCTCTCCTACTTGGTCATCACGAATCATTGGATATTTGGAGAAAATCTCCTGTGTGTATGTGTGTATGTATGCATGTATATGTATGTCTCTCTCTGTCTATAGATGTGTGTATATATATAGAGAGAGAGAGACAGAGACAGATAAAAAGGGAGGGCGAGAGAGAAAAAAGGAAATTCAATTACGAGGAAATAAAGATAATACAGGGAGAAATAAATCAATAAAAATTATACTAAATATGGTACAGCCATAGCTACTTGAGAGATATTTGGTGGCTCCTTATGGAACTATATATATGCATATATATATATATTAAGATTTTATTTATTTATTTAAGATTTTATTTATTTATTTGACACAGAGAGAGAGAGATCACAAGTAGGCAGAGAGGCAGGCAGAGAGAGAAGGGGAAGCAGGCTCCCCGCGGAGCAGAGAGTCCGATGTGGGGTTCGATTCCAGGACCCTGAGATCATGACCTGAGTCGAAGGCAGAGGCTTAACCCACTGAGCCACCCAGGCACCCCGGAACTAAATATACTCTTATCATATGATCCAACAATCATTCTTTTTAGGTCCACATAAAAACATATAAGTAGATATTTATAGCAGCTTTCTTCATGTTTGCCAAAACTTAAAAGCAACTAAGATGCTTTCCAATAGATGAGTGTGTGAACAAACTGTGGCACATCAAGACAATGGAATATCATCCAGCACTAAAAGGAAATGAGCTGTCAAGCCATGAAAAGACAAAGGAATTTTAAATGCATATTGCTAAATCTGAAAAGCTACTTAATACATGATTCCAACTATATGGCATTCTGGATAAGGCAAAACTATTCCACACACTAATGTTTCAACTGTGTTCTCAATAGATATTTAGATTTATTTATTGCATTAAATAAATAAATCAATAAAATAAAGAGTTAAGTGCTATGAAGAAGCTAACCATAGAATTGGTGTCTCAATAGGCTTATTAGTAAAGTTGTCTGTGAAAAGGTATTATTTGAGCAAAGACAAAAAGAATGATTTAGTAAAGATAAAACCAATCAATGCATTTGAAGTAAAATAGAATATTCATATAAATATACACATAGAAATGTATTTTTGTTTTTAAAGATTTTTATTTATTTGTTTGACAGAGAGAGAGTTCACAAGTAGGCAGAGAGGCAGGCAGAGAGGCAGAGGGGGAAGCAGGCTCCCTGCCGAGCAGAGGTTTGATGCGGGGCTCGATCCCAGGACCCCGAGATCATGACCTGAGCTGAAGGCAGAGGCTTAACCCACTAAGCCACCCAGTCACCCCAGAAATGTGTATTTGTATATATATACATACACACACAAGTGTGTGAATATATAATGCATGTGTATATGTATATATACACACATACACATATTCTGCAGACAGAATATGCATAAAAAACATACATACAAATGTGTGTGTGTGTATATACATATATAGTATTTTTTTCATAAAGTAATAATTAGGTTACTCGATAAAGAAAAAAAAACACAAAATAAGAAAAGCTAAGATAAAAATAACTGCATATAAAGAGAAAATTAAAAGAATCAAAAGGTTCACTCCATAAAAATGAATTTAGAAATATGGAACAAATGAATAATTTTCCAGGAAAATGAAATCTTCTGATTGCAAAATAATTGGAAAATCTACATAATTCAATTATGATTAGCTAAGGAATAGAAATTATCAAAGAAATACCCATCAAAAATGTATCAAGACAGTTCTATCAAATTTTGGGGGGAAAAGGATCATTCTGATTCCATTAGCAGTATTTCAGAAGATATAAGATGAAGAAAATATTTGTGGTGCAAAAATATCTATTATACACAAAATAAATACAATATCAATTTTATGCATGAACATCATTGCAAATATTCTAATTCAGAATTCTATTTCTATTTCTATTTCTAATTCTATTTTTAATTCAAGAAATTTATTAATATTTATCTTATCATATATGTTATTATTTTGATCAAAAATGAAATACCAGATTGAAAAAGAAAATCAAGACCCATCCATGCTTTTTTTTCTCTTAAATCTATGAAGATATATGAGAATAATTTAATGGATTTTTACATAGATTTTAATGTAGGAAAATGTTTCTCTCCACAAACTATGTTTGTTTTGCCTTATGACATAATGAGAAGTGTAAAACTTGTCATGGTTTCCTTATTTCCTTGGTCTTCAAGAAACTAAATTTTGCTTTCAGTTGAAATAGCTAAATATATGTTTCTGGCATATTTATTTCTCACTTCTTTCCAAAAGATTTCTAATTGATATATTTTTTTAAATTTTTCCATCTTTACTGAGATATAATTGACATATAATATTGTATTTAAGATACACAACATGATGATTTGGTACATATATAACATGAGATGATTACCCCAATAAGGTCAGTTAACATCTCCTTATGTTCATATAATTATCTCTGGGAGTGCATGTGCGTGTGGTGAAAATCAAGATTTATTCTCTTAACAACTTTCAAGCATTTAGTTAATTATAATCATTATGTTGTATATTTGATTCCCAGAACTTATTCATTTTATAGCTGAAAGTTTATACTCTTTCACTAATATCTCATGTTTTCCTGCAGCCCACCACCCTTTGATGACCACCATGCTAGTCTGTTTTTATAAGGCTTTTTTTTTTAGATTCTTCATGTAAGTGTGATGATACTGTATTTGTCTTTCTCTGACTTATTTCACTTAGTATAATGCCCCAAGGTTCACCCGCATTGTCACAAATAACAGTATTTCCTTCTTCGTAAGGCTGAATAATATTCCATAGTGTGTATATACTACATTTTCTTTGTCCATTTATCCATCGACGGATATGTAGTTCTATTATGTTCTATTGGTCTATGCATTTGTTTTTATCACAGAATCATACTATATTGTTTACCATAGATTTATAATATAGCTTGAAATAGTGTGATGCATTCAGCTTTTTTCTTTCATAGTATTGCTTTGGCTACTCAAGGTCTTTTGTGATTCCATACGAATTTTAGAATTTTTTTTTCTCTTTGTGAAAGATGCCATTACAATTTTGGTAGGGATGGCACTGACTCCATAGATGGCTTTGGGAAGTATGGATAATTTTAACAGTATTAATTCTTCCAATCCATGAATATATCATCCTATTTATGTCTTCAATTTCTCTAATCCATGTCTTTTAATAATTGGTGTACAGATTTTTTTCACCTCTTTGGTTAAATTGATTCATAAGTACGTTATTGTTTTTGATGCTTTTGTAAATGGAATTGTCTTTCTCAAATATTTCATTGCTAGGGTATAAAACATAACTGAATTTTGTATGTTGATTTTGTATTCTACAACTTTACTGATTTATTTTATTAGTTCTAACAGCTTTTTGTTTTTATTTTAGAGTAGTCTTTAGGATTTTCTAAAGATAAGATCATCTGCAAACAAACAAAAATCACTTCTTCCTTCCCAGCTTTTATGCCCTCCCCTTTATTTTTTTTTTTCTTCTTAACTGCCTAATTATTCTGGTTAAGAGTTCCAGTACTATGTGGAATAAAAGTGGTGAGAGTAAGCATTCCTTTCTTATTCCTGATCTTAGAAAAAAAGCTTTAAATATATTTTTTTTAATTTTTATTAACATATAATGTATTATTAGCACCAGGGTTACAGGTCTGTGAATCATCAGGTTTACACACTTCACAGCACTCTCCATAGCACATACCCTTCCCAATATCCATAACCCAACCACTCTCTCCCTAGCCCCTTCCCCCCAGCAACCCTCAGTGTGTTTTGTAAGATTACGAGTCTCTTATGGTTTGTTTCCCTCCCAATCCCATCTTGTTTCATTTTTTCCTTCCTTACTCCCCAAACCCCCCACGTTGCCTCTCAAATTACTCATATCAGGGAGATCATATGATAATTGTCTTTCTCTGATTGACTTATTTCGCTCAGCATGATACCCTCTAGTTCCAGCCACGTCATTACAAATTACAAGATTTCATTTCTTTTGATGGCTGCACAGTATTCCATTGTATATATGTACCACCTCTTCTTTATCCATTCATCTGTTGATGGACATCTAGGTTCTTTCCATAGTTTGGCTATTGTGGACATTGCTGCTATAAACGTACGGGTGCACGAGCCCCTTCGGATCATTACATTTGTATCTATAGGGTAAATACCCAGTAGTGCAATTGCTGGGTCGTAGGGTAGCTCTGTTTTCAACTTTTTGAGGAACCTCCATGCTATTTTCCAGAGTGGCTGCACCAGCTTGCATTCCCAGCAACAGTGTAGGAGGGTTCCCCTCTCTCCGCATCCTCTCCAACATCTGTCATTTCCTGACTTGTTAATTTTAGCCATTCTGACTGGTGTGAGGTGGTAGGTTGCTGCCTGTGTTCTCCTCAAGGATTTTGATGGATTTCTTTTTCACACTGAGGTCTTTCATCCATTTTGAGTCTATTTTTGTGTGTGGTATAAGGAAATGGTCCAGTTTCGTTTTTCTGCATGTGGCTGTCCAATTTTCCCAACACCATTTGTTAAAGAGACTGTCTTTATTCCACTGGACATTCTTTCCTGCTTTGTCAAAGATTAGTTGACAATAGAGCTTTAATATTTTTTTCGCTGGGTATTAGCTGTGGACTTGTCACAAATGGCCTTTATTATTATGAGATTCATTCCCTATCAGTTTGTTGATTCAACATGAAAGGATGCTGAAATTAGTGAATTTTTTACATCTATTGAGATGACTATATGACACTTATTTTTCATTCTATTTATTTGGTGTATAACATTTATTGATTTGTTTATGTTGTAACAGTCTTGCATCCAGGGGATGAATTCCACTTAATCATAGTATATGACCCTTTTAATGTGTTGTTGAATTTGGTTTGCTAGTATTTTGTTGAGAGTTTTTGTTTTTTATGTACTTCAGGGATATTGGCCTGCAGTTTTCTTTTCCTGTAGTGTCCTTGTTTGGCTTTGTTATTAGGGTTATGTTGGTCTTGTGAACTGAATTTCCCAATCCCTCTACTTTTTGGAATAGTTGAAAATGATTGTCATTAATTCTTCTTTAAATGTTTGGTCCCGAGCTTTTCTTTGTTGGGAAGGTTTTGATTGCTAATTCAATCTTAGCATGGGTTGTTTGGATTTTCTTTTTCTTTCTTTCTTTCTTTCTTTCTTTCTTTCTTTCTTTCTTTTTTTTTTTTTTTTTTTACTGTTCGGTCTTTTTTTCTTTTTTTTAAGATTTTATTTATTTATTTGACAAACAGAGATCATAAGTAGGCAGAGAGGCAGGCAGAGAGAGAGAGAAGGAGAGGAGAAAACAGGCTCCCTGTGGAGCAGAGAGCCCAGTATGGGGCTCCATTCCAGGACCCTGGGATCTTTACCTGAGCCAGAGGCAGAGGCTTTAACCCACTGAGCCACCCAGGTGCCCCTACAGTTCAGTCTTTGTAGGGTGTGTGTTTCTAGTACTTATTTGTTTCTTCTAGGTTATCCAATTATTTGGAATATAGTTTTTCATAGTTGTTTTTTACGATCATTTGTATTTCTGTATTATCAGTTACAATATCTACTCTTTCTTATTTTGAGTCCTCACTTTTTCTTGGTCTATTTTATCAGTTTTGTTTATCTTTTCCAAAAAAAAAAAAAAAGCTCTATCACTTTGAAATATTTTTTTTAGAACTCAGAAATTGGGACACCTGGGAGGCTCAGTCAGTTGCGAATCTGCCTTCAGCCCAGATCATGATCCCAGGGTCCAAGGACAGAGTTAACCCTGCATTGGGCTCCCTGCTCAGCGGGGAGCCTGCTTCTCCCTCTCCTGCCCCCTGCTTCTTGTCCTCTCACTCTCTGTCAAATAAATAAAATCTTTTAAAAAATAGAAAAGGGAGAAATTAAGAATTTTCACATTCTAGGATTCATATAGAAAATATGAATAATGAAAAATAACTAAGAAGTATTAAATCATATCTAATGCCTAAATAAGTAAAGAATATTATTAGCAAAAAATATGAGATATTTTGGCGAGATTTAAAAGCCCTGAAATAATAAAAATATTTATGGGAATAAAATATATGATGTATACACCTACTCAAAAGGAGGAAAATGAATTATCAGTTAATAATTCCATAGTTGGGGGAATTGTGAAGAATTAGTATACATACCATCTATTTTATACTTGGATAAATTCTGAATGACCAACTGTTTAAAAGTAAATAATGAAATCATGAAAATACTGAGAAAACTAAGATAACTTCTTCATGTAACAAATAGACTATAATATGACATGTCACTCAAAAATGATAAAATGAAAGACCTTTAAAAATTAAAAAAGTATAAGATAAATTCTCAGTATACAGACATATATAAATCAATTAATAATCCAAAACCTGTATATTTGGAAGTATCAATAATAATAATTAACATATTACTCTTAGCAGGACTAAGGAAAAGTTATTTATGAATCATACAGATGGCATAACTAAAGAAAAAGGCAGTGGGAAAAAATAAAAAATAATTCTACATGTAACTCTAGGTCATGAAGTTGAAAACTTAGAGAAAATGGTTGATTTTCTGGCAAAATACCAATTTCAGAAATAAGAAGACCACTTGCCTAGATACTGAAAGAGACATTAGAACTTGATGGGGTCACACTTGTGTTTTCAACTAGATTGTAGAGGACTGGTAACTCTAATTTTATTTTAAATTATTGCAGATCACAAAAATGAATGTTCCCCAATTTATCTTAGACATTTAAAATTATAACAGGATGAAAATTATAGGATAAATTGTGACTATAATAGAATTCTAAATAAGAGAAAATGGATTCCACACAAAAAATACACTAATGACAAATTTTTCATCTAACACCACAAGGTTACATTGGTGCTTATGTAAATTACTGAAAATTAAAGATTTAATTATCTTCATGGTTCAAAGCTCAGTGAAATGTATTATTTTCTGGAATAACATAATTTAATAAATTAAACATAGTAAATAAACATATCAGACATAAACAATATACAACAAAGAATAACAACTAAATTAGACAAACACCCTTTAAAGAGTTGAAAAAAATTACCTAAAACTGTAAAATATTGTCTCTATTAAAATAATGCTCCAGTTTTATAGGTAGAATTTAATAAACAGACGGATTTTGTACTATGAAGACACTCAATTACATAGAAAAAGAAGTTAAATGTATTAGTAGGCTAACCTACCAAAGTAAATCCATACCAAAAAAGATGTACATATATTTATATTCTTGTGTTCATTTGTGCTAGAAAATAAACTCAGGGAAACAAAATCCAGTGTATAGTCAAACCAAGTAATATTACCTGAAGAATGCAAGATTGCCTAGTAAAAGGAAAATGAATAAAATTCATTCAATTAAAAATATAAACAATTACAGAAGTTTTATGACTGAGAAGTATTTTATTTTATATATTTATTTTGTGTATTTATTTTTTAAAAGATTTTATTTATTTTTCAGAGAGAGAGAGAGAGAGAGAGCAAGCACTGGCAGATGGAGGCAGAGGGAGAAGCAGGCTCCCTGCCGAGCAAGGAGCCTGATGTGGGACTCAGTCCCAGGATGCTTGGATCATGACCTGAGCCGAAGGTAGCTGCTTAACCAACTGAGCCACCCAGGCGTCCCTGTGTATTTATTTTTTAAGTAGTCTCTATACCCAACATGGGGGTTGGACTCATGACCCTAAGATTAAGAGTTGCATGCTCTACTAACTGAGCCAGCCTGGTTCCCTGAAAAATGGTTTAGTAAAATTTAATATTGAAGAAGTGGAGAAACAATAACTTTTTACACTGCTGGTGATAATGTGTAATGGTATAGGCACTCTTAAAAACAGTCTTGCAGCTCCTTAGAAATGTCAACGTGCAACTACCAAACAACCCAGCAGATGCATTTCTAAACATTTATCCCAGAGAAATGAAAACTTACATTCACATAAAAACTTGTCTACAAATGTTCATAGCATCTTTCTTTGTAATATAAAAAACTGGAATTAGCTCTGATGTTATTCAACAGATGGTTGGTTGAGCAAACTGGTGCATTTATACCATGGAATACCACTTAACAATAAAAAAGCTATTGATGCATGATGACTCATTTAGAGAATTATGATTAAAACAAACTCAAAATTTTACATGCTCCAGGATTCCAATTATAAGTCATTTTTGACATGACAAAATTTTTAGAAATGGAGAAGAGCTTAATGCTTTTTAGAGGCCATAAGGTAAGGTAGCTGGAAAGGAGGTAGTGTGGTTATAAAAGGGCAATACAATAGGGATCCTTATGGTGATGGAACTCCTCAGTTTCCTGACTCTGGTGGTGGATAGAGTAACACACATGAGAAAAAAATAATATACAACTAGATGCACACACGCACACACATACACACACAAGCATACAAATAAGTACTAGTAAAGTTCAGAAATATGAATAAGATTTGTGTATTGTGTCAAAATCTGTTTATTAGTTATGATAATATTCTACAATCCTGCAACATATCACTAGAGTAGAAGACTGGGAGGATTGCACATGAGACCTCTATGTATTTTTTTTTTTTTAATTTCTTTTTGGTGTTCCAGAATTCATTGTTTATGCACCACACCCAGAGCTCCATGCAATACGTGCTCTCTATGTATTATTTCTTTTAAGTACATGTGAATCTACAGTTATCTAATAAAAACTTAGAAGAATTACAAGATGGATAATGGAAGCATATTTTGTTAGTATGTCAAACAGCAAATAATCCCTAATTGTGAAACAAGAGTTATTTTCAATTATTTTTCTAAAATATAGTCTACTTTTTATACTGTTCTAAAAATTGTAGCTAAGGAAATGAGGTACTTTTTGTAAATGATAAGTGAAAGAAAACATAAAATAACAACTTCAATGTTTTGCTTTCTTACCTTGAAAACACGAGAATAAATTCAAATATCAAAAGAATATAGAATGCAAAGGTAAACTAGTTTGCAATCAGGAAAATGGGGAAAAAAGATATTTTCAGAACACCAAATAGGGCAGTAATTATTAAAATAATATGCTGATATGTGTACAGAATTCTGAACATTCTCAAATAGTGTTGGTGGACATTTATATTAAATACTTTAAGAGATTAGTAAGCTATATCAAAAATATTTGAGGGGCACCTGGGTGGCTCAGTGGGTTAAAGCTTCTGCCTTTGGCTAGGGTCATGATCCTGGGGTCCTGGGATTGAGCCCCACGTTGGGCTCTCTGCTCAGTGGGGAGCCTGCTTCCCACCCCCCGCCTGCCTCTCTGCCTACTTGTGAGCTCTCTCTGTCAAATAAATAAATAAAATCTTAAAAAAAAATATTTGGTTGTGTGAAAAGTCTTTGGGATAAGATCTTTACCAGAGTTAACAGGATAAGGTTTACAACAGAATGCTCTGTATGGAGCACATATGATCCACAACATCCTGGGTAATGTTCTACGTATTATATAAATATAAACTTATTGAATCTTTGTAACAAGCCCATGAAGAAAATATTGTTATCAGTTCAATTTTATCTAGTAAAAAGCTCTATTAGTTGAAAGAAGATAAAAAAACTTACCCAAGGGCGCCTAGGTGGCTCAGTGGGTTAAGCCTCTGCCTTCGGCTCAGGTCATGATCTCAGGGCCCTGGGATGGAGTCCCGCATCAGGCTCCCTGCTCAGCAGAGAGCCTGCTTCCCCCTCTCTCTCTGCCTGCCGCTCTGCCTACTTGTGATTGCTCTCTCTGTGTCAAATAAATAAGTAAAATCGTAAAACAAACAAACACACAAACTTACCCAAGATCATCCAACTAGTTATTTGGTAAAACTAGAATTAGAATCCATGTAGTCTCCTTCCAAATATCTGTGTTCCTGATCACCATCATTGAGGTGTGTATCATGATTGCTGTAACAATCTCATGTAAGAATTTTTATCTTACCATTATTTATGATGGAAAAAAAATTAACCAAAGAAATTGTTCTCTATTAGCTCAGATTTTTAAAATACAATGTCACAACCCTACAATTATGTAATGAAAATATGTAGAGAAATAAATATATGAAATAACATGAGGTGAGAAAGTAAGGTCAACTACTATATACATGGATCCTAATTTTTAAAAAGCAATATGTTAATACAGACACAAGTAAAAGAATGCAACAGAATGAGCCAAAATGTAATCAACACTTAATTCTGATAGGTAGAATTTGAGATTTTTTTTTTTTAATCTAGGACTTCATTACCTGAAATATTTCAACATATATGCACTATATTTCTAGACAAATGATTTAAAATATTTTAGAAATAACTTAATATAAATTATTTTTCTTCTAAAATAATAGCCTGCAACCTGCATTACTGAAATGGATATACCTATCCCAGTCTATATTACTAACAGAAATTATTTAAACACAAATAATATAAAATCCAAACACATTTTTTGCACTGATTGATAAAATTTGCATTTCAACTTTTATTACAATTGCAGTATTTACCATGTGGAAATATAGTTGCAGTTTATGGGGGGAAATAAATACTTTCTAGGAAATTACATATTTTATCATATCTACAACACTATGTCTCTCTTGGGAAGAAAAAAAAAACTAGCAAGAGGAGAGACTATTGATGAGGCAGAAAGGGTTTATCTAATAGTTCTGTCTGCTAATCTTCTACAGACCTCCTTCTTTAAAAAAAAAAAAGTCTGTATGCTGTAAATAACAGTACCATTTTTTCTTGAAAATTAATTTCCTTTTAGAGTAAACTTACATTTAAAAAACAATATTTGTTAGTCTCAGTATGAAATTTACAAAATGACTTTTCATTAGGTCAGCTTGGTTTGTTGTTTTTGGCCTAATTTTTGGAATTTAAATCAAGACCAGAAAATCAAAATAGTCAGCTTAATTTTCCTAAGAACATTTTCTTAATTCAGTTTATTAATACTTTAGTGACCTGCTGTTTAGTTTCTATTTTGAAAATTTTTATTTTGTTTGCGGTGTTTGTTACCCTACTTACCTGCAGAGTGTTTAATAGATTATCACCTGTGAACAATTTATATATCATTACAGTGGTTCATTGCTACTTCCTTCCACAATCTATTTACCACTAAATCCTAGTCTCATGCTATGTAAGCTAAAGTTAGCAGTTCTTTTAAATTTCTACAGCATATCAAAAAAAAAAAAAAGAAAGAAAGAAAGAAAAGAAAAAATAAGTAGGAAAAAAGGGTCTTTAAATAACAAGGAATCACAAGTGATAATATCTACAAAGAAAAATAGCTGCCTGTTAGAGAACTATACATTAGAAATCATCATCACTGATATTTACTGAGCATGTTTATATGCTTAGAGATACACAAACCAAATAAAATGAGTTGTCTACTTTCTTGCTTGATTTTGATTTTTTAGAAAAAAGTTTCCTTCCTCTAGGATTTTCTATTGAAAATTTCATCTAGTTGAGATTGGGTATGAGAGAAAAAGACCTTAAATGCCTAACTGTACTGAATGACCTCTGAGATACAGCTCTCTTCTACCCTATCAAAAAAATTTTGTTTTTGAGGATCAAATTACATAATGGCTGAGAGTGCTGTCTAAATTGTACCAGTGATGATTACACAGTACTAATCTGTGGTTAGATACTAAATAAGTTGAGGGAGTTTTAAATTTTCAAACCCAAAACCACTAAGCAGTAATGCAATTCTGTGTCCCTAAATATATTAAAGTCTTTATTGTTGTCACTTACAGAGGATTTTCTCTGAGACGAGGATCAGTTAGCTTTCTCAGGACTAATTTCTTCCAATAAAGTTTATGTTTCCCTCAGTGGCACTAACTGAATACTATTGCCACCATGCTGGTCAAAAGGGGATATGCTTTCTGTCCCTTCTTTTCTAAGCACAAAAGGAAACTACAAAGGAATGAATGAATGAAAGGCATTTTGCTTGTAATGTATTAGAGCTTCACTCTATGTCAGTCATACAAAAAGTTATCTGGTGGAAGACTGATAAGTGAAGCAGTCCCTGGGTTTGGCACAAATTTAGCAAGCCTGACGTTTACATGTGATTTTAATAATTTGTATCATTTGGCCGTGTGGGCACAACCCTCGACCCCTGTTCCTGCTTGTCTTCAAGCCCCCTTGCATGAGGGGCACACCATTATGACACCCCTAACTAAGAAAGCAAGACTGTAGCAACCACACAAATTCACTTTTATATCTTGCAGCAAGAAGGGAAAGGATGGGGTAAGGGAGACACCCTTTTTCTGCTTCTGACAGGTCCCATCTGTAAGCCTGTAGTCTGAGGAGGAGTCTGGACCTATTGTACACTCTAGGCTTAACTGCAGCCTGTACTTAAACTCTGCCTCCCTGCAAGGCTGTGGCCTTATTCATCCAGAACTTTTGTAAAACTGCTTCTTTGAACTTACTCTAATACTTGATGATCTGAATCACTTTCCCTAGGCTATTCATGCAGCTCAAATGAATTAGGCCACATTCTGAAGGGGAACTTTTTTTTTTTTTTAAGTACAAAATCTCGAGTAATTGGATATTTATAAATGAAAAATCTGAAATAGTATCAGTCACCTCTCCCACCTTCCATTAAGAACAACCTGAAATGGGAAAAAAAGAAAAAATCTTTATTGTCCTGATTCAAAATCTCTATGCTCATGCAACTCTGGTCGCCTTGTAAAATTTATATCAACTGTGTGTGAGTTGCAGAAATCTATGATTCACACCCAAATGATGTATTAAAAACAGTAATACATTATGAGGTTGAAATTAGACTTTTCATTAAGATGTGACCAGTTCTACTAAAGTAGCTACTGTCCTGCAAAGTAGAAATTCAAGTCAACTTTCATAATTTATTCAAACCATTGGCTTCCACCAGGCTTAAACTGTTCAAAGTTTGTCTCTTTCTGAAACACCACCATCTCTTACCCAGAACCTCCAACTTCATTTAATTGTTGACACTATTTAAATTTATATACCAAAACTTTTCTCATTTGGTTTGTTTTATGAGACAACCTGCACTCATATGGAAGACTTTGTGATCACTGTACTTTATTTCCAGATGTCATGCACTCTGAGACTTTTGGGGCATTCTTTCTTCAGTCTGACTGAAATTGACCTTGTTGTTCAAAGGTGAACTTTTTCTGAATTGCATGAGGTATACCACCATCTAAAAACTCCCCCTCAGAGACACATGAGTCAAAAGTTCTTTTTCACCCTTCCACTTTTCCACCCATCCGCTTTTCCCCATGACTAAGTATCTATATGCATTCTGAAAAGAACACATTTATGAAATAGTGTATTTGGCTTTCCCATATCCACATTAAAATCTTTTAGATTCCACATTCAGGAAGACAATTTTACCAGCTAATTATTGTCTTCCAACTGATAAGGACTTGTTTTGGGTTACAGACATTTCAAAGTTATTACTTACCTTGTCTTAAGGACAGCTTAAAACAAAAACATTTATATTTTTCAAGTATTTTATTTGTAAATCTTTTTTTCTATTGGTGTCAGTAGTGTTGGTCCCTCTTTCAAAAATTATTATTTAATGTCTATCCATTTGTGGACTTTGTTAGTTTAGAAGATGTACTTTTGTACTGATGAGTGATTACTAAGTTCAGGAAAGGTAAATAGAAAAAATGGAGGGAGACTTGCTCATCTCACTGAACTTCTATGAAATATTAGCAAAAAAAAAAAAAATGATGCCCCTAAGGATTTTTATTCATGTAAAAGTAGAGAATAAGCAGCCAAGTATATATTTCTGTGGACATGTTGGGGGGAGATGGGAACAAGATGGCCACAGTCCATTGTTTTTCTATGAAAGGGAATACATGTTTCATCACTGTGTTTATGGGACATTTACATTTGTTTAAAAACACTGTATTATAGTTACAGACACACCACTCACTCTAATCTTAGAGATTTAGAATTTTTCTAAGTTTTTATCTTAATCACCCAGTGTGCATCACAAGTGTACTCCTTAATGCCCATCCCCTATTTAAACCATCCTCCCACCCACTTCTCCATTAACTGTCAGTTTGTAGCCTCTAGCTAAGAGTCTGTTTCTTGATTTGCCTCTTTTTCCCCCCATTATCATTTGTTTTGTGTCCCAAATTCCACATATGAGTGAAATCATATGGTATTTGTCTTTCTGACTAACTTCTTTCACTTTGCATAATATTCCCAGCTCTATCTATGTCCTTGCAAAGGGATTTCATTCTAGCAAAAGATGACATTCTTTTTTGTGGCTGAATAATATTCCATTGCAAAAATATACACCACTTCTTTATTCACTAATTAATTGATGGACACTTGGGCTGCTGCTTCTATATCTGGGGTATTATAAATAATGCTGCAATAAACATAGCAGTGCATGTATCCCTTTGAATTAGTGTTTTTGCATTCTTTGGGTAAATATCCAAAAGTGTGATTGCTGGGTCATAGGGTAGGTCTATTTTAACTTTTTGAGGAAATTCCAGACTGTTTTCCAGAGTGGCTGCACCAGTTTGCATTCCCTCAACAATGCAAGAGAGTTCCTTTTCTCCATAACCTCGCCAACACCTGTTGTTTCTTGAGTTGTTGATTTTAGCCATTCTGACACGTATGAGGTGATCTCTTATTGTTGTTTGATTTGCATTTCCCTAATGATAAGTGATTATGAGTATCTTTCCATGTTTCTGTTGACCACCTGTATGTCTGATGTGGAGAATTGTCCATTCATGCCTTCTCTCTGCCTTGTCTTTCTCCCCCGCTACCCCCAAACAAGCTCTGTGCCCAAATTGAGGCTTGAACTCATGGCTTTGATATCAAGAGTTGCATGCTCGGGGTGCGTGGGTGGTTCAGTCAGTTAAGCATCTGCCTTCAGCTCAGGTCATGATCCCAGGGTTCTGGGATTAAGCCCCATGTCAGGCTCTCTGCTGAGTGGGGAGCCTGCTTCTCTGTCTCCCTCTGCCTTCTGCTCTGCCTACTTGTGTTCTCTCTCTAATAAATTAACAAATATTCAAATAATTAACAAATTAACAAAATTTCCCTATTCCATAACCTACCATTTAGTTTTATCGATTGTTTCCTTCACTGTGCAGAAGTTTTTTGTCTTGATGAAGTTCCAATAATTCATTTTTTTTTCTTTTTTCTTCCTTTGCCCTTAGATGTGTCTAGCTAGAAGTTGCTAAGGTCAATGTTAAAGAAGTTACTGCCTTTGTTTTTTTCTAGGATTTTTGTGGTTTCAGGTCTCATCCTTAGGTCTTTAATCCAGTTTGAATTTATTTTTGTTTATGAGTGTGAGTAACAAAGGGGTCCAGTTTCATTCTTCTGCATTGTGGCTGTCCAATTTTCCCAACACCATTTGTTGAAAAGACTGCCTTTTTCCCATTGGATATTCTTTTCGGCTTTGTTAAAGATTAGTTGACCGTAAAATTGTGAGTTTATTTCTGGGTTTTCTATTCTGTTCCATTGATTTATGTGTCAATTTTTGTGTCAGTACCATACTGTACAGCTCTGTAATATAAGTTGAAATCCAGAATTGTGATGTCTCCAGCTTTTCTTTCTTTTTCAGGGTTGCTTTGGTTATTCGTGGTCATTCTCTGGTTTCACACAAATTTTAGGATTGTTTATTCTAGTTCTGTGAAAAATGCTGTTGGTGTTTTGATAAGGATTGTACTGAATGTGTAGACTGCTTTGGAAGGGACAGACATTTTAACAATATTTGTTCTTCCATCCATGAGTGTGGGATGTCTTCCATTCCTTTGTATTATCTTCAGTTTCTTCTTTTAGCGTTCTATCATTTTCAGAGAATGGGGCTTTCACCTCTTTGATTAGGTTTATTCCTAGATGTCTTGTTATTTTTGGTGTAACTGTAAATTGGATTGTTTCCTTAATTTCTCTGTCTGCTGCTTCATTGGCATACAGAAATCCAACATATTTCTGTATCTTGGTTTTGTTTCCTACAACTTTACTGAATTCATTAATCAGTTTTAGCAGTTTTTTGGTGTAATCTTCTGGGTTTTCTAAATGTAATATCATGTCACCTGCAAATAATGAAAGTTTTACTTCTTCCTTAACCAATTTGGATGTCTTTTATTTTTCTTGTCTGATTGTCATGGCTAGGACATCAAGTACTATGTTGAATAAAAGTGGTAAAATTGAACAACCGTGTCTTGTTCCTGACCATAGGGGGAAATCTCCCAGTTTTTCCTCATTAAGGATGTTGTCAGCTGTGGTTTCTCATATATGGCCTTTATTATTTTGAGGATGTCTCCTCTAAACTACTTTGTTGAGGGCTTTTATCATGAATGGATGTACTTTGTCGATTGCTTTTTCTGTGTCTACTGAAATGATCATATGTTTCTCCTTTCTCTTATTGAGGTGATGTATCATGTTGATTGATTCTCAAATATTGAACCACCCTTGCAACC
The DNA here is from genome assembly GCF_963455335.1 of Martes martes. Taxonomy (NCBI): domain Eukaryota; kingdom Metazoa; phylum Chordata; class Mammalia; order Carnivora; family Mustelidae; genus Martes; species Martes martes. Next base: position 186,826,476 of record NC_137889.1, read on the forward strand.
CAGCAATAAATCCCACTTGATCATAGTCAATGAATTTTTTTAACATATTGTTAGATTCTGTTTGCTATAATATCTTGTTGAAAATTTTTGTGTCTATGTTCGTCAAGAATATTGGCTTATATTTCTCTTTTTTTTGTGGTGTTTTTATCTGTTTTTGGTATCAGGGCCTTGTAGAATGAATTTGGAAGTCATCCTTACTTTTCTATTTTTTTGGAAAAGCCTGAAAAGAATAGTATTAACCATTCTTTAATGCTTGTAAAATTCACTTGTGAAGCCATGGACTTTTATTTTGGGGGGAGCTTTCAATTTCTTTGATGGTTATCAGTCTATTCAAATTCTCTATTTCTTCCAATTTCATTTTTGGTGGATTACATGTTTCTAGGAATTTATCCATTTCTTCTAGGTTGTTCAATTTTTTGGCATGTAGTTCTTCATAATATTCTCTTACAATTGTATTTTTGTGGTGATTGTTATTTCTCCTCTCTCATTTGTGATTTATTGGGTGCTTTCTCTCTGTCTCTTTCTCTTTTGGTAAGCCAAGCTAGAGGTTTATCAATTGTATTGATTTTTTCAAAGAACCATCTCCTCATTCCATTGACCTATTTTTGTTGTTGCTGTTGTTGTTGCTTAGTTGTGTATAATTTATTTCTGTTCTAATCTTTTCTTTTTAGAATGCATTCTTTTTTAATTTAAATTCAATTTAGTTAACATGCAAGGTATTATTAGTGTCAGGGGTAGAATTTAGTGATTCATCAGTTGCATGTAATACTTAGTGCTCATTACATCAAGTGCCCTCCTTAATGTTAACCACCCAAGTACTCCATTCTCCCACCCACCTCCTCTCCAGCAATCCTCAATCTGTTGTCTATAGTCATAGTTCCTTATGTCTCTTATGGTAGTCTTTATTTCCTTCCTCCTGATGGTTTTAGGTTTTGTTTGTTCTTTTTCTAGCTCCTTTAGGCATAAGAATAAGTGGTTTATTTGAGACTTTTCTGCTTCTTGAGGTAGGCCTGTAATGCTATTAACATCTCCCTTAGAACCAATTTGCTTGATTCCAAAGGTTTTGAACTATTATTTCATTTCCATTTGTTCCCATATACTTTTTAATTTCTTCTTTTATTTCCTAATTGACCCATTCATTGTTTTGTAACATGTTATTTAACCTCTATGCATTTGTTGTCTTTTCAGATTAGTTCTTGTGGTTAAAATCCAGTTTCATAGTGTTGTGGTCAGAAAAGTTACATAGTATTAAATCAATCTTCTGAATTTAGGAAGGTTTGTTTCATAAGTTACTGATCTATTCTGGAGACTATTCCATGTGCACTTGAAAAGAATGTGTATTCTGTTGTTTTAGGATGCAATGTTATGAATATTTGTAAAATCCATCTGGTCCAGTGTGTCATTGAAAGCTATTGTTTTCTTCTTGATTTTCTGTTTAGATGATCTGTGTTGGAGAATTTTGACTTCCTTTTTTCTCTTTAACTTCTGCTATTGTGAAACTTATCATAGAAACTAGAAAATACATGATGAGCTGTTTCAACTCTTATGGACTTATTTTTTCATTGTGGATTTCCATATCAACTTTTGTTTTGTTGTTTCTGCTTTTGTTAAAGAGAAGATTGCATGTCTTGGACAATGTGTGAGTAGTTTTTAGATAAAGAAATAAGGCAATTCATGGATTCTATTCCAGACTATGGATATACTTGCTGATTTCTTAAGAAACTGTAAGCATTGTTTTATGGAGGAAAAAGAAAAAAAATAATGATGCTCACATAATGACATGAGTGTAGATTGAGTTTCTTTGACTTTTATAACAAAGAACAGTTTAAATGTATTTATTTATTTATTTATTTATTTATTGTTAAAAAAAGGAATGGGTTTATTTGGGTACTTTCTCAAAGATCTGCAATAGTTGTATCGATAGCCCATTATTTAATTTCATTATGAGTTATGTGGCTGTTCTATGAATAGTAATAGTTATACTTATTTTTTACATGAATATTTTAATTTTATTTTTATTTTTTTCATTTTTATTTAAATTATACTTAGTTAACATATAGTGTAATATTGGTTTCAAAAATAGAATTTCATAACTCATCAGCAATATAAAACACCCAGTTCTCAACACAAGTGCCCTGCTTAATCCCCATCACCTTATTTAGCCCATCCCTCTCCCACTTCCCTTCCATCAACCCTCAGTTTATTCTCTATAGTTAAGAATCTCTTATGGCTTGCTTCCCTCTCTCTCATTCTTTTTTCCTCTTCCTCTGTGTTCATCTGTTTTGTTTCTTGAATTCCACATAAGTGAAATCGTGTGGGATTTGCCTTTCTCTAACTGACTTATTTCATTTAGCATAATACTCCCCAGCTCTATCCACATCCTTGCAGTTAACGAGATTTCATTCTTTTTGATGGCTGGGTAATATTCCATTGAGTATATATGCCACATCTTCTTTATCCATTCATCTGTCAACATTAGGGCTCTTTCCATAATTTGGGTAACAGTTTCACTTATCAAGAAGAAACAATAGATATTTGAAAAATGAGTCATTGCAATACAAGTTACACAGTTTTTTATGATAGGTCAAAGTATTAAATCAAACCAAGAAAACATTGTTAAGATTAATTTTAATTGGAAGAATAAGTGCCACCTCAAAGGCTGTAAAGAAGGAAGCCAGTCTCCTTCCTACAGATAGATTTCAACTGTGAGTGTTAAGTGTCCTGCAATGACTTCAGAGTACCAAGCACACCTAGATAATTAGGTCTCAATCTTAAAGAAATTCAATCACAATCATAGCATTATGATGATACCACAAGGCACTTTCACATTCCTATTTTCACTTAATCAGATATAACTTTCCAGTAATATAACATGTAATTCATAGTTTTGAAATTATTTCCCATAATTTGGCTATTGTTGATAACATTGCTATAAAATCAGGATACAAGTATCTGTTTGAATTAGCAGTTTTGTATCTTTTGGGTAAATACCTACTAGTGTAATTGCTGGATCATAGCATGGTAGTTCTCTTTTTAACTTTTCAAGGACCCTCCATACCGTTTTCCATAGTAGTGCACCAGTTTGTTTTCCACCAACAGTTTAAGAGGGCTCCCCTTTCTCCACATCCTCACCAACATCTGTTGTTTCCTGTGTTGTTAATTTTAGCCATTCTGACAGGCATGAGGGGTTATCTCATTGTAGTTTTCACTTGTATTTCCCTGATGATTAGTGGTGTTGAGCATCTCTTCCTGTCTCTGTTAGCCATTTGTAAGTCTTGGTTGGAAAGTCTATTCATATCTTCTGCCCATATTTTAACTGGATTTTGTTTGTTTGTTTGTCTGGGGGGGGTGTTGAGTTTTTTAAGTCTTTATATATTTTGGAAACTAACCCTTTGTCAGATACATCATTTGCAAATATCTTCTCCCATTCCATAGGTTGCCTTCTAATTTTTTTTATTTCCTTCATTGTGCAGAAGCTTTCTGTTCTGATGAAGTCCCACTAGTTTATTTTTTGTTTTGTTTCCCTTGCCTGAGGTGACATATCTAGTAAGAAATTGATAAAGCCAATGTCAAAGAAGTTACTGCCTCTTTTCTCCTCTAGGATTTTGATGGTTCCCTGTCTCACTTTTAGGTCTTTAATCCATTTTGAGTTTATTTTTGTGTATGGTGTAGGAAAGTGGTCCAGTTTCATTCTTTTGTGTGTTGTTGTCCAGTTACTTATGGATTGATGAATGGATAAAGAAGATGCAGTATATGTATATATATTGCACACACACAGAGTGGAATATTATTCAGCTATAAAAAAGAATGAAACCTTGCCATTTGTAAGGACATGGATGGAGCTATAGAGTATTATGTTAAGTGAATGAAGTCAGTCAGAGAAAGAAAAATACCATATGATTTCACTCATATGTAGAATTTAAGAAACAAAACAAGTGATCATGAAGCAGGCAAACCAAGAAACAGACTCTTAAATATAGAGTACAAATTAATGGCTACCAGAGGGAAGGTGGGTGAGGAGTGAGTTAAATAGGTGATGGTGATTGAGGAGTGTGCTTGTGATGAGCACCAGATATTGTATATAAGTGATGAATCACTAAATAGTACACCTGAAACTATTATTACACTGTATGTATTATCGAATTTAAATAAAACTAAAAAAATTAAAATTAAAAAAATGAAACTATTTTATTAAAATGATTGTTTCCCTACTAATATAGCATTGATAACTTAAAACAATGCATCATAGGGAAAATAAGACACTTTTAGGATTTTAGACAAATTACTGACATAGCTTTTAATCTTAAAAGAATCCTGAATGAAAATAGATTTGTGCTTTCCCTCCAGATTTTAGGTCAAGAGAGAGGTTATTGCTCTTTGCCTATAATGCATTGGTAGATGAGAGAAATTATATCGTACATGGGGAGAAAGCCTACTTTTCAATGATTTATATAAATAAAATTCACCAATAATGATTTTAATGAAACTCATATCTGGCTGAATAACAGTAGCAATGGAGTGAACTCAGCCTTTCCTTAACTTTGTCAGTTAAATGAGGTGTTAATATTATGGCCAATGGGAGCATGGCCATATTAGATACAGGCAACTTCTTGCTTTAGTTCTGCTTTTTAAAATAGTAATATTCAGCAATACATTTACATGTAAAGTCTTTCAATGTCACATTTTAATTTGATGAAATCAGCACTTTTCTGCATTCACAGGATGCAATGTAATTGCCTTTTGGGAAGAAAGTGAGAAGATAATTCCAATATCAAACTTTAAAAACAATCATTTCTGGCTTTAATGGAAACAAAATGTTCCTTTTTACTCCCTTGCATCAGGCTTTCTAAAATTTTACTTTTATTTCAAATCCAACCTGAGGTAACATGGCTCTAAGTAATTTCAAAGTGATTGAAAACAAATACGATTCTCCTTCACAATTTTTTTTTCTATAACAACATATCAAAAAGAAAAATTAAACAATAAAAACAGACAATAAAAATCCCCTTTGGTATGGTCAGTATAATCACCTAAAAACCTACATTAAACAGCACTAATAATTCAAACTAAAAATAATTTGCTTTATCAAATTGTACTATTTTAAACTAAAGAAATAGAGGCCAATACTCTAAGCCTTTCAAATCCAGTAAACTGTTCAAGAATTTCATCCACAAATGCACGGGCAAACACCAACTGCCAATTATCAAAATGATTTTTAATGCATAGATTCCATGTCAACATGTTAAAAATCCAATTTAAAATCATTCTTTATGGGGCGCCTGGGTGGCTCAGTGGTTTAAGCCGCTGTCTTCGGCTCAGGTCATGATCCCAGAGTCCTGGGATCGAGTCCCGCATCGGGCTCTCTGCTCGGCAGGGAGCCTGCTTCTTCCTCTCTCTCTGCCTGCCTCTCTGCCTACTTGTGATCTCTCTGTGTCAAATAAATAAATAAAATCTTAAAAAAAAAATCGTTCTTTGCAACATGCTCATCCTTCTATATTCCCATTTTGAATGAACCATTTAATCACTTAACGCACAAATTCAGGAGACCCCCTAGACCTCCCTCCTTTCTTTCTCCTACCTCATCTCATAGGTCATTGAATCCTACTGATTTTATTACGTTAGTCTCTCTAACTATCAACCCCTACCTAACTACTAAAGTCTGAAGTCATATTGTCTCATCATCTTCCACTGAAGCAAAATAAGCTCCACTCTTGTCCCTAATCCATATCTTCAAGAGCTAGAATATAAATATGACCATATTATTCCTATTTGTTTCTTTTTAATGTTCTCAGTGGATTCTACTGTGTCAGAGCTTATTAGACTATCATAAGATATGCACACAAATTTCTCCTTTGCCTAATTTGCCTTTGTTACATAAATATAGTCTACATTTCAATTAAGACCAAAACTCTGCAGTTCCTTTAACTGTCTAATATATTTCTAGTTTTGCACATGCTGTTCTGCCTCCTGAAATACTTTTCTTTCCTCACCAACCTCCCAATCTCACTCTGCTCCCATCTGGAAAAAGAACCTACTCCTATTTTATGATCCATATAAAACACTTTTTCTTTGAGAATATACCTTATGCATTCAAGTTGATGACTTGTGATTTGTGTCAATATTCTATTTTGGAAATACTTGCAAAATTGCACTTATCACATTTTATTCCAATGATTTACTTACATCACTATCTTCATCCCTTGACTATGTGCCCTTGAAAACAAATAGTGTTCCATATTTATCTTTTTATCCCTAGCACTTTTCACAGTGTCTGACACATATTATGACTCAATAAATGTTTGTTGAGTTTAATTGGCATAAAATAAATCAAAGACTATGTACTTATGTAAAGCTCTACCATTTATACAGAATTTTGTGAGGCTGTGTATCATACTCAGAAAGGATATAAGCTTTGAGATGACTGTTAATACAATCAAGCTTTATTACATTTTTTTCTTTTTTTTTAAGACTAAAACTCTCAGCCATAGTTTTCAGTTTGTTAAGAACTCAGCAATACTTCCCTTCCTCATATAAATTACTGAGGCATGTTTTTAAAGTACTTTAAAGAGTGATAATGAACTATTACTTAAACAGAAGTGATGTTCCCTTTATATGGTGTTGAGCCTGCTTCTGTTGTTTAATTTCTTTTTTATGTTTGCTCCATGGATTGGAGGCAATGTATGAATTATCAAAACTCACAGGAGCTGATGGAAACTATCCAGAAAGAGAAGACATTCTAATGAAAAAATAATTTACATTGAAATAAAATTGCAAAAGGTGGGAAGAATAGCACAACTTGCTTTTGGGATGTTGCATTATCCAATACAAATAGAAATCCTTTTAAAAGATATTTTGAAAAAGATTTTGATTCCTTTCAGGCTAGAAAGTCCATTCTAATTGAAAATATAACACATACTAACTGCAAAAGTCCTCCAAAAGAGCTTCAAGTACTATTTTAATTTGGGAAACTCAATTTTCTATTTTCTTTCTAGTTTTTTATATATTAACCTATACAACCTTTCTATTATACACACACACACACACACACACCTTTCTATAAATATACTTTTCTATCATATATACATACATATATATGTACATACATACATATACACCTACATAAAAGGTATATATACCTAAAATATAATATAAAATACCTACATAAAAATTTTAATTATACAAGCTTGTGACCTTTATCTATGTGTATCTATTTGTGTGGATATATCACAGCTTAACTTGTAATTCTTATTAAAAATCATACAAAAAAGTTAAACCTTATAAGAATTTCAAAAGTGAAATCAGTTCACTACAATGCAAATAGTTACATAAAATTTGAGAATTTTCAAACAGGCTATGCTATTTTCTAAACTTTTTCATTACACATTTATTTGTATTATTTATTATTATTGTATATAAAATCAAATATATATATTAATATACACATAAACCATATAGAAGACAATGCTGTCTACATTAAGACATAATCTATAGAATGAAACAAATACAAATAAGGCATCAACCATAATAAATAAGCATATTAAGTAATAATTTTAAACAGTAAAATTATATATTTAGAGTATTTTAAAAATGAGACATAGACAACAAAATGTATAAGCAAATGTAGAAGCCCTTTGTACTAGAAGACAAGAGTGGTAGAAACATACAAGCACAGAGGCAGATCCAAAGAGGACTTGATTAATAAGTAAGACCAAGGGGCCACCTGGGTTGCTCAGTGGGTTAAGCCTCTGCCTTTGGCTCAGGTCATGATCTCAGGGTCCTGGAATCGAGCCCTGCGTCAGGCTCTCTGCTCGGCGTGGAACCTGGTTCCCTCTCTCTCTCTGCCTGCCTCTCTGTCTACTTGTGATCTCTTTCTCTGTCAAATAAATAAATAAAATCTTTAAAAAAAAAAAAAAGGTAAGCCCAAGTTATTGGACTATGAAGCAATAGATAGCAACTTCTAAAGGAATGGCAAGTTGAACGGATTGTAAGAACTGCTGTGGTGTCACTGCTCTATCTAAAACAGCAATAAGCACTATATTCTACTGTAGGAGGGTTTTCTGAGATTCTGAAATAGTCTCTTGTGTTTCTTGTGTTTTCAGAGGAACACAAAAGTATTTATTAGTGGGCACCAAGGAAAAAAAAAACACCTATGTCTTTAGGAAATTATAAAAATGCAATTTACTTACCACTAAGTGATAAATCTATGGTTTATCTTATGGGATTTTCCACAACTGATCAGTCTTCAAGGTAATATTTTGACATTTATAAATAGTATCAAATTTCTTCAATATATGCACATCCTTAATAACCTGAATACCAATTTCATTTGGGTATAATTGACACACACTCAAATACAAATGTTTTGGGGTTACAATTTTATATATTTGACAAATACGCATAATCAAGTAATTACCATCATAAGATATAGAAAATATTCATTACCGCCAAAATTCCCTTATTTTTCCTTCATGATAACTGTCATCCAATTTGTCCTAGCCAAGTACTTAACTTTCTGTCATATTAACTTGTCTGTTCTAGAATTTCATATAAATAGAATACAATATACATTCTTTCTTGCTATCTGCTGATCCCCAAATCTCCAATCCCTCCAAAAGTAGCAACTGTTAGTACTTTCTTAAGTAATCAACACCCCCCACAGTGGAGCTTGAACTCCAACTCCCAAGTCAAGTGTCACATGCTCTACTAAATGAGTCAGCCAGGCACTCCTGTAATTGTTAATACTTTCTTTTTTTTTTTTTTTAAGATTTTATTTCTTATTTGACAGACAGAGATCACAAGTAGGCAGAGAGGCAGGCAGAGAGAGAAGAAGGGAAGCAGGCTCCCCGCTGAGCAGAGAGCCCGATGTGGGGCTCGATCCCAGGACCCTGAGACCATGACCCGAGCTGAAGGCAGAGGCTTTAACCCACTGAGCCACCCAGGCGCCCCATTGTTAATACTTTCTTAAAAATGGTCCAAAGGAGAAAAAAGAAAAAGATACATATCCTTTTGAAAATTTAAAAGTTATACACAAATGGTTTCACATTGTTCTTCACTTGTCCACTAAATAGTGTATCTAGGAGATCTTCCTCTATTCTAATGACTGTAGTTTCTTGACACATAATTATTTACTAGCTCCCATTTATGGGATGTTGTGGTTGCTTCTGGCTTTTATATATATATTTTTTAATTTCACATATAAGTGAGAACATACACTATTTATCTTTCTCTGGCTTATTTTGTTTAGCTTTCAAGTTCCATCCATATTGCTGCACATATCAGGATTTCCTTCTTTTTTTATGGCTGAATAATTATCACTGTAATTATTAACCATACACACACACACACACACACACACATCACGTTTTCTTTATCTATTCTACCATAAATGGACAATTGATTTGCCTCAGTGCTCTTACTGTTGAAAATAATGCTGCAGTGAACACGTGGTGCAGAGATCTTTTCAATATAGGGACTTCATTTCCCTAGAATAAATACCAGAGGTGGAATTGTTGGTCATTTGGTAGTTCTATTTTTATTTTTTTGAGAAATCACCATACTATTTTCCACAGTGGCTGCACCAGTTTACATTTCTATGTCCATTTCTCTATATCAATGGAAAGAAGTTGTTTGCTATATCTGCAGGACCAATTACATGATTCATTTTTTTCTGACATTGCTGGTGTGAATTTTTACTGTTTTTTTGCCATTAGTTTCAGTCTCAACCATGTTTAAGAGAATCAAGGGTTATAAATATTGAGTATTTCTCACAAACATAATACACAGTTAGTAAAATAATAGACATATTGGAGCAGTTATAGAAAATATATAAAAATTAAGCTTAAATCTTGCAAATATCCTGGGTGACATGAAATAGTCTAGCCAGAAAACTATCCATTTTAACGAGATTTTTAAAAATCATTTGGATTAATAAGTTTTCTCTTTTTTTCATATTGTTATTTTATTATTTCTTTCCTTTTATATACCTTTTTTTCTCTTTTTATCCTGCCTAAGGTAAAACTTAGATCTTTGATACAATTATATATCATTGGATATTTCTTCTAGTATTTAATTTTTTTAAAGATTTTTATTTATTTACTTGACAGAGATCACAAGCAGGCAGAGAGGCAGGCAGAGAGAGAGAGGGAGAAGCAGGCTCCCCGCCGAGTAGAGAGCCGGATGCGGGGCTCGATTTCAGGACCCTGAGATCATGACCTGAGCCAAAGGCAGAGGCTTAACCCACTGAGCCACCCCTAGTATTTAATTTTTAAACTCAGTATATTTATTTTTAGAATTATATATCATACACACACATACATACACACACACACACACACACACACACCCCATTACCCCCGAAGCACTGCTTTTTGATATTTATTTTTCAATTAAAAATATTTTATAATTATTATTGTGATTTTTCCTTTGGCCCATGGGCTATGTATAATTATTATTTAACTGATCATTATTTGGATATGTTAGGCAACTTACTCCTCAGTGGTCTGAGAATATAAACTATTTGATTTTGATTCTTTGAAATTTATTGAGATATTTCTATGGCTTAACATATGATCTCTAGAGATTAACATTCCTTTTGCATTTAAAGTCTGTCTACTAGAAACAGGAGCTCCAACTTTCATCTAAAATTGTGGCTATATCTCCTTTCAGTTCTATAAGTAATTAATTTATATGTTTTGAAACTCTCAAGAAGTTCATACTTATTTACATATTTAAGTGTATTTTGTCTTACTGATGAATTATCTCTTTTATAATCATGAATGTCTCTCTTTACAAATATATTTTGTCCTGAAGAATGCATGGTCTGGTATTAATATAGCCCCTCCAATCTTTTTAGGATGATTCTTAGCATCCTATAATATTTTTCACTTTTTTACCTAGTTACTTTTTACCTAGTAACTTATTTATATTTATATTTAATGCATGTGTCTTCTAGACATCATGTTGCTCAATCTGGCTTTTTATCCAGTTTGACAATCTACCCTTTGTTTGGGATGTTTAGACCATTTAAGTTTTACTTGTCTCTAGGTTTAGGTTCAAGTCTACCCTCTGGCTATTATTTTCCCTAATTCTTTGTTCTTTTTCTTTTCTTTTTTTAAAAATTTTATTTGTTTGATGGAGAGAGACATAGCAAGAGAGGGGAACACATGCAGGGGGAGTGGGAGAGGGAGAAGCAGGCTCCCCGCCTAGCACGGAGCCCAATGTGGAGCTGTGATCATGACTTGAGCCAAAGACAGATAGATGCTTAATGACTGAGCCACCCAGGTGCCCCACTTTTTCTTTTCCTAACATTGTTTGAGTTGAGTAATTCTAATGTTCCATTTTAGAGTTATTTACTGAATCTCTTCATTTTTTTTTATAACAATTTTCTTCAAAAGATCAGCAAGATGCATCTTTAACTTAACAGTCTATTTTAATATTGCTATACCTGTATCCCTCAGTTTTCACCTCCTGTCCTGTGTTGTCACTTCTGGTTATGTTACAAATCACATGTTGTTTTAATTACTTAGTCAATTCCATCTGAAAGTAACAAAAATTACAAAAATTCCTTTTAAATCTTTTCTTATAGATTTACTTTATTTAGTACTCTTTATTCCTTTGTGTATACTTAATTTTCCACTTGAATTCTTTTTCATTCACCTGCAGAACCAACCTTATTATTTATTGTAGTAGACGTGGCTAAGGGTGAATTTTATCAGCTTTCTTTTTTTTTCCAAAAATATTTTTATTTCACCTCATTTTCCAAAGATTATTTGGCTGGATAGAGAATTACAGGTTAAATGTTATTTTTTGGTTTATATCTTTGTTTCTACTCTTTAAATATACAATTCTGTTTTCTTCTGACTTTGTTTCTGAGAGTCTTTCATTTCCAGGATTATTTAATCTATCTCTAAATTCTTTTAAGACTTTCTCTATTACTGGTTTTCCATAATTCAAATATATTATGCCTTGCTGTTTGTCTTATTTCAGTTTCGATGAGCTTCTTGGTTTTCAGTTTGTTGTTTTTTTATTAAACTTGCAAAAACTTAAAAAAATAAACAAATAAACGTGCAAAAACTTTAAACAGTATTTAAGTTGTTTTGATGCTGTTTTCTGTACCCCACGCCCTACTCCTTTCTTCTCTCCTTCTTGGTCTCCAATTACACAATTACTCTATTTACTGCTTGATTTTTTTCCATGAAACTGAGAATCTTTAATTTTCTTTTTTTCTTTGAACCTCAGTTTAGATCTTTTCTAATTCTGTATTTTTAAGTTCACTTATATTATCATAAACTTTATTTAATATGCTGTGGAGCTGTAATAACTTTATTTCATATATTTGATATGAGCTACCAGACTCCACAAAACATACTTGCCTAAGGCTTTATTTAAAGGCAATTGATACAGCACAAGAAAAGAGACTAAAGGAAAGTATTGGAGAACTAAGAGACATCAATATGTATGCACTCACGGAGCTGGACTGGGACAGACTAGACTGTCTTCAGCTTGAGACACTATCTTTATCACTATTTGTTACAGGAATCTTAGCTTTGGGAGAGCTCAAAGGAAAAATTTCCAGAAGGTACATTTATCTTCTCTTGGCCTCCTGATCAAGCCAGTCTTTCCAAGCTTAAGGTTGGACTGTATTAATCACATTTTTAATATTCTATATTTTATGATGCTTTGACATCTTGATAGGTCTAATTGCCTAGGAAGTAACTGCCCAACCAAGGGCCAGCTAATTATCAAGATATCAATTTCCTGTGGACAGGTCTTTCATAGGCAAACCAACCAATCCCAAGTTTACATCCTTATCCTCAACCACCTCTTTTATCCAACTTTCACACACCACACCAATTCTTCCCCTGCCCTAAGCCAACCCAGGCCCATAAACCAGAACACTAAAGACCACCACTTAGCCCAGAGCCCACAGATATTATTCAGATTAGCCAATTCAATAATAAAGTTTTGGGTCATGCTTTCTGTCTTCTTCCTTCTGCCTTGTGATCAAACCTGGTGCTTCACCATGCATTCAGTCCTGCATGGCATGCTGTCTTCCCTTCTTTGGAGAACTATAAATAATAAATTCTTCTTTCAATGGCCTTGACCCATTTTACCACCTGGTTGCCCCCATAAGTTAAAATTCCATGGGTACAGTTGGAACACAGACCAGTTGCAAAACATTAGTAAAGAAATTGACCTTTGAAGTCACCAGGGTGATTTGGCTTTTTATGCAGCACATCATAAATTTTTTTGTCCTTACCTTGAATAAGAACAACCAGATATCTAGACGTGTCCAAAGATAAAGACAGAACTTTTCCTATTAATATAATCAACAGTATCTCTACAATTTAAGCTCTCTTGGTCAATAGTCTGTCTTTTTTTTTTAAAGATTTTATTTACTTATTTGACACACAGAGAGAGATCACAAGTAGGCAGAGAGGTAGACAGAGGGGGAGGGGAAAGTAGGCCCGGCTGAACAGAGAGCTCAATGTGGGGCTGGATCCCAGGACCCTGAGATCATAACCTGAGCTGAAGGCAGGGGTCTAACCCACTGAGCCACGCAGGCTCCCCAATACTCTGCCATTTTAATTAGTTCAGAACTACTTCTTTTCTGTCATCTTTTGCACAATTTATACAATATGAAAAGCAAAAGAGTACTAAAGAAACTAATCTTTTGCATCATTAAATGAGGTACATATATTCCTTTAAAGAAGCATCGCAATTTATCAACACAATTTTTTTCACGATCATTTCAAGCATGACAATTTTTATTATAATTTTTGAATTTTATGAAAGGTATAAATTAATTATATTCAATTAATCTGTTGTTAACTATTTCTAGGTCTTCTACTATCCAACAAGCTTCTATTGAAAAAAAAATTTACATGACTTTTTTTTTTTTTTAAGATTTTATTTATTTGTTTGACAGAGACCACAAGTAGGCAGAGAGGCAGGCGGGGGGTGGGGGGGAGCAGGCTCCCCACTGAGCAGAGAGCCCGATTCGGGGCTCAATCCCAGGACTTTGGGATCATGCCCTGAGCTGAAGGCAGAGGCTTTAACCCACTGAGCCACCCATCCGCCCCTACATGAAGGTTTTAATTCAATTCTCTAATATATTTGATCATTAATATCAGTATTAATGGTTTTATCAAAATCAAATTTATATCATCAGTTACAGCAGTATTATACCAAATAGTAGTTAGACTAGTAACTAGACTGAGAACATTACAAAATAAGAATTATAATAGATGTTCTGTGCCTTCTTTTCTCTCATTGAACCTTCCCTACTTATACTAATATCCTCACTTCAAACTCTGAGTTTCTCATTTTAGTATCATATCAGATATAATAATTGTTATTTCAGATAAGGGTTATACTTTCTTCCCACTTGACTGCATACTAGGATACTCAATAACATTAAATGGACAATGGGAATATTTTACCATAGGAGAAGTCTCTGATTATATGGCCACAGAAAGATATTTCCTTTTATTTCCAGTAAAAGAAAGATGTTAAATAAGTTTACACCTTAGAGAAAATGTCCTAAGATATTTTCTTAACTCATTTCTTATCTATTTGCTTTCTTAGTTGTTAAGAGATTTTAAAATATCAACTTTCCATATTAATCATTTTCTTCTCTTGTTTATCATATTGTTTTGCATAAAAAAATCTTCATGCGTTTCATTTTTCTTATGAAAATTTTAACTTTCCACTTTTTTGGGATCCAATATTTTTCATTTTGTTTACATTAAAGGTAATTTTTGGAATTTAATGTGTTCTAGAGAAACATAACTCTTAGTATGCTCTCATAATTATAGCATGGTATGAGTATTTTAACTATTTAGGAACTCTAAGTTTACTATAATAATTTTCTCATTTTGTGATAGAGGAAAGGGAATACGTTTTCTAATAGCTCAATCTGTTCATTCTCTTATCCAATCAACATTTAGTAAAGATATACCATATAGTAATGATGCAGTAGATATGAATATTCAAAGATTAAATATCTGGTCTTTATTCATTTAGCTCACACAGTAATCAGAACTGTTTCATGTAAGTTATTACCCTGGCTCATTCTTCTTACATTTTACCAAAGATACTAATAAATGCATGAAGAATACCTATTTCTACCTGCAGGGGATAAATTAATAAAATTTTATGAACTTGTTATAGTAAGGATTTCAAGAATAGCATATACTTTTTTGTAGCTGTAATTTATAAGCTTCAATTTTTAAGCCAAAATTTATTCACCTGTATAGTCTTTCTGCTTCTTATAAGATGTCCAACGATCACTGGATTTTTCCTAATTAATAAAAGTTCTAACCCATGCAATTATCTGTGTAAAGGTTATAGCACAAAATTAGAACGTCTGAATACTAACAATTTCTATAATAAAAAATAAATCTGTAAATATCAGCAATGCATTTCTAAATGTTCTCTACGGTAATTCTTCTGCAAGACATAAATTTAAGAAAAAAAATTATAATGGCTTAGACAACATGGAGATAAGGTATTAAAAATCACAAACTACAAGGACATATATTATCCTTGCATTGCTGTCACAAATGGATCCCTTAAATGAAAAAGATATTGAAGTTAATTTATTTATGCAGTTTGGCAAGTCAAATAGCTATAATTACTAATTGGTCTTAAAAGAATCAGTTTCTTCAAATTCAGCTTATTAATGATTACTGTATGAATAATCATTTTCATTGTCCAAATGCAAATAATCTAATAAAAACTACATAACCCCACTTATGAATGCAAAAGGCATTTTGAACAATTTTAATGGGATTATATATTTTAATAGATAGAAATAAAATGCTTTATACTCTAACAATACTTTTTAATTTTTTTCTTCATCAACTAGGTAAATGGTATCAATATTTTTCTTTAAAATTTCAATGCTAGACTTCTGATTTCAGCTGTAATATGTAAAAGGCTTTAAAGTTATTAAGCCCATCTTTACAACAAGGTAAATTAGACAAACTGAAATTCAATGAATTTTCTTGGACTACTCAGAAAACTGACTTGATAGCACTGAAAACCACCTCAAATTCTAAAGGAAGAGGTAAATCTAGAGAGTCACAGGAAAGATCTGTTTATTTGAAGCAGAAGACACTGGAGCCACAAACTAACAAGAATACTTAGGTGATAATTCTCACAAGCGGATGGAGATTTAGTACGGACTAGTGTGAGAGTGAGAAACTCCCCAGGGATGCAATCCCCCGTACTTCGTGGGCTTTATCTCCCACAGATTCCTTGATTTTACTTTCATGGTTTTTACTTCCAGTAACCCTACAAGCATATGATGGTAAAAAGCAAAGAAAGATTCCTGCTCCCTCATCCCTCATGGCTCTGGCTGTAAGAAGAGAAAAGTATTATTGTGAAATAAGCAAAACATTCTTGAAAGCAAAGCCTTGCTCTCCAGGAGAATGGATTTCATCACAGAATTTTCCCACCTCATGAAATCCATTTCTCCCACTCCAGACAGCTCAAGATTTCCTGTCTCAAATAAGAAATTCCTAAAACCCCAAAATAAGACAAAAACCTCAACCACCTTCTTTGCATCAAAATAAGAAAAAAAAAAATGAGTAAAAACCTGAACAGATGCTTCACCAAGGGGGATACATGGAAAGAAAACAGGCATGTGAAAAGATGTCCGATATTATTTTTCGTGAGAACAGTATACTACAAGAGTCAGACACAAATATAATAAAACCCAGTAGACTATCTAAGATAAAATTTTAAAATTGTATTGACAATTGCTGGCTAAATTGTAGAGGAACAGGAACACTCACTCTTTTCTGGTGTAAATACAAAAATCATAGTCACTTTGTAAAGCAACTTGTCAACTCTTAAGAAAAATAAATATAATACTACTGTGTAATCCAGCAACCATGCTTTTGGGTCTAACTGAACAGATTTGAAACCTGGGATACAAACTGTCACATGGATGTCTAGAGCCGTTTTATCACCCAAAACCAAAGCTATCAAGATGGAGGGTTCTGGGTCAGGCCTCCCCAAGGTGGTGCACTTTGACATAAAGATTATTTTGAATTAAAACCCAATCAGGACCCAGCAGATTCAGAAAAAAAAAAGAAAGAAAAAAAAAAAAAAAAGAAAAAGAAAAAGAAAAAAAAAAAAAAGAAGAAGAAGAAGCTGTTTACCTTTACATTCAACTGCCTAAAAAGAATTTTAGACACTGCTCCAGAAAGAGATGTATTGCCAAAGATAATTACATTATGATATAAACCAGGTATGGTAGACTGGGAGGAACCTAGCAAGTTCTGTTTGATAAAAGTCCTCCATGTCCAGTTGTTTCTGAGTGGTCCACTGAATACTTGTTTACCAAACATTTACCCTTTTTCATCTTTGTGTGAATTGCATTCTATTCCTTTGAAGTCTCAAACTCCTACCTTCTTCCCCTTAGTTCAGGATGATGTATAGATCCTATTTTGCCTGTCTTTAAAATTTTCATGTCTGGGATGCCTGGGTGGCTTGGTTGGTTAAGCATCTGCCTTCGGCTCAGGTCATGATCCCAGGGTCTGGGACTGAGTCTGGAATGTGGCTCCTTGCTCAGCAGGGAGCCTCCTTCTCCCTCTGCCTGCTGCTTGCCTCGCTTGTACTCTCTCTGACAAATAAAATCTTATTAAAAAAAAAAAAAAGAATTATCAAGAAAAATTTCCGTGTCTGTGTGAATTCCCCATATGTGCAAAATTAAATTAGATTTTCTCCTGTTACTCTATCCCATGTCAATTTGATTCTTAGTCTGGCTAAAAGGACCTTAAAGGGGACAAGAAATTCTTCTTCTCCAGCAATTTTCAATAGTTGAAAAACTAAATAATATTCTATATATAGGATGTACATCTAAGTGATGGAATAGTAGAAAATTATTAAAAAATGAGCTATCAATTCACAAAGAGACATGAATGAGTCTTAAGTGCATATTGCTATAAGAAAGAAGCCAGTGTGAAAATGCTATATATTATATGATTTCAATTATATGAGATTCTGGATAAATCAAAACCACAGAAATGGTAGTCAGATAAGAAGTCACTAGCAGTTCAAATGAGAAGGGAGGGTCATTCAGGTGCAAAGAGATTTTTTTTTCCCTATGGTAGTAAATCTATTCTGTATGGGATGTTATAATGGTTGATATATTTCATCATAAGTTTCTCAAAGCTCAAAGAACTCCGCAGCACAAAAGGTGAAACTTTGTGTATACCAAAGTTAAAAAAAAAAAAAAAATCAGTGAGGAGTTTGGGGGATCTCAGTAAGAAATGCAGTACGGGATAAAATGATCTTTTATAAACATATGATACAACCTGTAGGGCCCAAGGGCAGGCCAACCCAAGATGGGATACTTTGACATAAAGATTACTTTGAGGTAAAAGCAATCAAAACCCAGATATTTCAGGAAAGGCTCTTTATCTGCCCTTTAACTACCTAAATTTACATTGGAAATGAGTGTCTGTAGCAGGAAGAGAGCTATTAACTGAGATTTCACTTTACTTAGAAACTTACCTACACAACAGGGCAACCTTTACTTTCTAAACCTCTCTCACCTTCTTCCTAATAATCTTCCTCTCTGTTTCCTCAGACCCTGTCCTCCCCTTAGCTCAAGATGTCGTATAAGCCTCACATTGCCTGAATGTCTGGAATTTCACATCTGTGTGGATCCCCATAGGTGCCATGTTAAATTTTATTTTCTCCTATTAATCTGTTTCATGTAAATTTGTTTAGTCCACTTAGAGTACCTTAAAGAGCAGAGAAAATTTCTTCCTCACCGACTAAGAGGGGTGGCAGAAAAGCTTCAGACTTAAGTCTAAGTCACTTTGGAATGAGTTGTATCTGTTAAGACCAAAGGCAATAAATAAGTTGATTAAGACAGCTGTTCATAATCACCGTACTCGATAAACCTATTTCCCATAAAGGCACAGGTCAACAATTCTGATATGATTATACATGTATTCTGTAACTGAATGAAAGTGAATGATGGATGATGAGTCACTTTTCTCACTATTGGGGTGGTAGTTATTTGTAGAAAGTAAGAAAAGGCTAAGATGATCCATGCAGAAATGAGTTAGAGTTGGAGATATCAAAATGGGTTCATTTAGCTTGATAGAGAAAAAGATAGTTACATATAAAAATATTTATATAAGTGTGCACATACACATGTTAGTACATGCACATGTATTTCCTTGTTCTGTCACCTGAGAGGACCTTGAAACAACAACCCTGTAATAGCAACAATTACACCTGGAGCCCAGAACTTGGTTTCAAATAAAATCCTCCAATAAAAGGAAGCAGGACTCCTTGCAAAATGGCTGATTTTAGGATTAGAACAGGAAATACACAAGATGAGTTTAAAATATCTTAGAGTGCCAGAAAATAAATAATGCTCAAAAAACCAAATAAAAACAAAATTCTTATATTATTGTAGGCCCATTAAAGGGAAGCAAAAGCCAACTGAAAGAGCTCCCAATGCCAAAGCTGGAAAAATTTGAGCAACCAAATGAATAAAGTAGAATTGGATTATAGCCCAAAATATAAAGTAAGTATACATGAGACCACACTGATGAACCTAATGAGCAAATAGATGAATGAGGCAGAGGAAACAAACTTCAAGTACAGAAGAAGAATTCCAAATATTTTGTCAGAATACTCTGTCCTCAAGATAGAAGAGCATAATTCTCCACTCCTTAAATCAGACCTGTGCATAGTGACTTTTTTTTTCAGGGTACAATATAAAAGCACATGAGGGTGCTGCATGGCAGGGAAATAACTTTGCAGTGGAGAAGTCAGAAAAGTCAGAAAATCACTATCAGGTGATCAAGTTCAGCAGCAAAATTGATAGTTCGTCTTGAGAGTATTTACTCTTGATATGTGTTGAAATGGTTAACTCTAGCTTTCTTCTAAAAACACATCACCCAGACTAATCAGAAGGAAAACATCAGAGCAATTCCAGTCGAGGGGCAGTCTATAAAATACCTGACCAGCACTTCTCAAAACTTCAGAAACAATTAAAGTTTGAGGGATGGTCACAAAGCAAAAAGTCTAAAGAGATATAAGGACCAAATGTAATGTAATATCCAAAATGGAATCTTGGAACCAAAGGAAATTAGATAGAGTGAAAGAAATCTGAACAAAGTATGGGCTTTCCTTAATATATAAATGTTGATTCATTAATTAAAAGATGTAAATTACTAACATAAAATATTAATAACATGGGAAATCGGGTATGAGTTATGTGATGTAGTAAAAAACTTTTAAATTTAATTCAATTATTTTTTAGTTGAAAAAGCGATTTTTAGAAAGCGTTACATTACATATATTTATTATTGACTTATATTCACGCCAGACTGAAGAAGTAAACATTTTGCTAAAATATAGAATTTTATTCAGCTCACGATGTCACTGATATTTAGAAGAGATGAGCATAATTTTCTGCTTTAAAATGCATAGACTTTAAGAATCATATTAAAATAAGCACAGTAAAATGAATGAAATTTCAAGTTTGTCTTGTATATATTATCTATTGTAATATATCACAGTACCATAAAATTTAGTGGTTTATACAACAGTGAAAATGTTTCTCATTAGTTCTGTTAGTTGGCTGAGTGACTGCAGTCATCTGAACGGAATAATACAATATGTAAGATGGACTCAATCGCACTGACAGGTAGAACTGGCTAATTTTTGGGGTGCCACATGTCCTCACTCTCCATTAAGCTAGTGGCCTTCCAAAAGCAGCCATCTCAGGGCAAGGTTAAAGATATCGCATGTAGGGGCTCCCAGGGGTCTCTTGAGGCCTAGACTCCAGAACTTACACGGTATTAGTTCCAAAGATTTAGTTGATCAAAGAAAATCACAAGGTTTGCCTGTTGGATGAGAAGTACCATTGCAAAGTACCATGCAGACTGGGCTGGAAGGAATTTGTGATCATGAAGCAAACTACCACATACATTGGCATTATGTATACAGGCAAGTTTAACAGGGGATTCCTGTTTTGAAAGGACTGTTTCTCATGTTGCAGCATTTTGATCATTATCCTCATCATCTCTATTGCTGATTCAAATGTATATTAAGATTTTCCTATGAGCAGGGACTTCTTCTAAGTATATCCTGATTAACTCATTTGAGCATAACAAAAACTCTAGTACTAGTTAATGTTATTCTCATTGTAAACTGGTTGTGGCATACATGTTAGAAGAATGGTTTACTTTAATTAGTTCATTCATTGATTGATTGCAGTTTTTGCTTATACTAGGGACATGATGGAAGGCAAATTAATCTTTCTGAGCTTTGCATTTCATACTGACAAAATTAGGTAGCAATAAAAATTTTAAGGTCATTCCATTTCTGAATTTTTATTAATGCATTCCTAATAGGAATTCCTATTCCTTGATCAAATGTCATGGATCACATATACAAATATACTTATAGAAATGAATATTCTTACTTTCACGGCTCTTTCCCTTTTTGTTCTTATTATTGAAAAATATTTAAAATTCATTTAATGAAATATTGCATATGGTTGAGTTTCGCATTGAGAGAAGCTGAGCTGAAAGCAGAAAGTTTCATGTCTACCATTTTTACATTAGAATTTCCAAATTAAATAGCCTTGTGGAAAATGAGAAAGACGGTTAGAACTTTGACCATTTCAACACTACTGTCTTCTCCACCCTCCTTCTCCATCCAGTTCTATAAATATTTTAATGCATTATTCACAATGAATTATTTTGATAATATTTTGTATATTTATATAATAAATGAACTATTTTAATTAATATTTAATGAATCCAGATATTTAACTACTGTATTTGAAATACATTTGTTTCATAAACTGCTTCCAATTGGATACTTTTCTAACTTCTTTATATATTCTTAGTTCTACAGACAATCCTCATAATATTTCTCTATTAAAGACAAGCCCAAGGCTCAGAGACTTTATATGACTTTTCTGGGACTACACAGCTAATGGGATTACAACTGTGAATCATAATAGCCACTTTACTTGTAATAAAGATGAAGTATTTTATATTAATTTTTCAAAATAAATGTTTAAAAATATATTTCAAGTGATCTTTATGCACATATATTTAAACTCCAATTGTCAGCTCAAAGAAATCTAAATAGCATCTAAGAATTTGGCAATACTTATTTATTCCAGACATTAGGACTCCAAATCCATTAACAAAAAGAACCATAAAGGGCAAGTAAATATTAATGTTGTTTGTTCTATCTTTCCAGTTTAAATGTTTCATGATCAGAAATCAGAGTTGGCTTCATTTTAAAAAGACTAAAGTGGAATTTGAAGAAATAGTATAAAATTTATAACTGTTTCCAGCTTTGTTTAATATTAATTATGACTATTGAATAACCATACTTAAACATTTAAAAATCCCCTAGAAGTAAAATCGCACTATTATTATAGGCCGAATTATATAAATTATGCAATGTTTGTGAATAAAATTATTTTATGGCTTTTCATGAAAACTGTCCTGATGTTGGACTAATGGCGGGAGCTATGGGATAGAGATGAATCGTGATTTGCTATGAGTTTTTAAAAGTTGAAACTGAGAGAGGAGTACAGAAGACTCATTCCTCTATCT
Organism: Martes martes; assembly: GCF_963455335.1. Taxonomy (NCBI): domain Eukaryota; kingdom Metazoa; phylum Chordata; class Mammalia; order Carnivora; family Mustelidae; genus Martes; species Martes martes. The sequence continues at coordinate 186,849,092 of NC_137889.1, forward strand.
CTACTTTCAAAAGTAGTTTAATATTTTTGTAATGAAAGAGAGCATGTTTGGTCCTTGCACAGGGCATGCCTATTTAATATCTTCACTGGAGATCAATGGAAAATTAAGAAAATATCATAATTAAAACTTGAATTATATACAATGATTTATGGCTAGACTTTGATATTTAACTTAAGTACCTGATAATGATATAAAAATGAAAATCAAGACTATTTTGGTTATCAGTCGTCTTTGCCTTCTGGAATCTCTTATCCTCCTAGACATCTAATTCTGGGATAACTCCAGTAGAAACTATCCTCTTAGTCCATGTCTTATGGATAAACCTGACTGCACCTCTAAGAGCCAAGAGAGTAATCTTTGACCTATGTTAAACCCATCAAATCATTCCACTCTGGCAACCACAGAGGTAAATTCTGAGATTGGTATGTGACCTAACCAGGGGCAATCAAGAAGGAATTGTGTGTGAGCCATCAGATCCTACATTACATAGTGACCTGGATACTGTGATGATTTAAACCTGGGACTTCTGGGTAAGAAATGAAAAGCTTGGGAAAGGATTCTGGTGACACATTTGAGTCCTGAATAAACCAATGCTTGAAGCTATAACCACCCTTACATTCTTATTACATGAGGCAGTAAATTACTTTTTAATGCATAAGCTCATTTGGAGAGGGGATTGTTCCCCTTACAACAGGACAAGTCCCAACTAACACGTACCTGTAAAAGAAAGTTCTATAAAAAGTTGCTTCCAATCACGAAGGTCATAATTGATACATCAGATTTACTTATGAATATTTGATGAAAATATTTAATATATTAAAAATTCAGGAACTTTGACTTAAAATTTGTTTTTTTTTTCCTCTAAGATCTATAAATGTGTATTTGTTAGCCGTTAAGTCACATATATTGGATATTTCTGTAGAAAAATGAATTATAAAGTAAAAATTTAATCATTTTTTCAAAGAATCTCTGCACTCTTAATAAAATAATATTGGAAGTGATAAGGGAAAAATAGATCTGTTAAATATTTTTTACAAGTAAGTAAATTGAGAAAAAGAGTTAACTTTCAGAATTAATGTTTTTGACTACTTGATGTTACCTAGTTTTCCTATTCTCATTTGATGGATAAATGATGGTACACATGTGATTTTTAAAAATGAATAAGAATTTCAGATCTCATACAATAGGCTTGATGGTTATATAGCAAGTATTTCAGAGTTAAAAGTGTAATAGAACTCATAAAGATTTTCTCATGCTAATGTTTAGAATATTAAGTGATAAAAGGAATATTTTGAAAATATCCATTTGTCAAAATTAACACTGAATTTCAGACTAAAGCAAATGTTTATATAAATGTTATATTTAAATGGAATTATATGCAGAGCTTAGACTCAAAAAAACACATTCATAACTCAAATTGGTCATGGGGATTAAAGTTATTTTAACTGCATGTTAGGGAAATAATACTTCAAATGGTTTATATACAAAAATATTTTTAAATAAATTTTTATTTGAATATGGTTGACATACATTGTCACATTGGTTTCAGGTGTACAATATAAAGATTCATTGTCTCTGTGCATTTTGCTATGCTTACAAGTGTAGCTACCATCTGTCACCATACAAAACTACTACACTATTATTGACTAGATTTCCTATGCTGTGCCTTTTATTCTTATGACTTATCCATTACATAACTGGAAACCTGTATCTCCCACCTTCATCTTCAACCCCCCATCTTCAACAATTTTGTCCATCCCCCTCCCCGATAACCATCAGTCTGGTCTTCATATTTATAGTAAAAATAATTTTTGAAATAGGTTTTCATGTGTCTCTTTCAGTTGGTTATTTCAATGATTCAATATAGTGTTTGCAAAACATTCAACAATTCAGAGTTGAATTAAAAGTTAGTTAAAGAAAAATGAGTAAGAAAACAGGAAACTTAGATGTGTGATTTAATAAAAGTAAAAATTCTGAATTTCTAAAATATACTAAAATTTTCTTCAAAAACTTTCCTCAAAAAAAAAAAAAAAACTTTACTCAAAACTACAGAAGTATATTTAACTTAGTTAATGGTTAAAATAAAGACAATGTCTTCATAGTTAAGACCAAGTTAGATTTGTCACTCTTAATTTCCCAAGAATTTTGCATGGAAATTGTTGACCTCCTCATGGTTTTTACAATATAGTTGTTATAAAGGTTAAATTAATAATATATGCAATGGAGTATTATGCCTCCATCAGACGGGATGAATACCCAACTTTTATATCAACATGGATGGGACTGTAAGAGATAATGCTGAGTGAAATAAGTCAAGCAGAGAGAGTCAAGTATCATATGGTTTCACTTACTTATGGAGCATAAAGAATAACATGGAAAAGACATTGGGAGGTGGAGAGGAAAAGTGAGTTGGGGGAAATCAGAGGGGGATATAAACCACGAGAGACTATGGACTCTGAGAAACAAACTGAGGGTTTGGGAGGGGAGGGGGCTGAGTGAGCCTGGTGGTGGGTATTATGGAGGGCACATATTGCATGGAGCACTGGGTGTGGTGCATAAACAATAAATTCTGGAACACTGAAAAGATTTTTTTTAAAAGACTGAAATATGATGAAATAGAAAAAAAAAGAAATAGCACAGTAATTTTCAATTAAATATTTTTTAAATGTAAAAAAGAACCATGTTCTGAAAAACTCTGACAACTGAATTAGTGCAACAGCAACATTAAAAAGAGGACTACTGAAATTTAAATTATTTCGTAAGGAAAAAAAAAAAAAAAAAAAAGAAACAACCCCATAAAAGATAGATGAGTTTTCTGATCATTTTCCACACTGAAGGTCCAAATCATGATTGTAATGTTTCCTACTGTGTTGTTCCTTTTGAAGATTGGAATAGGATTAAATACTGCCTTTTAAGTATGTAATTTAAAAATAATCAGTATGGTGACTTTTTTTGTTTTTCTGACATGATGGAGAAATTCTTTAGACTATAAATATGCATATGTGTATGCCTAAATGTATATGTGTATATTTTTTTTTATAAATTTAGACTTAGAGTTAAGGAGAAACTATATTACCATGTTAAATTTGATCAATTTATGGGGCACCTGGGTGGCTCAGTGGGTTAAAAAGCCTCTGCCTTCGGCTCAGGTCATGATCCCAGGGTCCTGGGATTGAGCCCCACATTGGGCTCTCTGCTCAGCAGGGAGTCTGCTTCCTCCTCTCTCTGCCTGCCTCTCTGCCTCCTGTGATCTCTGTCAAATAAATAAATAAAATCTTTAAAAATAAATAAATAAATAAATAGATAAATAAATAAATTTGATCGACTTATTGAGTCCAGAAAAGTATCCACTAAAGATTGTTCTTAAAAGTTTATAATATTTTGAAAAAGGTACAGAACTATGAGCAAGCTGGATTTTTGCATTCAACAGTGCCCTTTTATCACATTTTGAGTATAAAGTTAAAAATTAGTATAATTTCCTCTCTCCTTATTTAAGTCTGTTAAGGCCTAAAATGTATAAAGAATGTGTGTGTTTCTATGTTTATGCATGAGCACATGTGATAAATTTTTAATTAACCAAACCTTGAATGTTTCTCCATGTACAATCCTGGTTATAAAAATTCAACCCTGTAAAATTTAATCCAATTCACTGCTTTTATGTAATTAGATACTATATCATTTCTTTATCTCTTCCTAATTATTATATTGTTTTCAATATTATATATGTATCAAGTAAGGATGTGTTGACATCTGGGGGCAGTTAGAGTTTGAAATTAATTTTAAGACAATTGACCATTGCAAGTTTTCAAGACTATTTTTTTTTTACATTCACATAGTAGCTTTGATTAAATAAGAGGAAACCAGGAGGCATAACCAATCTAAAAGCAACAAGATCAATAAAGACCGATGGGCTTGTTTCATTTAACAAAATGGGATTTCATGCACAGTGGACCCATTAATTCATTTCCTATAGAAAGCCTCTGGTCTATTACTTTTTGAAGCTTAGGTGAGCATTATCTTTTTCACACATATGGATAGAATAAATGTAAACATATTCCACCTACAAATCAATGCTTTAAATGCACAATATTTTCTATAGAGTTTCCTGTTATATATTGCAAGCATATGAAATATTATAAACATTTTCATAATTTTAACTTAACTTGTTTTAATCATAGTTTTAAGTCTTATTAGATTTCAACATCTCTGTAAAATATTGTGTCTTTATTAAAGACATTAAATATGGGAGCATCTGGGTGGCTCAGTTGGCTAAGTGGCTGCCTTCAGCTTGGGTCATGATCACAGTGTCCTGCATTGGGCTTCGTGCTCAGCAGAGAGCATGCGTCCTCCTCTCCCTCTGTCTGCTGCTCTGCCTACTAGTACTCTCTCTCTATCTCTGTCAAATAAATAAATAAAATCTTTAAAGACCTTAAATATGATAAATAAAAAATTAATGAGCCAAGAAATTCTAATATTATTAAAAACAAAATATTATAAAATAGTAGTTATTAATCTATATACTGGTATCATCTAATACAATCAGACTATATCAGACAAAGTAAGTAGAAGAGCGATGATTCCAAAATGATTAATGAGTATGACTCCCAACTCCTACAGAACAGGTAGAATAAAAATTCAAAGTATTGACTAAGAAATTATTAGAGCATTCAACATATTTCTTAGTGAGACATATTTATCAACTACTCCAAGGAGAAGTCCAAAAGGACTTTAGTCTCACAGTATCAAATGGATAGTAAGCAGACAGAAATAACACAGTTAGCACCAGAAATACAATCTCAGAGCACACAGGTTAAAAAAACAAAAAATCCATAAGGAGGAAAATGAAAATCTCCTATAATCTGATTCTTCTCTCCTTCCTTCCTCCCACCTCTTCCTCCACTCCCTTCTTCCTTTATATTATTTAAAATTTGTACTGAATCTGCTCCCAGTTAAGAGTATATTCTAATGGTACATAGAAAAATCAATAGACTAGTATCCAATCATTAGTAAATGTTATGACCAAGCTATTATAAAGTAATAAGAAAACTTACACAGGCAGTTTAATTTACATTTTTTGAGACTAGAAGCACTTCTTGCATGAAAACTAGGCAAAGATGAGAAGCAAATAACCTGGTAAATAGAAGAAATAGTCTTTCAGACACAGAAAATTGTATGGACTATGGCTTAAAATTAAGGGGGTAAATCTGTTACATTGTGATATAAAAACTATAAAATATATATTATAGTGATATTAAGACTTTAAATTTCAGCCTGAATATACTCTCAATTTTATAAACATGCTACCACCATATTTTATAACTATATAGTGAAATAGTAATTACAATAGTGATTCACATGGAGTTCTTAATATGTGCCCAGAATTATTCTATGTGCTTCCTTTAATATCCAAATCTTTTACATAAGCTTGGGCAACATCTCACCTTATAGATGTATTGTTTATTATTATTAAAACAATTGTTAAAAATGGTAAATGTATTGTTTGACCATTACTTACTTATACTCTATTTTTTGCAAAATAAATTTTGTAAAATAGTTTACAAATTTATTTTCAAGTTTATATGATTTTAAGTTATCAC